>NC_089319.1:809581-1167081 GCF_036669915.1 Pocillopora verrucosa
TCACATTACACTCTGTCAGCAGTTTAAAGTATTACCTCAATTTCCTCTTTTTAATTACTCTGTTATCTGCTTGAGGCAGAGTTTATGCAGAAATAAACAAGCAAATTTAGTTTGCCAGTGAACACTTTTGGGAATCATTTGATTGGTAATTTAAGTATTTCAGCTTGACATGGAACCAGTAATATAACAAGCTACCTTAATAAACTGATTCAAAAAAATGTTTGGATTTCTTTAACTGTTACTTGCAGCAATCAAAACATCATCAACAATACCTGGTTTTTCTGGATCACGACCAACGTATGGCGTAATTGTATCTAAGGAAAAATTATAACAAGATTTGGCAACTGAATTAGGCTTGCTGTCCAATTACTACTAACAAAACAATCATAAATAAAAAACATCTTTATCATGTTTCATGTGTCTGAGTGGGAGCACTGATAAACAAATTATCATTAAGATACATTTCAGCCTGAATGTTATCATAAGTAAATAATTGAAGATTTTTGTATGATTCAGATTACAAATAATTATGGTTACTTTACAGAGGGACATAAAATCTTGCAATATACAATCACTAACTAAAGACAATCATACAATCATGGAGACATATTAATTATTTCTATTCTGGTGAATGATTGCTCTGGTTCTGGTAATTCCACGGCCATAACTTTCTAAAATTGCATCTTTACGTGATTTATCTGAGCTTCTTTTGTGTTCTCACTTGATAACAACCCCATTACAATTACATCTATAATTATGAATGAACACAATCACTTTTTCACCAGTAGGAGCTAAGCCTTAGTAAAAGAGTAACCCTTTTTGTACTTTACTCCTGTTTGGTGCAGTTCATGTAAAACAAAAGAAAAACACAATTAAGTTCAAACAAAGCTCACCTTTTTTTGACTTTAACTCAGCTTCCAATTTTCTCCATTCTGCAAGTGAAATATTCACAACTTAAGTTAATTTTCAGTGAAGGTACATGTTGAGGTTATTTGAGACAATGGTGCTGATGAAATCTATTTTCATGTTTGGACTAGTAACATTTTATTTGAAGTTTGTTAATAAGTATAAGTAAAAAAAAATAATTTAAATTACAGAATGATATCTCTACTGAATGTTTTGATCTGACAGAGGTATTTACAAAAAAAAGGGCACTCTTTTACAATTCTTTACCATTTTTGAGATCAGGAAAACTGAGAAATAACAGCAATACAAAGTTCTATTAAAAAAATTCCAAATCTTTCCTGTAAATTTTAATAGCTCTGAATTAATAAAAGATCACTTACAATAACAATCATTATACTGAAAGATTCTTTAAATACCTTACCTCTTTGTAAAAAATCTACATTCTTTTTAAATTCCTGATCTGCAGGACTTGCATTTGGATCTCTTTTAAGAGAGGAGTGGGAGCTGTTACCATTCACATGTGATGTACTAGGAGACCCTGATCTTGGAGGTCTGCAATATGAAGATAATCCTTCACTTTACTATCTTTAATAATTACATTTTCCAGGTCAGGACAAGTGCATGGGGCCATGACCACGGACTTACCCCCTTAGTGTGATTCATCGAGAAAAAGAGACAGGCAAAGTCCATTATTTAGCAGAAAACCTGTCATAAACGAGGGAAAAACAGTTGGACTGAACTTTCATTTTATTTGGTTCCGTATAAAATATTACAGCTTTGCGTAATTTAATTAAACAGTTGTTCTTCCCATTGCCAATAAATAAATGGTGAGCATCAATAGACTCATGAACTGTCTTCGACGAGCAAGACCTCTAAAAGCGTGCCATTTAAGTTAACTTGCCTGGACTCATAAAATAAACTGCATGATAGCTAATAGTGAATCACTTACTGTCTCCAATTCTGATCAAAGTTCCGCTCCACCTGGACTTTATTTCCTACACAGAGCAAGGTTAAGAACATGAATACCTTTCTTCAGAGTGCTATATTCGCAAGATATAGAAATCATTGCGCTAAAATGATGCCAAATTACCTTTCCTTCTTCCGTGTGACATACCAGAAGCCGCCATTTTGTTTAGCGTTCCCGATATCGCGGGCGCTTTCATAGTCACGCTATTCATCAAGACGAGGCTGAGTCGTCTTGTCATGTGACGTCTGGTACAGACTTCCTCTATGATCGAAAAGTTCGTCCATCCTCACTACCTTCCACCAGGTTAGGATGAGGTATGCGTTAATCAAGAATTTCAATAAATCCGGAAAAAGTTCAACTTCCATTTCAAGCCAAGGCAAACTTTCATTGTTCAAATGACCGAACGTTTCTGTCCCGTCCCGTCCTTAAGGAGCCCGATCCCCAAATTTCTCTGTAAGTAAGCGGCTGACTTCCGCCTCACATCAGGAGCCTTAGGCGACAGAAATCCCTCACGATGAGAGGGCTAGAAATGCAATCGGATTTAAACCTTATTCCTCTTCTGTTTAAGTGTCAGTGTCTAGATTCTTTCGTTGTATATGCATGCATCCATATCTCTGTGTTAGATAATTAAAATTCCTGATTGCCATGTTTACAAGAACACTGGTCTTGCAGAACTTTCCGAGGGCCTAAGAACCAAGACTGAAATGAACATAGCTAGTTTGTTTTTACGCGGATCTTGCCATTTGCACAATCTGAAATCAGGCATAATAAGCATGGCATAGATGGATTGGTAAAACCGTATTTGAATCGGTGTCGGAACTTGATGTTAATCGACACAAATTTGTAATAGAAATAAGGCTTCAAAGGTCTTAAGAATTCTGAAATATTTCAGAGCAAATCCCTGTGTTTTTGCTTCCGGTTGAAATTCAATGCACTGCGTCACTTGAACCTAGGAAACAAGCCACCCTTGCCAACCTTTCTTTCATCTACAAAGGTTACAGTGTACGTCTTTCTCAGTGGGTGATTTTTTTAGTACATATAACTAATAATTGTTAAAGAGAATTTTTGTTGTACCAAATTTTACCCGATATTTTGACTAGTACCGCTAAATTAGTATATGAATGCTGGGATAGGTTTAGCCACGTGACGTCATCGGAAGGGATCGCCATGTTGGATTTATGAAGCGCTCAAGACGATTGAGTCTAGAAATCTTTGAAATTTGATGAGGGGTTTTACAGATACATGAGGGACAACGCGTTAAAATGCCAAAAGAAGAGGAGAAGGAATACCTTAAGATACTGGGAGTGGATAAATATTCACCTGAAAGTAGGTTTTTCCGTGGTTATGTTACCCTATTTACCACAGTACATCCTACAAGCGATTCACTATCCTGGAACTTCCGAGTTGAAGTGGGCGATGGAATACACGCTCGTTGAATAATTTTTAGGCTAGCATATAGTTAGATTTACTCCACAGAAAATGTATTCGAATTTGTAATTTGTTGGTTTTCGTAATATAAGACGGTTTACCTTATATCGCCGATTATTTTTCAGATGAATTCGAAATCAAACGAGCATATAAGAAACTTGCACTCCGATTTCACCCTGACAAGGTAAAGTTACGCTATATAGAATTTCAGTTGTGCAGTTGTTGTTAATTTCTTTTTTCAGCAAAAGTACTTCACTTCTTCTTAAAATTTTAACTTTACGTCTGCTATTTAGTATTGACATTCCAGCATTCTCTGGTACTTTCTCTTTGCCAAGTTGATAATTTAGTCTCACTCTGTTGACCTTGCTTTCACTTTTTAGAACCAGAGCGACTTCTCGGCAAGCAACTCTAAAAAGCAGTTCGATGAAATCAGCAAAGCTTTTGAATCTCTCACTTTAGGTAACAGCGATTTTAACTTTGCATTCATTTATTTGCAACGACAGATCATGGTAGTGTCATTAATTTAGTAGTTCTGTTAATATGACTTTCTAATTTTGTATCTGGCCAGAATTGCGTGCCTTCCAATCATGTACGACTATTAAGTTTCAGACAGCGAGATCTTTGTAGGATTTGCGTGATGTCTCTTCCTTTTTCTCTTTTACACAGATTACAGAAACGATACAAATCAACCAGACTACGATCAGGTAAAATTTATGTTATCTGTTTTATTTAAACTTAAGAGTTCTCCTCAGAAAGAATTCTTTATGATGCATACCATTTTACACAAGATACAGTTAGATGGGAAATTAAGGATTTGTATTTTTCTTTAGATTTTCTTTGACTTTCTACGCGATATCTTTGACTGGAGAGAAGGTAAGAGAATTTGCAAATTGCTTCCTTTGTCGCTGTTTTAAGTGTAACGTTTGGTTTTATACAGGTTTGGCTTTACCGTACTTAATTAACACAATGTCATCCCTGCTACTAACAATCTACGATTGACACGTAAACACTACACAAACCTAAACCGGAATCGGTTAACCCACTTATTGTGTAAATACAAACAAGCCATTCCTATCTTTTACAGTTGTCTTGATAAAAACGTTGGTTAACTCGAGAATGGGGATTTTTTTCCCCTCACTGTTATTGTAATGGAGGCTTTAGGAATCTAGATAAAGCAATTAGTTGTAAGATTTCCAATTACCGTTCACCTATACAGTATGAAGACCATGCAAGTTTTATTCTTGAGCTGGTTTCAGTGAGTTATCAAGTTTTTAAAAAAATAACAGACTGTAAAATGCCATTACATGTATGGTTCTTCAACTGGTTTGTCTATGTAACAACTAGCTGTTATGCCAATTTGTTTTGGTGCTTTTGTGCTCATTTGAGATAATAGGAGCTTGACACTTTGTCAATAGTTATTATCATCAGTAATTGATTGAAAATAGGTGTGAGGGCCATTTATCAATTTAGGGAATAATTAAAACTTACAATTTGTTTTGTTCTTCTCTAGATGCAGAAGGAGCTGGAACTAGTAACTTTCTTACATATTTCTGTGGTTCTAAGCAGCACCCATGTTCCTCTGATGGAGACTTCGATTCAAGGTGAGAATTAAGTATTATTCTTATTGGTCATCTGTATTTTTGTAGCTGTTTTTTTTTTCTTTTACAAGAATATTTCACCTCTTTAAATGTAACAGTAGCTGTCGTTTACCTTTTGCAGTAGACGACTGCTTTTTTTTTATTGCTCCTTACAGTTCTGTAATAGAAAAGTGACTTCTCCTTGTAAACTGTGCTCCATTTTTTTAAGTTCCTTGTGTGAATTCACATTTCATAGAAACAAATTTCTATACTTTATAGTCATTTCTATTCTTTTCACTGGCTTTGTGATGTTTTGTGGATATTGCACATGCTGATTGCCTTTGAGAATGTTTACTGAAATGTTACATTATATACTTTGCTCATGAAACAGATACCAAGATACTGAAGATGACGAGGACGTTGATGGAGAGGGTGACTTGGATAGTATCATGGAGATCATTAAGGTAACACTTTGTCCAATAAAGCTTAGTGCTTCTGTTGGTAATTGATCAGTTACTTCTTAAGTATAATTTTTTATCATTGACTGAGTTGATAATGTAAATTGGCCACTGTAAAGAGTTACAAACCTGTTATTTTGAGTGTTAGCCCTTCATCACGCTTGAAATATCAGCTCTGTAACTCTTTACAGTGGCCAATGTATGTTATTCAACTGAGTTGAGAGTACCAATTTACCCTGTTATGCTTTCAAACTGACGCAGCACCACAGTTTCTTTAAAAACTTACCCCCCTTCTAAAGTGCTTGGGTTACACAAGATTAATGACAGAACCTACATCCTGGTTCACCTCAGAGTTACTACTTTTGCTTTTTTTCAGTTTTCGATATGTGTTATATTTATTGATCTCTCAGCCTTTCCATTATTTCTTATACTTAAATTTGTTATTGAACCCCTTTCACCAATTATTTTTATCCATTAAAAAGCTGACAGCTTATGGAAAATTAAAATTTTTGGAAATATTTCTGTCTAAATATGAGATTTTATTCTGATTTTGTCTAAGTGGTTCTTCAAAGTTCCTAAATTCTAAGGGTCTCTCTTACATTGTTTATTTTAGAATCGCAAAAAGAAAGGAAAACATGTTCCTGAAGAGTTCAAAGAAGAAAATGTAAGTTTTTGAAATAACTAACATTGTTCTTGTTTTTGTAAACTTTCATTGCATTAACTTGGAAAATTGTTGTGTTTTTAGTTGATGGATATGAAGAGTAAATTAAATCAACACAAAGAAGACATGAAGAGAGATGCTACTAAAAAGGTAATGAATGGTTGCTAGTATGTTTTTTGCTTGAAAACTTACAGCCCTGAATTGAGAAGAAAGTTATCACCATCAAGGTGTTATGTGGAAACATTATTATGTCTTCTGGATGATCAGATTTGAAATGAGAGGAAGATTAATGTGATTCCAAATGTGGATCTCTCTCTGACCAGGAAAAAACTTGGTGTGGCCTAAAAAGGTGAAGTCTGTACTCAAGCCTATTGGCCCACCCAGCTAAACCTTATCCTGGTTTCCATGTAGCATGAAGTGACTAGGAGTATTACCACTCCTCCCTGGATGAAATGCCAGTCCATCCAAAGGTTACCCCCCCCCCCCCCCAGCATTTTATCAGGCTTCCCAGACAATTTGCCAGTGCTATACTCCTGGGAAGGGAGAGGCACTGTGAAAGTCAAATGTATTACCCAAGAATACAACACATTGACTTGCCCAGTATTTGAATCTGGAACTCTCAACCCGGGGATCAGCGCACTGACCTTTAGGCCATTGCCTCTCTCAATGTGGCCTTCTACACCGCCATCTGCCATTGACTAACACTGATCATTCCAGCCTGTATATTCATTTGTCCAACAAGTTGTGACTTCTCAGAATTTTCTTGCTCATCTGTTCCATACTTTCCTTTTACATTAACTTGTATGGTAAAGAATTTCAAATTGTAGTCTTCTCTATAAATATCTTGTTCTTTGAAATTTTCAGCAGTCAAGCAAGAAAGGGAAAATGCCTGTACCTGTTGCAAAGGTTGGTATCTAGTGTGTAACAGAATGATCACTTTTGGTTATATGCTGGCAGTGCTTTAAATCTGCAGATACTAAATGTGTTGTGTTTTTTAATAATGTTTATCAACCTCATTCTCAGCCAAAACCTAAGAGCAAGAAACAACTGCAAGCTGAGCAACGACGGAGAGAAAAAGTTAGTAGTTGCTGTTTCATGCATTTTGTTTTATGCATAGTAGTATGCCTCGTCATATGTTTTTTCTAGTTTTGAAAATTACATACCCTTAATTAAGTCTTCAGACTTTTCAGTGTGTTTGAAAAGCTGTTCTCTGGAATTATTTTGCATTGTAGGAAATGGAGAAGATTGCAGTGGAATTAGAAGAGAAGCGAAAAGAGGAAGTAGAAAAAGAGAAACAAAGGAAACAAGTGAGTAGGTTTGGATATGATTGTGTTTTGGAACATGTGTAATAGATAAGGTATCAATCAGCCAGAGAGAGAAGCTACTAGGCAATAGCTCGATAGTGTGTCCTATACTTTTCATTAAAAACTCAAACTTCCTATGCATTTATAGCTTGAGGTTGAGAAACAGAAACGGCTGGAAGAAGAGAGAATTAAAGCACAGAATGAGGAGAGGAAAAGGCGGGAAAAGTAAGATTATATTGTTTGTCTGCTTTTAGGAAATTTCTGTAGAACTACTGTTGTTATGTTGAAGGTTATTTTTCCAGTGGTTAAAATTGACGTATGTTTTCTGTTTTGTTAGCACATTGAATGTAATATTGTTTTTACATGTATGCAGAGATTTCCACCTCATTCAGGAAGTAGTTGAATATGGAACTCTGTATTAACCTGCAAAATTCAATTGAAGCCATTTTGTACAGGGCTGAGTATTTTTTCCTGTGTTCATTTAAAAAAATCCTAAGATTAAAAGAGAGTGAAGTTGTTAGCTTTTCAGTGTATTTACAGAACTTTGGGCTTTGCTGAATGAGAATTGATCAACAGTTTGTTTATTAGTTTTTTTTTGTCCCACGCATGACACTCTTTTTTATTTATCTCTCTTTCTTATATGACTGAGCTGTCCATCTTTCCTAATTCAATTTTGGGAAGCCACAAAATTGAATGGTGTAAGGGTCATATCCTTTTAGGGACTCAGATTTTTTTTATCTTTGTCTATGATCATGACCACCATAGGGAACAAAAGGAGCGGGAAAGACAGCAAAAACTTGAGCAAGAGAAAGAGGAGAAAAGACGTCGTCAGCAGGAGGAGGAGAAAAAACGGAGAGAAGAAGAAGAAAAAAGGAAGAAAGCTGAAAAAGAAAAGGCAGAGAAGGAAAAGGCTGCAAGAAAGGTTCATGATTTTGTTACACAAATTAAATGTCATTGCAGGTTATCTCAAATCAGTTAAATCAACAGCCTGAATTCATTAGTCTGATAAGATTGTTATTCATCTTTTGCATGAGTTTTCTAACATACCAGTTTGATATCTACTGGGTTTGATATCTTGCAAATGGTATCATGCTTTGACCTACAGTGAATAATTTAGGGTTTACTGGAATTTGTCAAATTTTTATCAGCTGATACAAGGCACAGCATTTGATGACTTTCATAAACTGGCATTAATTCCCAAAACATCTTATAAATACTTGCAAATTGGTTCACCAAACCCACAGCATCTAACCTTACATGAGAATTAATAGTACATCAACTTCACTAGTATTTTTTTTTATTCTGCAGGCTGCCCAACAGGCTGCAAAAGGTATGAATGTGAATTTGGCAAAGCATTTAATATGCTTATTATGTATGGGTTTTTAAAATTTGTTTGTATTTTTTTTGGTTTTTTAACTCTTAGGCGAATTACTTTCATTTTTCAAGGCTGTAATTAATGATTGTTTTATTTTTAGAAAAAGAAGACAAAGAGAAGGCGGCAAACAAAAATCAGGTAAATGTTGAACTTTTCAGTTTCATTTTCTTATCTTCCATGCAAAGCTCTGAATTAGATACAGATTAGATTAATGTTAAATATTTCATGAGTGTCTAAAGAATTTTACATTCATCCACACTTAACTGTGCATTTATCTGTAGTTCAGTTATGGATAAAAAGTCTGAATGTTTTAGTAGGTGGCAAACTGAGTGCTCTGCATTGACAAGGCAACAATTTTTTTGAAAAAATATAACAGCAGTGGCAATAAAAAATGAGATAGTTGTGAAACAAATTAAAATAAACCTTTGAAAGAGAGATTTTGTTTATTTAAGGAAGAGTGAGTGAGTAAAGTTACCATGTCATATTCATAAAATTTTGGGGGGAAGAGAAGGGAATTTTTTAGCACATGAGAACCATGAGCTCTAGTTATCTGTTACAGCTGTAATGATTCTGGCAGTCCTTCAGACATAATCAATTATGCTGTACACTATCATTTTTACTGCTACAGAACATGAAGAGACTTCAACAGCAGCAGAGAACAGATCAGCAACAATATCCAAGAGAAATACCACCAAGGTTCCAAAAGAAAATGAAACAGCAGCAACAACAATCACAGTATCAAACACCTTCACAACAAATGCAGCAACAACAATCACTTCCACAACAAACCAAACCTCAACCAAAACAGCCTCCTGCAGGTGACTAGTAGTAAAAAGAACAGTGAGGTAGAATTGTTGAAAATTATTTTCTTTGACTGCATAGATGTCTGGTTTTTGATTAAGGAAAAAAAGGCTTGGTGTTAAGAACAATATGGACACATTTATATCAAAACTTGGGCTACCTACTGGAAATACATGTAGATGTTCCTATTTGAATCCTTATTTTCAATATTTTCCATGAACAAATTTGATTTTGAAGACTCAACCTGATCAGTTTGATGAAGAAATTATCATATTTGTTATTCAGTTAAAGACTTAAGCTCATTATGCAAGTGATAATTATTGTCTACCTATAAAATACAAATTATGACATGTGATAGTGGGCCTTCAACTGTCTGATAATTCTTTTTTGTTAGTTAACAAGAAGAAGGATCCTAATCGTTTTGGACCAAAAGAATTTGCAGACATGATAGAACCAGTGGATGACTCAGGCTGGTCACAATCTGCCCCTGTGAAGGGGTCAGGCTGGGGTAATTCACTGGAAACTTGGGAAGATGCAGACAAGTGGGGAAGTGAGGATCGACAGTGGGGAGATAAGGAAGGGACATGGGATAAACTTGTTGTGGATGAAGGAGATAAAGACACTTGGCCATCTGTAGGATCAAAAGGAGCAATAGGTGATAAGATAAAGACTTCCTCCTTGGATGCTGGCTCTGAAAAGGGTCAGTATTCAGCAGAATCTTCTCCTAAAACTTCTGTTTCTTCTATGTCTACTGCACTTATCTCTGACAATTCAAGTTCTGCTCAAGGAAATGTCAACACTAGTATGGACAAAAAGTCTTTGCCGACTAGTAATTGGCATGGGACTTCAACAACATCATCTGAGAACTGGGATGTCATTGATGAGTCTATTGATCAAGCTATTGATGCTGCTGAAGCAGCAACGGCAAAAGATAATGGAGGACTTGGGGCAGGCTGGGGCGGAGTTACCAAGGGGGGATTTGGGGGGTTAATAGGGAATGGTTCAAACTGGGAGAGTAGCACAGATGCAAAGGACTCAGTGTCGTTAGGGCGCAGTCATGACCCAGGAAAAGGAGAGCTTGTGAACACTTCATATGTATCTGAGACTCCAAGCTGGAGCAAAACACCTGGAAAGGCTGTCAAGCCTAAAGTGCCAACAACATCAACAGTGGTT
Source organism: Pocillopora verrucosa (assembly GCF_036669915.1). Lineage (NCBI taxonomy): Eukaryota > Metazoa > Cnidaria > Anthozoa > Scleractinia > Pocilloporidae > Pocillopora > Pocillopora verrucosa. Next base: position 820,232 of record NC_089319.1, read on the forward strand.
ACTAGTAATCTGACAGCCTCATGGGGTGGTACCCCTGCTGAGACTGATACTAAATGGACTGAACCTCACTCTACTTCGGATGGACTCACAAATTCCAAGTCTAGTAAACCACCTATTTTGGACTCTAATTCTGTGGCAAAATCAAGTGGGGACATTGAATCTGAACAAACTGTAACTTCAACTTCTGTTACTAAACCTTCATCTGGCTGGGGTGAAGTACCTGTGTCTAATTCATCTAAATGGGGATCTTCTGTAGATATCACAGGTACCTCTTGTTGGGACAATGTAGTGTCAAAATCAGACACAACTTCTGATCTTAAAACCGTGAGTAGCAGCAAAGTTTCACAGTGGTTAGAAAGTACAGGAGTGTCACTTGCAGATTTAGAATGGGGACAAGAAAATTTGGATAATGATGAAGGATCTGAGGGATCTCTAGATGGGTGGACCACAGCATCTAAAAGAAATAGGGTAAGAAATGTCTCTTACTTGAATTTGACTACTACAGTCAAATCCTGTTAACTTGAACCTTCAAGGAAAATTGAAAAAGGTTTGATTTAATGGGAATTTGAGTTATTGAGAAATGAAGATAAAGGCACTGTAGTTTAATGTATCCTAAACCAAGGAAACCTGAACTGGACTGACATGTTTTTGTAATGTGGAAAAACAACAAATGTTACAGGGCTGTTTCAAAATAATTTCATTTAATGTTTTGGACTGCAGTACACGTTTGTCTCAAGTTCACATGTATTGGCAAATGTGGTTTGACACAGTTTGAGTTATTGAGTGTTAAAGATAGATAGAGAATGACCCTAGGGGAAACGTAGATTGCCGAGGTTAAAATTACAGCAATTGTATGACAGAAATCCTGAAGAAATCGCTTTTGGTTTGAGTTAGTGCAAGGTTCAAGTTAGCAGCGATTTAAGTTATCGGGATTCATCTGTATGTTGTTGTAACTGGTCAATAGTAGGCAGACGCTCTTTTGTGGATTTACAATTACTCTAGGTCAAGTGAGTAAACTTTATTCTGGTTGCTAAGGTTTTTTTATTGTATTGTATTATTAATTGTATTATTCAGTCTGTGTGTTCCTTAGTTATGTGAGAGCAGACAAATTCAACCAGGGCTAAATTTCAGTGGCCTGGGCTATTTTATACTGAGAAGTGGATAATACTCTCCTGTCTTTTAATGCTTTTCTCCTGTCACTACACTTTATTATGGAAATTCTGGCTGGTTGCTTATGAGAAATAATTATCATTACTCTCAAAATGTTTTAGGCTCCCAAACCAGCTAATGACTCAAATGCGTGGATGAACAGATCTCTCAAACAACTGTTAGACATGGGTTTCAAGGTGAGTGATCTCCTATGCATATTCATGCAGTTGATGCGTGTTAATCTTATTTGAGAACTTGAGAACATTCTTTTCGAACTATACACGGGTTTTGAAATGTATTTCCAAGGTGTAGAACTATATAAAGTACAGACAATTTTGATTGTCTCAGCTGAAATGGTTTCCTTTTACCATTATGTTTCTTATTTTGCGCAGCAAGAGGATGCTGAAAAAGCTTTGAAGGCAAATCATATGAACATCGAGAGTGCAATAGGTATGATTCTCAGTCATTATTTTATTATAGGGTCTCTTTTAATGTAAAAGTTCAGAATTGGTTTGCGGTTCTTGAAAAATCCAGTGGGTTAATGTTTAAGAAGATTTTCGTGGGGAATTCCACTTGAAAACGTTTGAAATAGGTAAAGTGAATTTATAAAAAAGGAAAATTATGAAGGGGATCGAAATTCTGGAATAGGTGATAAGTAAGTTGTGACCAGTCACACATTGTCTGCCTATGTTTCTTACACCAATCCATTTGTGGCTCAACTGGTTTTTGCGTATTCCTTTCCCAATATATATTTTTTTGGTCTCCACCACTCTCCCTTCCATAGTATAGAACTTTATCCCACACCACATTCAGTTCTCCAGACGTTACGCTTTTTTACTTCAAAGATATGTGAACAGATTCTCCCAACTGCTTACCTTAGAGTTTTGTGATGTCCTGTGTTAAGAATTTGGTATATCAAAACAATATCACCCAACTGGTAGCTAAGAGTTAGTTAACTGATTTTGATCAGAAGGTCAGACATAACATTCATAACGATATCTGTTGCCGTGCTTTCAGGGGACCTACTTGCCATGAACATGAGTGAAAACAGGGAACAGTCTGTATCAGTTCCAAGTGGAAAACTCCAAGAGCCTGATCCTGCAGAAGCAGCAAGAATCCAACAGCAACAGCAGCAAGGTCAAGGTAAACTAAACCGCAAACAACGAAGGAAACTTCAACAGCAACAGCAAGCCGAGCAACAAACTCTTGAATCAAAAACTGAACAAAGGCAAGGACAAAATGAGGTCGCGGTTTCAAAGTCTGTGACTCAAGTCAGTGAATCTGTTACTAAACCTGCCAGTGAACAACAAAACAAGACTTCAGAAACTCAATCAACTTCTAAAACGGATGAAGTACAACAAGACTCTAAAACAAAAACTTCCACGAGCACAACAAAACCTGAAAAACCTCCATCATCTGTAGCTGGGGCAGTAAAGCCCACAAATGGGCAATCGCAATTGCCTAGCAACGGCAAAAGATCTGGTCCACCAGTAGTACCTCCTGCCCCAGGCCCAGGGGTACAGGGCCCATTGAGACCAACACTTGCTCATCCATTACTTCATCCTCAGTTTGTACAACAGTTACATCTGCAGCAGCTGAGAATGGCTCAGGGAGGTCTTCTTCAGCCTCCATTCACCCCTCAGCAGTTTGCTATGCTGCAGCAGATAGCTCAACTTCAGCTCGTTCAACAGCGCCTGGCTGCACAGTCTGTTGCTCAGCAACACTTAGGACAGAAACAACAGGTAGTGCCTCAACAACAATTGTATCAACAACAACAGCAGATTGCACTCATGATTGCTCAGATGCAACAGCAAGTTCTGCAACAACAGCCTGGGCTGGCCGGGAGACATCCTGCATTGCCGTTTACTGCAGTACAACAACAACAACAGCAGCAATCTTTACTGCAACAGCAGCAGCAACAGCAGTCACCTAATGCACAACAGAAGGGCAATAAAGCTGCAACCAATGACAAACCAGCAACAGAGGCACCAACGAGCAAGACAGCAGACACTGTTAAGTCTCAGCCCAGCGAACCATCTGCAGTTTCTCCTGTGACATCAGAAGAACAACCCAAGCAACCTTCCCCTGTTACTCAGTCTAGGCTCACACAGTGGAAGCAGCCATTGTTACATGAACCTTCATCAGCACCAGTCACTCAGTCCTCCGTCACTAGCAGCACACCAGCCTCAGTGGACTCCAAAGCTCAGACAATATCAGCTCCTTCACAATCATCTTCAGGTGTGCTAACCAGTGTCGTATCAGCTCCATCCATTTCAACCAGTGACCTATCTGATTCCTCAGCTCCAAACAGCAACAATGTTTCTCCACGGGCACGAATTCCTGATCCAGTTTCAAGCAGGTGGGGTGTGGACGCTGGTCCCAAGCTGTCTGCTGACCCACCTGAATTTAAACCAGGTGTACCATGGCGCCCTGCTCCAAAATCTGACAAAAGAGATGAAGTGAGAGATAGTGTTTCTCCCAACACCGTGGAAAGCTCCAGTCGTCCATCTTCCACTATTGACTCCTCATCAGATAGCTGGTCGAATTTGGGAAACCAAACTGTCAGTGCGCCCAGCAGCGCACAACTTGGAAGCAATGTAAAGGTAGCAGACAATGTTGTCACTACCATTGCAAGTTCTTCCTTCTCAGGACTGTTGATCAATAACCATACATTTGAGTCAAGTCAAATCGACTTTGGCGTAGGCTCAACCCCATGGCTAGGCAATAAAGCCCCTGCCCAACCTGCACAAGCGACAAGTAGATCTGCAGGATCCAGTGCTGCATCACTGTTGAGACCTCCCCCTGGGTTGGGATCTGACACCACTTTACCTGAATCCCCTCTCTTTGACGAAGAGCCCCCTGCTTGGTTGAAAAGCTTAATAGATGGTTCCAGTCTTGGAGGCGATAAAACCCAGCCTGAGTTTCAGTTCAGTCGCTTTGGGTTTGCGAACAGTTCAACACCATGGAGTCCAAGAGATAGCAGCACGCAGCCGTTTAGTCCTTTGACACCCAACCCTCAACCTTGGGCTGCTGTCGGGGGTCCTGCTCCTACTCTGTCATCGTCGGCATCATCTGTAACTATGGCAACAAGTGAAAACCGTAGTGGAAGTGTGAGCACAACCGAGCCATCATCTTTGCAAAACTCAGGGATCATCTGGTCAACGAATCAACCCATACCAAGTGCTGAGGAGAAGCTATCAGGGAATTTACCTGGGACTTCTGTCCCCCCTGTATCTGCATCTAGCGGTGTTGCTCCTTCTAGAACTGCTGTCAATTCCATGTCAACTTGGCTGGTACTGCGAAATTTGTCACCAAGGGTGAGTTTTGCTCTTACGTTGTCGAGTCCATTAAAATCCTTTCTTTGATCTGAAAGCCAGTTAAGGCAATGTAATGGAAAATTCTTGGCAACTATCTTTTTTCCCCACAGAGACAAGTCATAATATTAGTATCATGAGTGAGTAGCCATACAGTCTGGTCTAGTTCCTTACGTGATTAACATGACATTTCTGACTGTATCGAAGAATTAGCAGAAAGAGGAACTTATGACAATCGTTTAATGATCTTGTCTCGCTTGCAGATGGATCCCAAGACCCTCCGTCCTATGTGCGAGAGGCATGGGCCACTGCTCACGTTTCAGTTGAATCTTCGCCATGGGAACAGCTTGATTCGTTACGGCAGCATGGAAGAAGCGGCAAAAGCGAGGGCAGCGTTGAATGGCATGATGCTGGTTGGCTCCCAGGTGGCAGCAGACTTCGCTACAGACAGTGACATCGGTAGCTTCTTTGAGCAAACCATGGATTGGAGTGCAAACCCATTTCCCAGCAACACGTACGGTAATCAGTGGTCCTTTCAGAACGTGCTTGGTTCTGCGGCAACTTCGGACAATATTCAATCTACAACCAAAGCACCGATTGGCAAGGTTCCACCCGGAGTATCAAGCACTGAACAGCCCATCCCAAAAGTAAATAACCCCAATCCTGGAATGCAGTGGGGATCTACGATAGGGACACTGCCCTCGCCCTCGCAAGGCCTTGTTACTGGCGAACAGCCCAAAGTCAATGCCCCCAGCCCTCAGTGGGTAATCGGCTCACAGGGAAGCGAACAGCCTGGGGCAAAGCCTAACACTGCAGCTCCCAGTGTACCATGGGGTAGTGCACATGGACACGCACCAGCACCGTCTTACTTGTGGGGTACAGGCCCTTCGCAGCAAACAGCCCTTGGGGGGAACTTTTCCCAAGTACCCAGTATGTGGTCCTTTCCAGCTGGAGTCCCACGTGATGTGGAGCCTCAGTCAGGATCAGGAGACGGGCTTGTAAGCCCTTCCATGACGACATTCCTTCCCCCTGGCCTGCTGAACGGAGGGGGAGATTCAGTCTGAACTGTGATCATGAACTAAGAATCACAATGCATCAGCGTTTTTCTTTTTGTAGTTTTATCGCTTACATGTGCGTTTGTTTCATGTGTTGTTATGTGTGCGTTGGCCCTGAAAATGGGTCTTCTGTGTATCTACATTAATGTTTCAATATTGATTAAAATCTCATGCTATACGAAGAAACTCGTCTTTGGTTTTGACTTAGCGACGAAGTTATTAAAACAAGCAAGAAATTGAACAAAAGAACAACACATTGCGGAGGGGGGGAGGGAGGCTTTTAACACTTATGGTATTCATGACATGCACAGTCGCTCGTGCACTGTTTCGCCTTGGCGAAGGGCTAACGCTCGAAATGTCAGTTTTTAAACTCTTTATGTTGGCCAATTTACGTTATCAACTTAGTTGATGATACCAAATTACCTTGTTATACTCTCCCACCCACACAGCAGCATAGTTTCATCAGAAACTCACCTCCTTTACTAATCAGCGAGTTCTTCATTCCGATACGTCATCTGTAGAGTCCCATTATTGAAGGCCACCCTTTCTTCCTGCCCCCAGAGATTGGAGAACAATAATCTAGTGCAAAGCTTAAGCTTAATACACTTCTGATCTACACACAGCCAGCGTTGTTCGCTCAAAATCCTTACTAAAGTGCACGAACTGCTCGGTGTATTCTACACAAAGCATCCTTTTCAGAGTTCGGTTACTTATTACTAAAGGAACTGTAATAAATTCAAATCTTTTATTGTTCAAACTCATTCTTCACAAAGCGATTTTGAATTGTGAATGGATGTATTGGATACTACGATTACAAAATATTTTACTTAACTATATTCCGAATTTACGTTAAATAATGTACAATGCCAGGTTCTCCGCAGAATAAATACATCGAACATTTTCATTCTATGTTTTTTGCTCAGAGGCTCCGTTGGAGCGTAAAAGGATGATGACTCGGACAAGGATTTTTTACTTCAAACATTTCTTCAAAAATAATATACATATATATATATTTCATGTTCATCTCCCATTAACAATGGAAAAATATCAAATAACACCTCGATACTCGAGTCAAAGTATTCTTTACCACCGTAACAATATAACACAAACAAGTTTGAGTGTCACGCAAGGTTAACATGAGAAAAAGAGCGAGAGAGAGAGAGGAAAGGGGATGGGGTGTCACGATGCAACGTAAGTAGCTATTGGGAACATTTCTATTAACAGGCAGTCCCAAGTCTCCAAGTCTTCTTGAACTTGAGCTACGACCAGAGGAGTCTGTAAGCTTTAAGTTAATAAGAGGTAAAAAGTATTAAAAAAAGAGAAAGATAATCTATGCGAGGGGTTCTTTTTGAGAGAAGTACGTTTGAAACACAGGCTCGCTCTTACACGAGGCCATAGCGTTGTATGTGTGCATGAGAAGGCGCGGAAAGCGGGAGCTGAAGTAACGCATGTAACCATCAGGAACAGAGCCGAGCGCTTCCTTCACGTGATCAGGTAATTCACGGTAATGATGTTTCTGTCAAAATAAATAACAACGATACAAAATTAAAATTTATGAAAGCTAATAGACCTATATGCAAAAGGAACTAGCGAGAAGTACCCAACAGGTTTCTTTTTTGTATATGTACTACATACACATTACAGTGAAGTCTCGTAACACGCAGAGGAACTTACAGAGAGAAGATGTAAATATTCTTTTCTTTACGAAAGATCTCCGTGCTAAAGGAGAAGTCGTTATTTCAACTTGCATTTATTTCTTTCGACGAAGAAAGGGGATAAATGTGTTGAACTGAGCCTAAATTGAGATCTTCTCCATCTCTTCAGGACAGAAAATAACCAAAACTGAAGCAGCAGACACCATCATTACGCTTACCTTGTTCCGCATAGCGCGTAAAAGATCCCTAACATGGGAACCTTTGTAAGTCCTAAATTTGCGAAGATCTGTAAAAAGATAAAACAAAACTTATAAGCATCGATCTGAAGCAACCGATCACTGAGATGGAACCAGCTGCTAGCAAACCTTTTTCGTTTCCAGTTTCTTTCATTGTACTCACCTTCTTGTAGTTCGCTTCCTAAGTGTACTTTCCAGTCCCCTCGCACCACAGGAATGGAATCCTTTTGTAATAACACTAATAGTTCTGATTCTTCTGACTCTTTCTCAATTCGATCACTGACATCCTGGAATAAAATAACAAGAACACGTCAAAACTGCATTCCTTGCAGCGTGGCTGATAACATCGATGTGTTCGTTCAGGGAGGTGGGGTATGACTTCTTATAATTGTCACGATTATACACGAAGTATCTAAGGGTAGGCGATTGCAAAGGAGTTTGTTCCTACCTGATAGAATGCAAGCTGTTTTTCTCTGCTCCAGAAGAATGGATGCTTCAGGATTTCTTTCGCTGAAGGTCTACAAAAATTAGAATTCTTTTTTAAATGATATTTTTCAATTCTGCAGATTCCAAGGGAAGACATCAGAGATGATGAAACAGAAAACTAAAAAAAACATATTACTGCTTAGCATTCCCCGGTAATATCTAAGTAAAATATCCAAGTTCACAACGGGGTCAATATCCAGCCATAATGGACTCAAGGTTGTTCGGTCATCCTTACATGGTCAAGAGAAGACACAAGATATGTTGCTCTTGCCCGAAAACAGTATGGAATTACGAGAGGACATGAAAGACCCATATTTCACGATCGGTAACTGATAAGAACAAAGGATTCACTTAATCCATCCACTCACGTTGCCAGCCATTAGAGATAGTACGTTAACTTTTATACACCATCTTGACCAAAATATTCCTTACCTCTCCGAAGGACAGGGTTTTAACATCATTCTTATTAAATCTTTAGCTTCTGTGACCACTGCAAAAGAAGGGAAAGAAAATTCACGCATATGTAACAAACACAGAAACAACCTTAGAAATGACATAAAAGAAAAAAGGTGTCCAGAAAAATTTTGATGAGCGTATGGAACGGCCAAAGCAAAGAGTACACATGCTTGTATAGTTGTCATTAAATGTATAGAAGGTTACATTCTGAGATTTCTAAAACAGTCACTTTATTTATTTCACGACTCCTGCTTCTTGATCCAAATCCATATTACTTAATTGAAACAGTAGAATTTGAAGTCAATTTCCAAATAATCTCATCAAACACTATAATGGTTGAAGTTTCTTACATTCACAATTAATTATCTTCTCTACATCAAAATCTCCCGCTACTATGTTAGCTTGCCGTCTGTACTGATCACCAAACGGATGGAGACCTCCACTTAACACGTAGTAAAAAACACAACCCGAAGAAAAGATGTCCACAGAACATTTCTAGAGAGAGAAAAGACATCAAACATAAAGTTAAATAAGAGTGTTTGAGACATAGTTTGAAGCTACACTGGTTTGCAGATTTAATGAATGTAACCGAAGAAGTTACAATTCATAGACCCAACGTTTCGACACTCCTGTCTAGTGCCTTCATCAGGGGTGATCTAAACGCTGCAACAAGAGGTCCTTTTATATGATCACTAATTAGCGGCCTTTTTTCTGACGAGGTGTAAATAGGCGTCAGGAGGCAGACCGCCATCGTCACGATTTAAAGGAGCGTGGGCGGAGTTAATGTGCCAAGCCTCCAAACAAAGGCGCTGGTGGTAACGCCGATTAGTAGTGATAATTTTAGAATTATCCCACCCAATTGTATGGTTGGTTAGGCAAGTATGCTCCGATAAAGCTGAATTTTCCTTTTTGCAAAGAAAAACCGCTTTTTGGTGCTCTTTTAACCGTGTACCAAACTGGCGTTTGGTCTGTCCGATGTATTCGTTATCACAGTCATTGCAAGGAATAGAATAAATGGCGTCGGTTCGTTGTTCTTTCGTGACAGGATCCTTAGGTTTGGCGAAAATATGCCCCAAAGTCTGAAAAGGTTTTTGAGCAACTTTAACGTTGTGGCTATTCAAAATTCTCTTGATGGGTTCAGTAACACCCTGTATGTAAGGAATAACAGCAAAACCAGTCGCTGGTTCCCTTTCATCAAGAGCGTTACTATTTGTAACTGGTTTTTGGCAGTTACGGAGAAAAGTTTTTGTATAGCCATTTGCCTTTAGGACATTGGAAACATATTTCCTCTCCTCAGCCTTCGAATCGAGTGATGATGGTAGACAATCAGCCCTCCTAAGTAAAGTTTTGGCTACAGACTTTTTATGGCAAATAGGATGGTGAGAATCGAAAGCGAGGTATTTGTCGGTGTGGGTGGGTTTACGGTAGACACCTGTCTCTAAATTACCCTGAACCCCTCTAGACACATTTAAATCAAGAAAGGGCAAATGTCTATCCTTTTCACGTTCAAGGGTGAATTGGATCGACGGCTCTACTGAATTCAAATGCGACAAGAGGCGCTCCGCTTCATTTCCGGATACCGCAGAAATAACATCATTGACATATCGTTTCCAGAAAAAGGGTTTAACCGGTGAAGTGGCTAAGGCCCTTTGTTCCACGTCTTCCATTACCATGTTAGCAATGACAGCAGAAACAGGCGAACCCATAGCTGTACCAAAAACTTGTTGATAGTATGTGCCGTTATATGTAAATTGCGTGGTTTTGAGGCAAAAAGACAGCAGATGAATAATATCCTCCACAGGCAAAGAAGTTCTTTGTCCTAGGGAAGCATCTTCTCTGAGTCTTTCCTCCGCAACCTTAACGGCAAGATCAACTGGGATTTTGGTGAAGAGCGAAACAACGTCGAAAGATACTAATTCTTCACAAGCGTCAAGAGTTTTATCTCTTATGAAATCCGTAATCATCCTTGCAATGACTGTGATAACGAATACATCGGACAGGCCAAACGCTAGTTTGGTACACGGTTAAAATAGCACCAAAAAGCGGTTTTTCTTTGCAAAAAGGAAAATTCAGCTTTATCGGAGCATACTTGCCTAACCAACCATACAATTGGGTGGGATAATTCTAAAATTATCACTACTAATCGGCGTTACCACCAGCGCCTTTGTTTGGAGGCTTGGCACATTAACTCCGCCCACGCTCCTTTAAATCGTGACGATGGCGGTCTGCCTCCTGACGCCTATTTACACCTCGTCAGAAAAAAGGCCGCTAATTAGTGATCATATAAAAGGACCTCTTGTTGCAGCGTTTAGATCACCCCTGATGAAGGCACTAGACAGGAGTGTCGAAACGTTGGGTCTATGAATTGTAACTTCTTCGGTTACATTCATTAAATCTGCAAACCAGTGTAGCTTCAAACTATGTCTGATTGTCCACCTGGTTGCCGTGTGAACTTTAATATATTTTAAGAGTGTTTGAGTTGTGTGAAACTTGCCTGAGATTAGAGAGCGATTTTTAATCGAGTTCTTGAAAACTAAAGCCGATGGAAGAACTAGATGGCCTTTCCAGCCACCATACCATTCAAATTTTTAAAACCTCTTGGGCTTAGTTGTTCGAAGGGTGAATAGCGATATTCACAAGACAAATGGCTATCCAGTGGATGGTGCAGTACGTTTTGTTGACACTTATCCACTGGATAGCGATTTATAGGCTATAGCGTTATCTGCCCTTGAGCAACTGGGACCTGAATGATGCAGTGGGAGGGGGGGGAGGGGCTTTCAGCCAGAGAGTGGGGAGAATTGAGACATCCTCGGTTTACCTTCAACAAGGTGTATTTAGAGGAATGCATAGAGAATAAAATCTTGAGTGTTCTTTAATGACGGGACTACTCGTTATCTCTCTAAACTGATCGTAATTATGCATTCAGTTACCATTTTGTTGTCAGGTTTAAACATCTCAGGCGCTATCCAGCCGTCTGTACCTATAGCACCTGTTTGACAAGTGGCCGAGTTCCGCCCGTACGCCAGTTTCTTACAAAGCCCAAAGTCAGATATCATGGCCTTCACTTCACCGCTCACGGATCGCTTAGAAATTAGAACATTGTGTGGTTTGATGTCCCGATGAACTGAAATAGAAAATATATTTATCAATTGTTTGACAAGAGGCCAAATCATTAAAGACAGAGTTTGCTTATTTAAAGTTTCACCCACAGATTAGTCAGTCATATCTACAATTGACAATGTCACTCACTGGCTGTAATCGAGTAAACAATACTACGCTCATTTCCAGAAAGAGACCAAAATATTCACCGTTGCAAATCAGTTCATATCAGAATCGCAAAATTATACTAACTCACGAACTTTTAATGTTTGTGTTTATTTGCCATGTGTTATTTAATCATGTAATCATTCTAAAATATTTTATTTATTTTCATCTATTTATCAATTTTATTTTTTGGAGCAGAAAGTTTATATGTAAATATTTTTATACATAAATGTATATATACATATATAGCAACTTCAAGCTTTATCTAACCTTTAGCTCCAAGAAAAGTTAACCAGCACTTTCTCCTGACATAACTCAGGTAATTGTTAACATCCAAAAGGGACAAAAAGTAACGAGATCACAAGAGGTTCACAAGATCAGATTCTTACCAATGTTAAGAGAATGAAGATGAGTGAGTCCAGACATGGCTTGATTCAGTACAGTTACAGGTGTTAGTCCATGGCGCTCAAAAGTCGGATCTTCAACATACTGAAAAAAGAAAAGAGCTCTATATTTACTGAATATAGTTCATCACGTCATTAGAATGAAGGACACTTCCCAAAATTTGAAGTTGATATAGGCCTACCTCCTGAAGGGTAGCTTCACATAATTCCAAGGCGATATAGCGAAATTGCTGATCCTCTTCCTAAAATTATATGTAAAGATAAAAAATTATTAATCATTTAACATAATCCCTAAATAAATAGCCGATACAGAGACTAATTCCTCCTTCCTAACTCAAAGGTACGATTTTTTCCTAAAATATTGCAAATGTACAGTGATGCATCTTTTCACAAAGATAAAGTGATTTTTGATTGGTTATGTAGTTTTTGGGTCAAGCATTGTCTTAGCACTAACACGCTTCAAACTTACGGATGCCTTTTAGACATCGTTAGCTTAATAAATGACGCGCGGAAGACGCGCTTGAGAGTCAAACGGTTTACAGGCGACTTACCGTACAGAAATACCGAATTACATTTGGATGGGCATCTGATTCACGTAATAGATCCACCTAGACAAAAAAGTAATAAAAAGAGATTAATTTATTGTAGATATATGAAAATCACCAAAATACCGGTGCAGCGCTCTACCAACTGAGCTAACAAGCCAACTGGGACATGTCTGTGCACTGCATATATATCCCAGCTGGATTGTTAGCTCAGTTGGTAGAGCGCTGCACCGGTATCGCAGAGGTCATGGGTTCAAATCCCGTACGGGCCTGAATTTTTTTCAGGTCTTATTTCAACAACTAGTTCAGTAGTGTTTATAGCTGCGTGGATCTCTTATATCCAGATCTATTTATTTTCATCGAAAGCTACCTAACTCTATGTTTCTGTCAAATTTTACCACTTTCCTCTCTATTGAAACCTCTTAAAATGTCACAATGACGTCATGAAATGGATCCTGAAAATGACAAACCTCTCTATCAGCAAAAGTGAAACATTCTGGTAAAATGCGTTTAACTGCGGCATCGCGGCCATCAAATTTACCCCTGAAAAAACAAAACACGAGTCAAATAAAGTTAGATAGAAGTTTGTCCCAACACACTCAAATGAAGATAAAGTTCTCCCAGCTTGTGAGGAAAAAAACAGAAAACGACTTACTTGTAGACAACTGTTCCTTCGCAGCCTCGACCAAGAACGTTCTTAAGAGAGAAGGAGATCTTTCCCACAGACACTAACCTACCTGTTGCGCAAAAGAAAAAATTAGCAAGATTCGCCAGCAAAATTATCTTTCACTTTTTCTGCCATTTAAACCCCAAGGACACGTTTAACCTGTTACTTGTAAAATGTTGGCAAAATTCTAAGGAAACACTGATTGATTTCTCTTTTGTCCCATATTTGTAACAATTAGATGACGACTCCTTACCAGCAATTTACAATATGTAACATCTCCCTATGATATCAGTACAAAGTTTGGCAAAAAGGTGATGAGAGAATTCTTAAAGCAAAACTTAAAATCATAGGAACAGTGAGGAGAGTGGAAGACTGGGAGTCAAAGGATTTATTTAGTGCTTCGACAGTCAGATAAAAATTCCTCATTTTCTTCTCTTTTGCCACTCAAGATACTATGCACCAGACCCACAACGTATATGAAGTTAGTTCTTGCTAACAGGTCCTTGTGACCCATGGTTAGAGCATCTACCAATGGTAGGGAAAGTTATCAGAAAAACACTAATTCTGCCAGGGAGACAACTTAAGGTGGAATTTTCATTTATTCAAGCTGAACTTACTTAAAACCTCAGGTGATTGCTCTGCATTTTGCTCATGGACTCTTTGGGATGATGAAGATGATGATGATGATGAGGAAGGGGGTGAAGATCTTTTTGATGAAATAGCAGACTGTCTTGTTGACCTCTGCAAGGCAAAGATAAAATATAAACATGTTACTAAAGCTTGGGCTAGTTTTAAAAAAATTGCCACAAAGACCAGATGAATATCTTTGATATACATAACATTTGAAAATCCTAGTGCAATGTATGCCTTTCAATGTTTTAGATACAATTGCAGATCACATTGCATGTAACACTATGCGTACCTCAATAAAAAACACAACTAGTAAGACCACAGGTATTCCAATAGTGGCTATAATGGTGTATAGCAGTCGCTGGTGAATTTTCATCATCTCAAACATCTCCTGTTGATGTCGTCTGTCTTCCTCTCTAGCATTTGTCTTTTCAATTCTCTTTGGCGTCATCTTCATGTTGTGTAGATGATGATGATGCATGTACATTGGCATCAGTTTATCAGGAATGTGAGTGATATGCAATTGAGGGTTGGCAACAAGCGGAACTTGATGGTGTCCCAGAAGCAATGCAGCTTTGGGTTCCAACACTTTGGGCTGCTGTACAGGCCGCCGCACTGGAGGAGAAATGTTTGCAGAATGTTCTCTGGCAGATACTGCATCACTGGACTTGGTTGGGTTTACTGTTTTAGGAACACCTGATCTTGGGCCTTCGATCAATAAAACTTTTGCCTGGAAAAAAGAATAAGAGATGTAAACTTGCTGTATCAAGTATTTGAATATTAAAAGGAATTCTTGCCATCATTGCAGCCAATACCTCAACTAATGGCGATCCTTCTTCAACCAGTGATGGAAGAGCATACAATCCCCCAGCATGTTCCCCAATGTACAATGTTGGCCTACAGGAGAAGAAAATGATACACCTCAATACCAAATACATATAGCATGCACTGGGTTCTCAAGGGCATTTGAAGTAGGCACCTGCCCAACCTGAAATAGGTGGTCGCAAAAAAGGAAGAGGAAATGAAGAGTGAAGCCAATAGAAAGTTAAAACTGAATGGTATGCATATTTCCCATACTGTTCTCTATACATTTCCTAAGGTGCAGACAAGGAGAGTTTGCTTAAAAGTCAAGAGCTTCTTTAGTTGGTGAGTTCCTTGAGTCTTCTTATTATTGTAAGGAGATATTAGATGCAAATCACTCTTAGGGGTCAAAGATTTAAATAAGAAGCTACGAGCTCAGAATTCCTGTTAACTTCTCTTACTGTAGAACTATTTCTCCACCATCTCCAAGGAAAGTGTTTTGGTGTGAAGAGCTTGAAGTGTTTGCCCCAATAAGATGTTTCAATGTCTCTTTAGCTATGTGATTGACTTTAACTTTTAGCAAGGCTTCATTGTCCATTCTGTAAATTCCCACTACAGGGGAGCCATAATTCTTGGTCCACAAAATTTCTCCTGAAAGAAAAGAATAAAACAGAATGATATTTAACAGTCACTTACAAACTAACCCACTAAAATGAGGTTATCTAGTAAATACTGGTTCAATCATAACTATACTGACTCTGCTATTTATCACATATGCCTAGATAAAATGTATTTTACACATCAACTGTACAAAATAACCCTCCTTAAAAATTGAGATACTTGTTGGGGGAATTTGTGGTAGAGGAAGTTTAGCTTACTAACTATTTTCATGTGAGGAGAATTCCTTTCATCGTACATACCTGTTGATGCGTCCATGGTAACCATGAAACCATCAGAACTAGAACACATATGATGAAGATCTAACAAAAAAGATTCACACCATAGATAATAAAATTAAAAAAAATCAACATGATTGTAATAATGGTCACCCTCTGATATGGCAAGAACAACAAGAATACTTCTGCTCATATAAAGCCTGATTGGATGTTAACACTTTGACTTGAGTGCCTAATATAACTCATTTCAATTAAAAGCTATTCTCAATATCCAATCAGACTCAATATGGGTAAAAATATTCTAACTTGCATTCTCAAATTCTTGCGCCATAAACATCTGTAACTGTGCTGAAAAATTAAAGGGCTGTTACTGAGTAGAAAAATGTTGGGGCCATTCCATTTGACAAATTGATTACCGTAGTCAACATCTTGGGCAAGATGTGAAGAATAATCATGAAATGTAGCATTCCATCTGCAATAAAATTAAAAACATAAACTGCAGGTTAGACAGAGATGTCTAAAATCAAGAAAAATAAAGTAACTTGTTATCTCTTCCATTTTACCATCCAAGATATACAGGCACAAATGCTACACACCTTTTTTCTCTGCTTTTGCTGTCATACATGGTTATCATATATTCTATGAAAAGGCAGAAAAAAAAATTACTTATTTTTTTAACAATACTTAATTCTTACAAAATTGATGCCCTCTTAAACTAGTTATTTCACAATCTTTATTGAAATTAAAGTTTCAAGAGAACTTTCTAGTTTAAATTATAATTTGTGACAAGTGTACCAGTTATGAAACCATCTTGAAATAAATCATCTTCTTAATTTGCAAGAATATTGAACAGATGTAACTTGGAGAAATAAAATGTAGATCAATCAATGTACCTGTTCTACCAAGAAATACTGGAGCCCTCTTATTGGACATCATGGGGCAAACAGTCTCTGTTCCATCCAGCTTTAGGGTTTGTTGTTTTATCCCAGTGTCCAGGTCAATAGCATACCAAACATCTGTTTTACGACCTATAGTAAAAATAATTTTTTTACAACACATGAAATAATCAATAGCAGAAGATGAAGAGCAGAATGGACAAATAAAAAATTCCAGACAGTTTTATAAACAGCAAAATGAAAATGCCAATGACTTGCAGGTTGAAATGACATGTCAAGAGATAACTACATTTGAATGTATGATAACCAATCATTGATCATAGAAATGAATATTGTTTCAATAAATTAACTTACCTGTGTAGAGAATTCCATCAGAACTTCGACAAGGAGATGCCCGCACTAACTCAGGTATTGTAAATGGCAGTTTCTGATATACAGTAAGAATGAATTTAATTTACTTCTTTTTATTTATTTGGGTGCAAAACAAAGTTGAGATCTTGTTGTTTTTTAAAATTGGGGTATCTGCAGATTTAAAATGAATTTCATTTTCCTGTAAAATAGTTTGCCAGTAATGATTACTAAGGTTTAGGTTTAGATATTACAGAAATTAACATAAAAATGTTTTCTTTTTGAGTTT
Organism: Pocillopora verrucosa; assembly: GCF_036669915.1. Classification (NCBI taxonomy): domain Eukaryota; kingdom Metazoa; phylum Cnidaria; class Anthozoa; order Scleractinia; family Pocilloporidae; genus Pocillopora; species Pocillopora verrucosa. The sequence goes on from NC_089319.1 coordinate 837,323, forward strand.
GTAATAAATTCCTCTGAACCAATCAGCTAAGACTTGAATTATTATTTTAGATAAAAATCATTATCAACTTTTGGTAAATACTAAGCCATATAATTATGTATATAAATAATAGAACGTTCCTATACCTTGAGACCATCATGAGCACTACCAAAGGCATATAAACTACCATCTTTTGGATCAGGGATGAATATTGCACTAAAAACAAAAAAACACACAAAAATCAATCACAGATTTTAAGAATAGCCATATAGCTCTATTCCAAATTAATAAGTTGCACTGGACCACATTATGTGTAATTTGAAGGTTATTTTGATTTTTGATGTGCTAGTTTTGGACCTGTTAGCATGGCATGACTACAAGTGAGTGTGTTAGAAGGAAACAATGATCTTACCCTGGGCGAAGAAATACTGGTGTCTGTATTACAGCATCTACAAAGAAGAAAACAATTTGAAAAATTAGCAAATGTAGTATTGGAACACTGACTTGCAAGATCTCCAGATATTTAGTCTATATAAATCAGAAATCTATCAACAAATAAATATCACAAGGTAAAATTTAAACCAAAGTCTGTGCTCTCTTCAGGATCAATCAATCTCCAGCAATAGTTATTTATTTTAGCCATAGTTCCTTATGACTATTTTATCAATAACAATTTCAGTTTTTTTTTCAGGGAATAATCTGCACTTTATACTTAACAAGAAGTACATGAATTGGTTTATATCCTCTCTGGCTTCTGTCTAGTAGTTAACCAGTACCTCATACATTCTATAAACCCTTTAATTCCCAAGATCTAATTGTTACTTCTCCCCTCTGGTTGCAACACATAACACATTTCCTTTTAAATAAGTTACAAATTAGAATTTGGTGTTAGATAGTGATAGTGACTTCTATCTGATAAGTTTGAATATTCTCATTACCCGTTTGCTGAATAATGTATGAATATCATAGGGAGAAGTTACATGTTAATCACTGTTGGGGGTTAAAGGGTTAATGCACAGGTTAACTATACTCTGTATCTTAAACCTTATTTGTCATGACTCTGTAAAAGAAAGACAATGCACAACAATATAATTGTCTTTCTGGAAGCCCAGTTTTAGAATATGCTCTAGCAAGTGAAATTTTATAAAATGGGTGTCATTAAACAATCATTGATTGACCAAATCAAACATCAGAGATGTGTGTTCTTGTTGATTCCCTTTCATGTAGAGATTTGGCTTTTAAAGTGACAAGCTGCACTAAATGGAAAAGCAAACCTTGATTAAGAAAACATTTTTTTTAAAAGGTCATTTCCTTTTGGTGCAAAATTCCAGGCTGAAATTATGACTTCTGTATTCTGGGGTAATTTTCCTCCAGAAAAAATATATAAGGACATAATATGAATTAAAAGATATTTACAGGTGCTTGGTTATATCTTATTGAGCAAAACTTCTGGTTTCAAAACATAAGAGGTAATTTAAAATGTAAGCATCTGTAAAATTTACTGCACCAGAAACCTTTTGTTGCATTTTGCTTATATCCCAAACACTTTGTCTGTATGAAGCAGTGAAAAGCGTTAATTTTAATTTCAAATCTCTTTAATGTGTATTTTTGTGAGCGATCCAAGATAAAATTTCATTATAAAAATCATCCCAGCTCAAACAAATTTGTCTAGATGTGTGTTTAGCTGTACAAAAGATAACAGAATATATCAGAATCACATGGAAGATAAATTCAGAAAAACAGCTGGTAGGAGAATATTAAAATCAGAAGTGTCTTTAAAACGATCCAGACTAATCAATGAATAAATAATGTCTTGTATTATTCCAAAACAATAAAAAAGGATAATAAATTCATATTGCATCACACCTCCTCCTAAAATAAAGAAAACTTTCTCCCTGTTCATCGATTTGTAATTGTGAAAAAGACCACGAGTCGAGCTGAGGAGATCTGAGAATGAACACGGCGAAATTTCCACTCATTCTGGAATAAATAAATGTAAAAAGCTATTACCAAATCTTTGATTGTATTCGAAAAGAATTTTGCAAAACGCTATCGAACCGAGTTACTTGTTTAATCGTACTAACCGAAAAAAAAAATGAACAGAAACTACGACGAAGAGCAGATGTAATAGAATACTTCAGTTGAGTGAAGAGAACCGTGAACTTCTCAAACACGTAGCTAGAGATCGCGATCTGATGTAAGAACCTGTAGCACACTGTATACATGAACAACCAAATCTAAGCTATCAATCGTCGTGGTAAAACCCTCTACATTGCTTTAACACTGTCACTAAATGTTTTCCTTATTATATGAAAATATCAGAACATTTCTTCGTAAGATGAAGTCCCTGACTTGAAAGGACGAGCGATTAAAAGTAGAATAAAACTTCCGGTGTAATAAACACACAACAGCTGATATCTCTCACAAATTTCTGATACGATAAATTTATTGTCACCTTCTTTAAGCGACCACCGAACATCTCCAGTCTGTTTCTTCACCGCATGCATTGTCCCATCCAACGTTGATATGAATAGTAAAGACTCTGGTACACTCAAAGTACGAGCCTATGAGGAAAACAAATGTATGAGTTTCAAGTTCGATTCTCAAAATATAATTTGTCCATGAAAACTACAGGTCGATTTTTAACCTTACTTCTTCAGATGCAACCACTGAATGCCAAGAAACAAACAAAATCAGACCCAAATACAAGCCAAATATTGTACATCTGCTCATTTTTCCTGACTTGTGCTATCCGATTAACAAAGCAAGGTCGAGTTTGGGATACTCGTGTTTCTCGTAAATATCCGTGTTCCTTTCCCAGCGTGTTGTTCGACGCTCGTGACGTCCTTGAAGCTCATTGGTTTAAATTTAACGTCATATTTTTCGGCCATTTTGGTCGGCCATGTTGCAGACTGCCTTTTTCATCACCGAGGGGAGGCATTGGGATTTTCGGTTTTGCGGTTTTGGCTATTTTTTAGATCGGTTTCTCGGTTTTGGTGTTCATTGCGGTTTTCGGATTTTCCTTTTTTTTAGCATTTGATTTTCGGTTTTCGCGAAAAATACTAACGGGTTTCCGGATTTGATATCCGAGGGGAGGGGAGAGTACGGCTACACGTATGGCTAAGCATCGAACATTACCAGAGTTTCTTTATCAACGCCACCTCGAAGTTGGTAACCAAGTTACAGGCCACACGTAATTGATTGATTCTTAGTTGGTAAATGGAAATGTTAAATTAGGGATTTTCGATGAAACTTTCCAGAGCTATAGCTTTTTGCGACTGCAAAACTGCAAATAGAGGACTATAGAGGACTATAGAGGACTTTTGCGCGAATTTCCTTAATTTAACTGGGCTCCACTACCAGCTGCTGAGTTTGCAGAGACCACGCTCGAGGTCGTCGAGAGACCAGCTGTTAATTTAAGCAGATAGGAGAAGACAATGCCAAGTCCATGGCATTCATAAAATCCTGTAATGAAATTAGTGTAGTTTACTCTGTATGCTCCACTTGTCACCATTGTATCGGATTGATCAGGGATGTGAAAATGTATCGGTTGTGACAGTTTTGTATGCGGTTTTCGGTTTTGATCGAATTTGTTTTCGGTTTTTCGGTTTTGGATGATTTTTCTACGGTTTTGCGGTTTCTAATAGGCCCCGATGCCTCCCTCCATCACCCGTTGAGAAAAATTTTTTGATGAAAGAATTGCTTGAAGAAATTTAAAGTATGAGAAAAGATAGACAAAGAAATCAGTAACCTATCTTTTGATTCTCCGTGGGCTTCCAGGAACCTAAACTCGGGCTGGGATATAACATTCCCCTCCCACCCATCACCTGGAAAATGGTGATTTTGCATTCGTGCGTCTATGTACGTGAGAGTCTGGAAGCCAATGTTTTGCCGCTGGCTTTGTTTTCTGTCCCATTCACTCGGGTCACGGAGTCGATAAACTTGACGAGGAAAAATTGCAATTTCAATGGTAATCATCGCCTCATGGCGGGTAACTGTTTAATTAGGAAGAGCACAGAGGGCTGGTGAAGTAGAGGAGAGCAATGAGTGCAAAAAAGCCGCCACCCCGACCACCCTTACCACGAACAACGACCGCGAGAAGTGGCCAGCCAACCGGAGTAGCTCCTGAAAGATCGATTCGAAATGCATTTGCTTCGATCTCTATTCGTTACAGTTCTAGCAATAAGGAGTTAGATTCTGACGAAGAAATATCCATCGAACGTAAAGGAAACAGAGAGAGCCATGATAGAAACGATCCCCGACTGCGAATCGAAGGTGAAAATGAAGAGGATGGTTTCTGTAAAGTGACAGTGGAAGATTACGAACAGCTTGAGAGCGTCGACCCTTCTCGTCAGGAAGTTGACAAACATACTGAAGCGATTTCAAATGCGAAAAAGAGCTCGTCGGAAGCTGGCTTGAAATTAGCTAGTAAGAGCCACTCTACTCAAGAGCTGAGAGCGACCTCAGAAAAGCGGTCGATAGTTCAGAAACAAAGTACGTGGCCGAGTTATTTGCGATCAGAAGACTCTGATTCGGTCATAATGAAGTTCCTGCGTGGTCGAGGAGATCAGGGAAACGAACCGAAGTCTGAACCCGCAAAAGAAGGCCTTTCGCTTCCAGAACAAGAGATAAAAGAGGAAAACGATGTCGGATCGATTCCCTCCAAAACTCATGTTGATGAAGATTTACAAAGCAAATTAACAGTGGACAGACCAAGATCTAGGTCTCCGTCACCTTTTCGTCGTAAATTGAATCGAGATCGTCAAGATGAAAACACCCGTGGAGGTGCCGAACAGGAAAAGCCGAAAAGCTCAGCTGGCATTTCTTTATCATCTCTGTTGGCGAGTTTAGCGAAAGATGAAGCGCACGTTGAGCCTGAAGAAATTGTTTCGGATACCGAAGAAAATGAAAGTAGCGCAGACATAAACTCTGAAATTCAATCTTCTTCAGACTTGTCTTTCAATTTAAACCATTTTAAGGAGACCAGAAACACAAAAGCTGGTAGTGATGTACGACATTTACCGCACCCTACGGTAGACAAATCCCCTCATTTCGCCAATTTTTGTTTTTGCTCTTTAATAGTTTATATCTACTTCATCACATCGTCTCCTCCGTTTATGTCTGGGGTAGTGCTTGGAGGTTTACTGACATATTTAGGGGGATGTGCATTTCTTTGGCTATTTTGTCCAGTGGACTCCATTGCTGAACGATACGAAAAAGAACTAATGGAATATGAACAAAGACTAGCAAGAATCCCCACGCTTGATTACAAATCTACTGATCCTGGGTTACTTTTAGAGAGAAACAAATTAGAGGCAAGTATTCAAGTTTGCATTTATCAAAAACATTCTTCGTGACAGGAGAAGGAAAATCTCGTCAACCGATTTTTCACTTGCCCATTTCTTTCTGGAAGTGTATTCGTCACTTTCATGTTACTTTCTACGCCTTAAGCGTGTGTTTGTACAGTTACGTTTACCATCGAGTTTAGGAAGTCTGATATTCTATAGGAACATAACATTTTAAAATTATGTCGCGGTAAATTTTTAATGATGTTATTCGAATTTCTACAATCTTGTCGTACTATGTATATTGATGCAATTGGCCAATGATATAGATAGAACCTTGATTTTATTGTCAGACCTTGTGATCAAGTTTTGAAAAAATGGATGGTGTAGCTTTGATGCATCAAAATTGGAGCAAAATACCCTCAGGGAGACATACAAGGAAAACTTTCTTCGCTAAATGAAATAAATATAGTTTATCTAACAGATTAATCATTAGATATTACTTTTATTGATCAGAGAAATGACGTCATAAATTGTACAAAGCCTTTAAGTGGCTTTACTTTGAAGTGTACTTTACATAAACAATGTTTTTATCATTTGAATTAATATTTTGCTTATTTTGTAAAATTTCAGTCCAGATCTTTCTTTTTATGTTTGTTTGTTTTTTTTTTTATTTCCTAGGGCTGGATGTTTAAGTCATTTGATTACATCCCAGACAAGTTCGAATTCAGTGCCGAGACTATTCCAGTCTTTGCCTCCTTAAATGGAACAAACTTAAAACTGTCACATCCTCATGTGGAAGATTCTGGAAAGAAGTTTGACCCGCGATCCATTGAAGAGGGAGCAAGTGTATCATTCTCAAAGCATGAACACTATGATTTAACTGGAAGCAAAGTTTCACTTTTACCAGCATCAATGACAATGAAGAAAGTATGGAGTCGAAAGTTTCCAATCTGCCTTGCTCTTGAAAAGCTAGGGACACATTCTGAAGATATCTCTTGTTTTAGCAAAAGTGCTGATGAAGAAAGTGGTGCAAAGGAGAGCATCAAAATCAAGGAACAAGATTCTTTAGATGATGTTGGTGTACTTTACTTATTTGCAAGGACTGGTAGGGAGAAAGAAGATTGGTATAATCACCTGTGCAGACTTCTTAATGACAATTCTGGAAACTCTTCCGACCTGGAGACCCCGCCATTGTGTTCATATCCCCAATACATGGCTAAACTCATTGCTCAGCCTTCCCAACAGTCAGAAATTGCATGGGTTAATGTCATGTTTGGGAGAGTATTTTGGGATGTATGGCATGACAAGTATTGGACTAACAAGATCAAGGAACGCTTTGAAAACAAGCTTGCCAAGATGAAGAAACCCTCCTTCATACGGGACATCTCAATTTCTGATCTTAACCTTGGCCAGAGTCTTCCAGTTATAACAAAGACATCTTCTCCGAAGGTTGAGCATGATGGTACATGGGTTGATTTAGAAGTGACTTACAATGGAGGCTTGATCCTTACTTTTGAAGGCCATTTAAATATAGAAGGGTACTTGAGTTACTTTTTAAGCCTTGGAAACAGTGAGCATGCAGAGCTTGAAATGGCAGAGCTGTCTAGGAAATATGAAAATCTTGACAAAGAAAGTTTGGGCGCAGCTGAACTTGATAATGACTCAGGATCTGAGAGTCCACCTGACAGTGACTCTGACTTTGAATCACCAGAATCTGACTTTGAAGAGTTTATGATCAAGCCTCTTGGAACTGTGCAGAGTGGAAGAGAGAAGCTGGAAGATATTCCTCAGAGTGAAAGCTCTGACTCCTTCACCTTGAGCAGTTTTGATGGTGATGAAGAGCTTCTTGAAAGCAAGGATCCTTTATCTCTGAGTAATGCAACTGATGCAGAAGAAGGAAATTCTTCTTTGGAAAAGAGCACTCAACCAAGAAGGAGACAACTGTCTTCTCAGAAACAGAGTTCAAGTGAGGAACTATCAGATAAAGGCTTGCTCACTGAAGTTCTTCCTGAGAAGACATCAGAAAGTGCCCCTAGTACTCCAATGAAAAAACACTTAGGTCTTTCTACTAAGAATGGACCAAAGCGCAAAATCTTCAGTGTAATTGAACGGCTGGCAAAATCTAAGTGGGTGAAGAAGGCAGCGGAGACTGGCATTGTCAAGAGAGCAGCTGAGAGGTTTTCTAATCTGCCAATTATTTTGTCAGTGGAGGTATTAACAGTCAAAGGAACTCTTGCACTGAACATTCCCCCACCTCCTACAAACAGGCTGTGGTATGTTGTAATCAACTGCATTAAATTTTCTCCTGTTTTTCTCCTTTCTTTTTTTTAGCAAGGTAATTCTCTCTTTCCACTTAGTCTTTGTGCCAATTCACAGATATGAAAACGTATTTGATATAAGTCCAGCTTTACATGGTTATCGTTGATTTCCATGTATTAGGAAAGGGAAAGAAAAGCTTTATGGAAAGGGAATAATTAATTTGGAAGTTAAAGATGTTCCACACATTTGGTGACTCTACATTCAGTAAATTTAATCTGTTGCTACATGCCAGCAAACTCAACAAATTTCTAGTGAACTTGGAGATTCTTAAAGAGGAGTGTTACTTACTGGTATGAGAGTAAATGTATATGTTTTACACACTTGGAGGAAAATCAACTGTGACACAATATTGTAGAAAAAATTATTTTCATAATTTAAATAGATTACCAGTTGGTAAATAAGATGCAAAACACAATATGATAATTAACATTATTATTATTTTTACCTGTTAAGTAGCAAAATTTTTATTTGACTGTATTTTATTTTTTCCTGCTTGTACATTAAATTATGTTGTAAAATCTGATCTAGAAGCTGTGGAAGAAGCTCTAGTTTTGAGATTTTGAAGAACATTTTAGACTTTATCTGTTCATGGGGTGTAATAATTTTCAGTTTGCATTCAATTCAAATTTGATACATTGTTGCAGGTATGGTTTCCGGGGGAGTCCCATGTTGTTTGTCTCTGCAAGACCAAAGCTTGGTGAACGTCAAGTCAAACTCACCCATGTTACTGACTGGATTGAGAAAAAGTTGAAACAAGAGTTTAAGGTAAGAATTTTAAATGGAAATTTGTGAATTGATGTTACATGTAAATTACCAAGTTAGAGAAAAAACAAGAGAGCAGGTGAAGTTCTGCAACAAACAGCTATAAGTCTGGGCTAACTCATAGAGCTGAGTACAGACCTAATGGATGTATGGATTATTGTTTCCACCCATATGTGGTATGATAGTCAATAGTAATCCAACCCCGCCTTTCATACGAATCCCCACAAGTCAACTTCATTAGCAGGAGGGACAGCCATTCTGTAGATTGGAGAGGCGCATTGTCATTGTAAAGTATCACTGAAGATTGATTAATATTTGATTAAAAAAAGTGTACTTGGGCTGACATGCCAAGTGGCTTTTCTGGCTTGTGCTTCAAGCCTAATTTTGTCTTTTTGTCACCGTTGCTGTTTTGTTATTGTTGCTTTAACCTCACTTTGGACTGCATCCCTCTGGTTTTTGTGTATTATCTTACAGTTTTCAAATTGTCTTTGCATAATTTCTTTGCTTGTTTTTTGGTAATGTGTTTCAGAACATGTTTGTCCTTCCCAACATGGAAGATCTTCCAATTAGGCTCATGAATTCAGGACTAGAGGAACAGTTCCCGCATTGGTGACTGAGTGATTACAGAGCTTGTAAAATATCACTGTTTTCAAGAGCATTAAAAAATGTCTCCTTTGATTAAAACAAGAGCCACCTAGACACTGACATGTCAATGTTGCCCTTGGCGCATTGAGAATAGGTTATGTTTCAGAAAATCTTTAAGATCTGCGGAGAGAATGACTTCAGTTTGAGTGATCAGAAGACAGCTTTAAGCTGGTATCAAATATTTTCTAGATTTACAGTGGTTGCCACTTGTTCCATTATACATAACTTAAATGTGTGAAAAGTATAATAATCGTATTTGAGGAAGTGGGGGGTTGAGAAGTATAGCATATAATATTTTAATTATTTCTATTCATGTTATTAATCAAAGCTCTCAACATTTCATGATGAATGCTCATTCAAATTTTAAGAATTAAATTAATATGAATATGTATTACATAAAGTTTAGGTGTGTTTAAAGTCTTTTGTGTATTTTTATGTAATATTTTTCAATGTACAGATCTGTAGGCTGCTATTGTCATTTGTTTCATGTAGGGCTGTTTTATCATAGAGTACACTTGTAATGGGCAGCTAGTATTTAATTTTAGATACCATAATATGTAACTTTTGTTATAGCTACTGAAGGTTGTTGTCCACACCCAGTAGCCTCTTGTCTTTGTCTTTTTGTTTATTTGAGGTGGTCTTGATGTAATGTTTTGATTGGCTGTAATTTCAAAGTGACGATTTTCAAATTGACAGAAATTGAGCAATGCATTCAGACTGACAATGGACCTTTAACCTGTTAACTCCTAGATCTGATTTGTAATTCACCCCTCTAGCTGCCACACATTTCCTTGTAAATTGGTTACAAGAATTTGATGTTAGATAGAGATAACTTTGTGATAAGTTTAAGTATTCACATTACCTGTTTGCTGGTGAATGTATGGATATTGTAGGGAATATTCGTGTTAATCATTTCTGAGAGTTAAAGGATTAAGAGTTGCAAACCCCAGACAGGTTCAAGTGTTGTGTGATTCTTCTAAAAGATCAGCATTTTGTTAGTTCAGTAACAAGCAATTGTAAATAAGTGGTGTTTTTTTTAATAAATGCATTTTATAGTGCTGCCATTTCCTTTCTGCAGATTGTAAACAGTAAAGGTAATTAAATGTTGGTAGGAAACTTCTCTACAAAGAGTACTTTAAGAATGAACTAAAATGACTAAGTGGCATCTGGGCTTTAGAATTAACGAATTACTTTAAATCTGTGAGGAAAGAAATTTTAGAATAGAATCCTATTAGATATTTTACATGGTAAAAACAAAGTTATGATTTATGAGACTTAATATGAAAATGATCATCAAGGGTGGATTACTCTGAAGTTCTAAAAGTAACTACCCTTTGAATGTAATGATATATTTTTAAGTTTGCTAGCTAATTGCAGAATGGAGCAATATTAAAAATGTTTTTCCTTTTCAACAAATGATCTACATTAAAAAATTCTTCAATCTCTGAGATTTTCAACTATATCAGTTCGAAAAAAAGGCCAGAATAAATTAATTTATTGGTTTCATTTGAATGACACTGTCAGGTTTCATCTGAATTCTTCTGAATTTTAGTTTTACTATTAAGAATGACTACTTAATAGTACTAAGTATTTAAAAACTTCCCTAATAATATGTTAATTGGTTTAGTTTTAATGTAATGTGGTAAAACTTACAATATCATTGTGTATAGTAAATAAAGTATGAATAACTTTTGAACAAAGGAAAGCTGTTACATTATTTTGTCTGAGGAATACCACACAATTAAAGCTCATTAAATTAGACTTCAAGCTTGATAATTTTAATTTCACAACTCTGATCATAGTAAAAAACTTGATTTGCTGGCTTGGTTACTTCACTGCAGGAAATATTGTGTTCATCTGCAAACCAAATAAAATACTCTACCTCAAAATTATAATTTTTTGCAAAGAACATTTTTAAAATTAAGGACAATTGTACACTTATCATAATAAAGATGTTTTAATTTTACTAATGGAATCAATTGAAGTTACCTTTACTTACAAAGGCAATTAAGGAACAATTCATATGTTTGCAGATTCCTGATGGTTGAAGCAATGAAAGCAACAGGTTTCCCCCTTTTATCGCCACCAGTACTACAACAGATGCACATGTTAAAACATTAGTTAACTTTCCCAAATAATGACATTTTTATGGACAAAGTAAATTTGTCTGAGAAGCTACCATGACAAAAAAAAATACTAACTTGATCGATACTTACCTTAAGAGTAGATGCAAAGTTCTCACTAATGCTGGAGTCAACTCACTATCATAAATAACATCTATTAAAGAAATTAAAAACAGTTTTGTTTTTAAAAGCACAATTTATAGTAAAGAAAACTCAAACACACTCATGCTTTTTAGTCATACAAGAGCTAAAAGGCAAACCCAACTGCTTTTGATGTGCTTTGACCCGAACCTTTGTCTTCCAATTTGATGGCAGGTCTTTTTGATGGGAAGAACTTTTCATCTCCATAACTATTACACATACTTTTCACAAATTCATCATTTGGTCCTAAAAGATTTTCAATTCTGAAAAGTCACCACTGTGTCTGTTATTTGTAAACCAGTACGAAAGAATTCATCAGATTACACTTAATGTGGTGTCATGCAAGATTAAAACAATTGTCTGATTTAAGATGGTGCACTGAAACCTCAGGATGAGCACTCATGGCTGTAAGGCATTGATGTAAGTGATCCTTGGTTTCCTCTATCATATAGAAGAAGCTGAAGGAGTAAGTGACCAAGAGAGCAGCATAGTGCAGCTGTTGTGGCCTTGTGAGGCCTCATCAACATTGCTTAAATTGCCTTATTGGACAGAAAAGAACTTCACATAGTGCCAACACCAAAGTCACCTTAGTGCACATTCTGTGGATTTAGCATCACCTAATCATCATCCCCCACCACAGCCACACCCCATGAGTGTCCTACACTTAAGAGAAAGTGTACCATATTTCCCTATACATACCAGCAGCTAAAATAATCCCAGTTGAAAATCTCCTCAAATCACTCTTCTTTAAAGTTGTCCAGTCTAATTTACAAATGTCAACTTGAGTGTCCCAAGAATGATTGGCACAGTCTTCAATTAAGTGCCTTATCTGACTTGAAGGATTTCTTGAATAGCAAGCAATGAAATCTGAAGCACAACTTGACAGGTCATGAATATCTTCACTTTCAGAATAGTCTGATAAACATGCCATACACTGAGGTGTTTTGTCAAACTTGTGTAAAGTTATTTCCATATCAGGTGTCTTGCTGGTAGTCACTCCAGAGTCTTGCTGAGAAGTTATATCTCTGTGATGTGAGTAGCCATGATTATCTTCATTCCTGAGAGCCAATCCTTTCCAATGTTTATGCATGTCACTCTCTGTGTGAGACTCACAAGTCCTTTTGTTATTTAAATATGGTAATTCACTGTCTGCCTGGCTTATGACAAATCCATTCAGTTCAAGGTTGCTTTGAAGTGCTTTGAACACTTCATTATGGCAGTCACTGAATATGTACTGGCTTGGTGAACTCATGGAGCAAATAGAAAGTCCTGTAAGTCCAGTACCACAGCCCAGCTCTATGATGGATCTGGAAAATAACACCAAAGAAAATGAATGGCAAATGGAAGAATTGAAACTAGGAACTATAAAACCCTTCAAGAATGATTTGTGCGACCCCAACTACCCAGCCTTCCTGACGAATGAAGCAACTGACTGTAAAACTACTCCAGCCTAAAAAGATGGGTTACTACAGTTGGTGACCCTGTCATATTTCATGCCGTTTCCCTAACAGTTTGCAAGATTTATTTTAATGTCAAAAGCAATGCAGCAATGTCAAAATGAGTTGTCAAGTGTACAACACAATTGCCATACATGCCAGGATTTAAGCCAAATCTCTAGCACACTTATCATTGGTACAACTAGCATATCCCCAATGCAAGCCCTCTGAATATTTATTACTGCCAAAAACAAAAGACATTAAGATGACATCAAGACTGCCAAGCCTGCATAATGATTTTCATTTTTAAAATTACCATCTTTTTCATGGAATAAACTGCAATTTTAACTTGCAGTTCAAGTTGTTGGTCTTTTTCTTAATCTGAAGCCAAGCATACAGTTACCTGTCTTGAAATAAGGAAGGGTTTTCTAGTGCCCACTCAGCAAGGTATTCTCCTGCCTGTGATATCAGTCATTCCAAAAGAAAATCAAATGTAAACATTTTGATAATACAACCCTTAGAAATTAGCTCCTACCCTTCCACCCCTGTAGAATTTTTTCAGAGTGACTTACTCATAGTTCTCACATTAATAGGGACACTGCTGAAACAGTTTACACCATACTAGGAGTTGAAAATTAAATAGCAGTAGATGAATAAATAAATAATTAAATAAAAGAGAAAATTAGTTACATGCCAAATCTTATATCTACATTAGAAAATTACCATTTACAAGATTTAATCTACATTAAAACCATGACTTAGTGAATAAAAATAAAAATGAGAACAATTATCATAATGTTCTGATCGTGGATCTAATGGTGGGCATAAAACCAATAGTGAGTAGAAAAGTATCTGTTGTTACTGGTAACATTTTTCCTCTGAGTTCTTACCCCTATGGCTTTTATAAAAATCCAGCTACGTCTTACTATAACAGTCCACCTTGATACATTCCCAGATACATAAAAATTACCACCAGTAATTATGATATTATCTTAGAGGAAAACTCACCATCCAGGTACTAAGTCCTGTTGTTCCTTTAGAGATAAACTGTTGAGTTTCTTCAAGGGTTAACAAGGCCCCACATGGCTAAAAAAGTGATCAAAGGTTAAACCATTTAATGTTATGGTTAATTTGGCATGAAGAGGCCAGTGGTAAACTAGTTCCTTCTTCTATGGAAATTGTTAGTCTGCTGAAGGTTGCCTCAATTATCAATTAACATTTAATTAGGCTCCTCTTAAAATGTCAGGCCTAAAAGATCACAGGTTTTAGGAATAATTCACCCAATCACATGCTAAATACTCTCACTGAGAATATTCTTGATCACACACCTAATTCTTATGCTTGTACATAGAACTTTCCCTATCTGATGCAGAATGTATGACACCAGAAGTCCTTCACAAGGGTAAAACCTGTCTGACCCAACTTTCTAATTATAAATGGCTTACAACATTAAAAATGACTTAAATTTTGTCTTAAAAGGGGTTGCCTTTTCCAAAATGCCCCAGAGGAACAAGGGTCCTTGAACCAATTTACATGGGTGGTGCCTTTTGTATATCATAGTTACACGCATACTATAACTTTCTTAGACCTTGGCATGTATGTATATGTTAGTTTTGATGGCAAGGTTCCCACATGACCCCATGCTTCATTAAGGGTACAGTTCTCAGATAAAAGAAAGGTAGTACCACAGTTTCTTTAAAAAATTACCCCCACGACAAAAACAGTTGATTACCTCTGGGACCAAGGCTTTGTTTTAGAATAGCATGGGGTTGAATAGAAATCTTTCGTTTTTGATGACTGTCCCCCATACTTTTCTGAATGAACCTCACCAGTACATATGTTTTGAAGCACTTGTTATCCAGGTGTTCTGCTTTACCACACACATCTCCGTATGCTTCATAGAGTTCATCCGCGATCTCGATACACCTGTCCTCACATAACTTCAGCATGCGTTTCAGAAACAGTCTTTGGTACGATACCGAAGGAGCATACGACGATTCTGCAGTGAAGAAATAAGTCTGAAAAATAATTAAATATTTCAATGGCTAATTCAAATACGCAAAAAAAAATTTAAATCGATCGGTGTATGAGACAAACCATGCATAGGATTTTTCTCTGTTTTTCCAAGTCGAGACTTGCCTGCTCAAGTGCCTGAAAATCAATAACATTGAGAATAGAATTGTTTAAATCAACCGAAGAGATTCCTGTACAACCCCATACTTCATTATACATGACAGTTGCGCGATGAACGACAACAGTGGCTTAAAAAGTTTTTTAAGTTTGGGAAAAAATGCCTTGTTATATAAGAGTAGTTTAAATTAAGTTGTCAGTAAGTCATCTCGCCCGAAGTTATGCTGCCCGAAAATAAAGATATGTCGCCTAAGATTTTCAGTCGTGTCACCACTGACTCTTTCTGCAAAATAATCTTACTTTCCAAAGAAATAATTTCAACGGAGCCATTTGCAAGTACTGCTTCTGAATAACATCAAGGTTCAAAAGACTAAAGCCGTCCGCCATGTTGGATGCTATGACAGAGTGGGACCTGAAACCAAGTCAAGTACGGGATTCGGCCATCTTGGCGGTGTCAGCGTTAGGGATGTGAGTATATTCCTGCACAATCCTCGGCCATCTTTCTATTATTGCACCTTCAAAAGCTGCTCTTTATATCAAATTATTTTTTTAATTATATCACGGTGCATATTAGATTGTTTGTTTGCTAATTTTGCCGTGAATTTTGTCGGTCTTTAGGGGTCGCAGAAGTCGCTCGCGCTCTCCAGCACCTCGCAAAGACAAAGAAAAGAAGCGAACTACTAGTACCCGTGGCCGGAGTCCAGTAAAGTCAAGTAAGGCTAAGACTAAGGCTAAAAGCAAAGGGGATTCAAGCAAAGTGACTGCCAAAAACGGCACAGATAAAGGAAGTAGCCGTCGAAATCGTTTATCAAGCAGGTGACTTGTTTGAGACCTTTCTGAATGCTTTTTACCTCTGTTCATTGAATATCGCTGATTTAACCGCAACCTTATGCCACACATCAGTTTCATTATGTATACAAAGCTATGATCAATGTAGTTTCAATTTGGCAGCAACCATTTTGCTGTATGTATCATTGTTTGTTTACCATATGTGACCTGCGCAAATCAAAGATGTGTTCGCATGTTGTTTGGAGCTGACATGCGGAAATTTTAGAATGGCAACAAAGACGTTGTCTTGGTCATTATTTATGAGATATGAGTGCATATTAATCATTGTAAGCCAGGTTGGCTCTTAACATACTGATCTGTTTAACGTGCTCTCTAGTATACCTCGACGACCAAACCATGGTAACTTCATTCGACCCCAACTGTGTTTCACACTCACCCAATGCTTAGCTCTGAAAATTATGAAAAACTTAGTGAAAGGTTCAACCCAAAGTACTAATAATGACAATAAGGTACTAATAATGATGTCAAATTATTAGTGCACACATTCTCTGTGGATATGCTCAAATGTGCTTCAGTTGCTATTTGTTTGACATGTCAAAAAGCATGGAGGAGAGATTTTGTGAAACTGTACTAAAGTGTGGGAAGTTGACTTAATAAATGTAGTATCTGCAGTGGATATTGGATTTATCATGTCGAGTTCAAAATCTGCCTAGAATCCAAGCCCACCATCTCTTTGCTTTTTTTTTTCACATAATATCATGTGTAGCCTCATTGAAATATTGCTTATTTTCATGATTGTGTTGTTATCAGTTCATCATCCAGCTCTGGCAGTTCTAGCACTAGTCGCAGCTCCAGTTCAGGGTCAGCACCAGCAGAAGTAGTAGCAGCAGTAGTAGTGGGATCAAGTCATAGTGGGTCCAGTCGCAGTAGTAGTGGATCAAGTAGCAGCAGTAGTAGTAAGGATATCAAATTATTTTCTTGGAAACAAATATGCAGTGTTTGACTTATTCACATACCTTAGTAGACCTATCTCATTTTTAAAAAAAGATTTAATCATTTATTATCCAATATCATGAGAGTGATGAATCAAAGGTACCATCCACCTGTAGCTGAGTGGATAAACTTAGGAGTCCTTTCATACTTTAATTATTTTAAACCCACTACGTTGCTGAGTGATTCTATCATGATAGAGTCTTGCTTGTTAGTTAAGGGAGCTTGGTTTGTGAACTTTTTACAACTGCTTTGAAATCCAAGTTCCATTGAGTATGTGGAGCACTACAAGTCTCATAGTGAGAAAACCAATAACCCTCTTATCCCCTCCAGATAGTCTTTTTCAGTTTTGAATATTCAAAGATATTCTCTGAATTTCTGACAAGTAATTTAATGTTTGTGAAAATGAGATTGCACTCAAAAATTACCCAGGGCTGAATTAGGACTTTAAAAAAATCAGTATACTCCCCTGCAGCTTGTGAACTTTTTAATGTTGTTGTTCATAAAAGTAAATACTTGTGCATCTTCTTACTGGGCCTCCATAATGACTTTTTTCTTTTGTTTTCTCTTCTGTAGATAATGAAAAGGGAAAAACTCCCAAAACTAAAAAAGAAGTGAAGGAAAAGGAGACCAAAGAAGTGAAAGAAGTAACAAAGGAACCCAAAGAAGTCAAAGATAAAGCCCTACCCCCTCCCCCTAAACCAAAATCGCCCAAAGCCTCTCCTCCCCCAAAATCACCGAAGAAATCGCCAAAGAAATCACCAAAGAAATCACCAGTCCCTAAGTCACCCACCCCGCCGCCACGCACTAGGCCCACGCGGCGATCAGTTTCCAAATCCGTGTCCAAGTCTCCTAGTCCTGTGAAGCGTGGACCTCGCGCCCGTTCATCGTCTTCTTCAGCTTCTTCACGCTCACCTAGAAGACGCAAAAGGAGCCCAACCCCCAAACCGGCCAAGCTTTACGTGGCACATCTTACACGCAACGTCACGAAGGATCACGTTTTCGAGATATTTAGCGTATACGGTCACGTTAAGTCAGTTGACTTACCCATGGACCGTTTTAACTTTATGCCCAGGGGATTTGCATACGTGGAGTATGACGAGGCGGACGATGCAGACACTGCCTTGAAACATATGGATGGCGGACAAATTGATGGACAAGAAATAACTGCACAGATGGTGCTTCCCATAAGGCCACGCGACGTTAGACCCGCTCGCCGTCCCAGTCCACCCCCGAGGCGCCGTCCGATGCCAGCTTGGAGGAGATCACCGCCTGCACGATTCCGTGGCTCGTTTAGGGCGGGTAGACGATCGCGTTCTCCGTCTCCAAGGCGCAGGTCTCGTTCGAAATCACGGAGCAGAAGTCGATCACCACCAAGGCGACGGAGATACAGCCGATCTAGTTCGAGTTCATCGCGATGATAAGGACATTGCTTTGTTTAAGGAGAGAAACAGTGCAGAAATACTTTTAAATACCACTAGCTGCATTACTGGGGTGAAATTCTTTTAACACCTCGAGGTTTCTTCAACGAAAGGACGTTTTTGCAAAGACATTTCTATTATAATTTTCCTTTCGTCTCGTATTTTAAAACGGTACATTTTTCTTCCAGACAGTCGAACAATGCCAACATGGCATTTCAATTTGTCTCTCAGAATTTGGAATAGAGTCAAGTTTGTTGTTAGTTTCTTTCATAACGTTCAAGTATAAGACCCAGGTCTTTGCTATTTTGCTGAAATAAAGAGTCGATCATGATCTGGATGTACTTTGATTAGATTATGAGGTGTCCATGTGATTCATGGTTGACTCAACAGTTTTTTAGTGGCTCCAATATTGTGCGATTGGTTCTTCTGTACAGCATTACTAGAGAATTAGATATTTTTCAAAGGGGCACTCTTTCGAATGTTCCCTTCCTCTGACGAGTTTTGTTTGCTTCTGTTTGGTTTTTTGTTTGGGTTTTCTTTTTTGTTACCAATGGTTATATCAGAAAGAGAGCTCGATAGAATTTCGTAGATTAACTGCGTACGCTTTGCATGAAATCAAGGATGCCTTTGGACTTATTGGCTTGATATGTACGATTTTGTTTGTTAATTGCGTCCATGGAGAATAAGATGGGTAATCCTTGTTATTTATCATGGTGCATCCTTTGTGTGAGGCTGGCGCAAAATAAGAACATTGTATCACGATGACCCTCTCTTGTGCGTCTCGGGTGAACCTTTGAATGTAGAAAGGAGTTGACACTATTGTTTTCTGTTTCATCAACATGCACCAACAGTTTCAACCATTTGTTTGCTTGTTTACCTTTAGCTTTACCTTCCAAAAGCAGAAAACGACGGAGAACTCCGGGACTTTCTCGAATGCTTACAACAGTTGTTTTCATTAGTTACTTTTAAAAAGAATTAAGATATTCAAGAAGACACAATAACATTCATTGTTACGGTGCAAAGCAAGCACTGCAAAGAGAGTTGAATTGCGTGAACAAACCATTTGGTGACCGAGGTAACATCTAAGGATTAGTTTCGAGCCAGGACAAAAAGCGAATCCAGACAGATGAGCTATAAAATCCCTGCAGTCTGTATTCAGTCATCTGCGCCTAATTCTGGTTTGCCTTACTGGTCAAAATGCTGTTAAAACTTACATCGCGTGACAGTGATTTCGGTCACGAAATTTGCTCGGATTACCTTATTAACTTTGCATCTGGTTGAGTTCTGCTCAAAGGTTTTTTTCATCTTTTTATTCACTTATTACTCGGGCTTTCCAAAGGAAACACCCGCGTTGAAATTCTGTTTTTTTCCCTCGTTTATTTATTAAAGGTAGTGGAACTTACAGTATCTGACAGAGAAATCTGGGAACTAGAGTAACTACGCCTGGATAATTTTGCTTTATGATTGTACTTCGATTAATCATGGCGTTGAAAACGATCACTGTGTTTTGTGGTTCCAGCTCAGGAAGTGACCCAAGATTCGAGGAGAGCGCGAGAGGTACTTTTCTTCTGTGGAAATTCGAATAATTTTTGTCTATGGTTAGACTTGTGATCAAATGCGCACACTACCAAATAAGTTGGAACGTGCAATGTTATGAAAACCAAGAAATGGCTGCAATTGTCAGAGATTAATTCAAATAAATATCTGCAAATTTTATGAAGAATAGCCTAATCCTCTGACCGTTTCAGCTTGCTTACTTAAACTCCTCACTTGCATTTCTGAGGATAAGAAGAAAATCAAGGTAACATTTTCTGCACAGCCTCATCCTGTTGTAAAACAAAGCTGTACGTACTGTTCAGACTGTCCCAAAGAGAATTGTATGCGTATTGCATACAGTATGAGTATGTGCAGAAATTTTAGCCAAATCAATTGTTGTTGATTTTTAACTTTCATTTGAATTTCTCACGTGGTTTTGATATCTGCAGCTCTTGGTCTTTGCTTAGCGAAGAATAAGATCAATCTCATTTATGGTGGCGGTTCTGTTGGGCTTATGGGTACTGTGGCTAAAACTGTTGCTGAAGGTGGATGTGAAGTTACTGGATTTCTTCCTGAGTTCTTTGTTCAAAGAAGTAAGCCACCATGGATATGTTTACCAACCAAAATGAACCTTAGTACCCCAATGTGTAAAGTTAGGACAGTGTAATACTGTCAAATAAAATGGCATTCTAATTAACCATTGTGTTGTTGAGTTTTATGTATATATTGAGGCTGATGAGTATCATATTTGAATGCTGACACTGGAGGCAATTACAATTACCAGGAGTATCTTTAACTTACAGACTTTGCTGAGATTAGCCTTAAAAATTATTCTTGGTCAAGCATTACATAGAGCCATTTGGGATAATTTTCAACTGCAGATCCTAAAGATTTAGAAGGCATCGGCAAGACAGTACTTGTTCAAGATATGCATACAAGGAAGAGAGAGATGTTAGAGCAGGTACCAACAATGATATAATTATGATAACTTTCAATGAACTAAAAGCATGGTGGCCCTATGGTAAGTGCTCTGGAGACACAATAAATTCATTATGGTGTGTTCAGAAGTAAACACACCACAAATATTAGGGATAACCTCTCATACAGCACCTTCTCAGTCCAAGGGAAGACTCTATTGGGTGTGCCGGCCACTTTTTTTTTTGGAGCATCACAATAACCCTGGATGAATTTAATTTCTTACATTATTAACTATCCTAAATCAGAAATTTGTGTATTTTCAGGCTGATGCCTTGATAGCTTTACCTGGGGGCTTTGGAACATTTGAGGAATTACTGGAAATGATCACATGGTAACAAACTAATGTTAAGACTTAAATTAGATTATCTACTGCTTAAGAAGACAGTTAACAAATATATAATCTTCTTGTTGTTTCTCCTCTGAATCATTTTTCAAAAATGATGCCAACTTTTGTTGAAAGCATTCTTTAATCTGTTTATTTTAATTATTTTTTTCTCTTATTCCTTTGTCAGGTATCAACTTGGACTTCATGATAAACCAATAGGATTGTTAAATGTGGCCAATTACTGGGGAAGTTTTTTGGAATGGGTATGTTGAAGAGTCTTCTCTCACACTGATATACAAAAATCTTATTTAGAACTTACTTCTGATATCAGTGGTCAATTTTGTTTAATTTGCTCAAACACTCTTCACTGTTTCATCAGCAAGTTAGAAATTGTCAGAAGAAAATAAAATAAAAGTACTTCTTCACTTTTGTTGCTCCTTTCCCCACTTAACCATAGAGACAAAATCCTTTAAAAGCTCCTATAAACAATTTTTTCTAATTTTATTTCTCACCATCTTCATTACAATTGTTATCAGTGTAGTTATGTACCTACACAACTATTTGTGTTTTTTCCTTAACTTTAGATTCAGAATGCAGTCAGGACAGGTTTTGTGTATGGTGAGAACAAAGACATTCTCTTAGTTGCTGAAGATTGTGATACACTTTTGACTAAGCTGCAAGAGCGTGCTTCCAGTGAAGAAAAAACTTTCAAAAAATTACCTGCTAAATAAGTTTGTATGTTATTACCTATTGAATAAATATTTGTCATTGTGACTGGTTTTCCTTTTTTTTACTTTCAAAAATGAAATGTAAATCATAGATTGGTAATTGAACCAGGCTGAAAAAGTTGTCAAACATCCTTCCTCCCACATCCCCCTCAAATTGCACCCCTCACCACACCAACCAAACCTTCGTTTAGACCTTTTTCGTTAGGATACTTGATGTCAGTTACACAACGAAGAAAAAGTAAATAACAACATGGCGGCGCGAAAGGTTAGAAAAAGAAGTAGCAACGGTCTTGATAACGCCGCTAAAACTGAAGAAGACCTCTCGGGTAAAGCTAAAGGAAACGGCGAAGAAAGCTTGTACTTTAAAAAAGGTTATAAGAATATTTCAAACGTCACACCAAACAAAAGAGCTAAACTTACAATCCACAAGAATCACATTATGAATCAACTTGGTAGGTTGTTTTACATCAGACCTTGTGAAGAATTGGCCCAAAAACTCTTAGGGAAATTGCTTTATCGCATCCTTGATAATGGAGAAGTGTTATGCGGAAGAATAGTCGAAACAGAGGCTTACTTGGGTGTGGTTGATAAAGCTTGCCATGCTTATGGTGGTAAAAAAACTGAACGGTGTGAACCACTGTACATGGCTCCAGGAACAGCGTATGTTTATTTTATATATGGAATATATCATTGTTTGAACATCTCCAGTCAAGAGCCTGGTGCTTGTGTGTTAATCAGAGCTTTGGAGCCGCTCCAAGGTGGGTGAACAAAGCAACCCTCTTTCCACAACAACACTATTTGTCACGCGATCGATAGTCTCGCTAATTGAGAAAGCTTTTATATCGTTTTCAGTTTCCTGGAATGCAACATGCAATCTTCAAAAGCAGGGAAATTGTAATGTAATGGAAAGTGCACATGTTCCAAAAGAAGTTGAAATGAGTATACATACGAAATTGTAATGGAAGGCGAAATTGTTTACGAAATTACTACATCTCCTTATCCACTGGCCGAGTCTCCCATCTGCAGATCAACATTTCTACAGACATCATGTCTGCAAAGTTGCTGGTCCATTTCTCACGCAAGAAAAAAAATGGTTACTTAAGTTTTAATAGTTTTAGTAAGGGTGAGAGACTCGAAGGTGAAAAGTGTAAGAAAGGCTTAAAACAGTAATATTCTGCTAATGATATGCATATGTTATTTCTTTTTAGGATTAAGTTCTATGAAATCATTCAGAGGGGTACGACGAAAGGATGGAGGTAGCAAGCTGAAAGACTTTGAACTGGGCAACGGACCTTCCAAGCTCTGTCAAGCATTTTGTATTGAGAAGGCTAATCTCAATAAAGAAGACATGGCATTTTCCGAAAAATTCTGGCTTGAGGATGACAAAAATTCTCATGGAAGTCAACTTACAATAGTGAAATCAACAAGAATAGGCTTAAATTCCTGTGGACCTGAGTGGGCTCTGAAACCACTCAGGTTCTACATATTAGGAAATAAGTGTGTAAGTGTTAGGGACAAGAAAGCTGAATCCAAAATCCTCCCTTGAATGTACTAAAGAAAAGTTTTATTGCATTTTATCTTTTCCCAATTTGCTGTTGATTGAGGTGCTGGGCTCAGTTTTAATACCAAACTTTTTCCACAGCTGAACCTAATGCCTTGAATTCACTCTTGGAGTGAAAGAGCTCAGCAGTTTCTGGGATGAAGAATATCTGTCGAGATTGCATTATGCACAAAGGAGTGACATAAAGAGTAAACATAGACTTAGGTGTAGTAGGTATACTAGGCTCATATGAAATAACTTAATGAGTGGAAAAAAAAGAAAATCAAAAATTGTTCTGAGCTGACTAGTGTATGCTAAATTATCCCTAATCTTCTTCTCTATATCTAAAAATAATTGATTAAAAATGGACTCAGAAAGCCAGATTTAATTTATCGGGACTGTAACCATATAGTCATTTATCATTGGTCTCCTTCAAATGAATACTGTGATTATTTTTCAATAAAATTTACAAGTCTGCCATTATCAAAAACTATTTGATGGAGCATTTAAAAAAAAATTTTGAAAAAATCCCCTATTTTGGAAACTGAGGGTTGATTGATGCAGTTTGGAATTAAGATAACTAAGAGAAACTAGAAGAGAAAATACACATTTTCAGTATAAATAAGATACTCTTGGGCATGGACTGAAAGGGGTACGCAATTGAATTGTAATATTGACTTTGCCTTCACTCATAGCACTCTGGATTTCATAATTAAAGATAATAAAACTTTAGGATTTTCATTTGATAAAATTGTATGTTGTATTTCTATTACGCATCTCAGAGAAAATTAAAAATTTCCTCACTTGCTCCAATAAAAACTAAATGTACTATTAATTTTAAAATAGTTAGCAAGTTATTGTGTATTTGTGGACACAATGTTGACTGAAATGTGAATTACTAAAAACTGTTTTGAAGCTAATCAAAGTAGATAAGCACTCCAGTGGGTGGTTCTGGTTTTTGTTCCTCTTTCTTATCAGATGCTAGTCCCTGTCTTTCATCTTTATTGTGAACAACAAGCTTCATCTTTCCCTAACAACACAAAATAAAACTAGTAAGCAAGGTTTTAAGATGTCAAACCAGCCTGTTGGCTCATTCTGCTGCACCTCATCCCAGTTCATGAGACAGGAGGCAAAATGGAGCTCTGCTAAAGGAATTGTGTCACAAGGGCTATATATTGCTCAACATTCTATCAAGTTTCCCTGAAAATCCCTGACAGTTTCCACAGCTCTTTCATTCCCTTGAAAATCACCCTGACTAGGATTTCAAACTGAATCCTTCAAGTGGTATTCAACCCCTTAACCCTCAAGATACAATGAGTAATTCTCCCTCTTCACTCCCTCAAATTTCCTTGTAAGTTACACATGAGAATATGATGCTATATCAAGATAACACCATCTTGCTGATGAGTTTGTCTTTTCCTCGTAACCTGTTTAAAAGATAACATATTGGAATTGCAAGGAGAGGTTGCGTTTTAATCACTTCTGGTACTTGCAGGATTAGCAGGCCACTCTTAGCCTTAGACATACACCAGCCCTGTACGCTTACATGTTATGGCCCAAATTTGCAATGGCTTAGTTACCAAAGACCCAAACTGTTCAAACACAAAATTGCTGTAAATCAACAATGTGTCATTATCTGTTTTAACAATTCACTTCCAACTGTCAACATAACTTACCTGATATTTTCCCCACATTGCAAAGATGTTACTCAGCTTCTCCCCGGGATCCAAGCATCTGTGAACTATAAAAAGGAACAGAAAGGCCATTAGGGCAAAAATGGCAGTACCAGGTACCTTGTTTAAATGTGATGACAACTCTGATCTCTAATTTACATACAATTGTAAACAAGCAAACTAACAAGACAGAATAACCAAATAAACTGAATGTTTGACATGAATGAAATATTCAAATCAACCCAATGGAGGGACTGGCTTTTGGTGCAAGTATGTTGCCAAATATAGTTTGTTGGAACAAAATGAT
The DNA here is from genome assembly GCF_036669915.1 of Pocillopora verrucosa. Classification (NCBI taxonomy): domain Eukaryota; kingdom Metazoa; phylum Cnidaria; class Anthozoa; order Scleractinia; family Pocilloporidae; genus Pocillopora; species Pocillopora verrucosa. The sequence continues at coordinate 862,433 of NC_089319.1, forward strand.
GTTACGGTGTATTATTGCTAACAAAACATGATCATAACTATTAGTTGAGTCTCACCAGAACCATCAACTGATTCCTCCCACATTTCCAACACTGAAGCATCAATCTGCCCTCCAACAAAACTTCTGTGCCTTGTGTATTGCCTGCACAAAAGTAAAACAAAATCTTGATCTTACTAGTAAACTGATCATTAGTAGAGATAACATCAAGATAACACCATCTAACTGATAAGTTCATCAGTTTCCATCAACTTTCAGTTTTGTGTTTTGCTGAGAAATAATAATATTGTCAGGATTTTATATACATGGTGTTTTATCCCTACTTGGAGCCTTTAATCAACCAGGCTATGGTTTGTCTTTAAGTTCTAGAATACAATGTCCAGATTTCTCTTCAGTGGTACAGGTATTCAAAAAAGACATTTCCATTATCTACAATTTGCTTCAAAGAAGGACAAGTTACTTACCGCATAACATCAGAAATTAGGAAACCTGGTTCTACCTTGCAGGTCTGAAAATCAACAAACATTATCAACATCATTATCATAACAATAGTTGTTTGTTACTAAATGTGACATGATCTTTGAGCATCTCAAAAACTGAACCGTTCTTTTACTACTTTTTCTTGTTACCTTAAATGTCTTGTCAGGTTTAAAGACCTTTAACACTGTCATATCCCCAGTGATAGGTTCTCTGGGTAAACTGCCAGTCTATATCCAATAAATAGGAATTTTTTTCAAATCAATTTACAGAGCAAACCAACTAAAGAAGTAAGAACTATTTGGAATATTTTCAACTAAAGTGAATTACATGTCAAAATGATTTTAACACATTTTTTTTGGTCTAGATATATCATTACAATCTTTAAACTTACATTTACAAGAGGACAGAATTCAGGAAAGTTTAACTACAACATGTACATGCACTCACTCACCCAGTCCATCATTTTCTGTTTGATCTCATTCAATGCTGTGGCCACAGGAATGGGATGAAACTACACCAGAAAGCAAACAAAATAAACCATGAAATATTAAAACTGGTTTAAAAACTTCAAAACTATGGAAAAACAAATTTGAACCAGTCAACTGTTGAATGAAAGTTTGGAAATGGTCCACAAACATTATATCTAGGGCATCAAGTTTGACAAAAATCATAATTATTTTTAACTCGTTGAGAAAACTTACTAGTTAATATTGATAACTTAATAGAGACTGTTTTGCAGAGATATGGGATTCAGCATTTAACCCTCCTCAGTTATGATAGTAAGAACAATTAATATTATTAACATATTAATTGTAACTTGCCTCATTTGTTCCATTATATGCTGTCATTTCAGGTCCTGTGACACACTGAGCTGAAAAATGCAACAATCTTTCTTAGTGTGGTGTTTTAATATAATTGCTCTGGTGACTGAAGAGATGGGCATGCTCTGATAGGTCAAAAAATGCATCACATCTTGCTATAATCACCTTGCTTAAGGTGATTATGGCAGGAGTGATGAATTTCAAAATGGCTGCCTTGAGTTTTGTCAGAGTGACAAAGGAAGTGATGAGCATGATAAAGAAAATTCATTTAATTTCCCAAGAGCACTAAAGCTGCTATTAAGTTGGCGGTAACACTTTTCAAAAGAAAGATATGAAGTTTTTGCTGATTGGGTTAAATGAACCTTTCAAATTCTAGTGGAAACTGGCTCTTAAGCTTGATACAAGTAATCAAACAAATGTAACACAATGATTTCAACATCAAAACAAATATTTACAACAGAATTCAAAACCACATAACCATTTATACTGAAACAATTATTTGCCTCAGGCTCCATGAATATTGTTGAATGATCCCCTTGACTTTGTCTTGTGGGTTATTCAACAATATTCACTTTGCCATTGGTGAATAATTGTTAACTAGTATAAGAGTCCAGTGTGTGACCCACTTTGTCATCATATCTCTAAAAAAATCTAATATCAAAGGTAGTCTACATTTATTTTAGTCACAATTGACCCAAAAATAACCCATTTGAGGTTAATGAAAATTCCCATCTACTAGGAAAAATATCAATATTCATTATAAAAATATCATGGTATTTATCCTTTCACTGATTAGAAAATTTTAACTGTGATGAGCTTGAGCATCTCATCACTATCTCCAGTCAGTCAGCTTATCACTGCTGGTGGGTTCCTCAGTCATTGATCATCATCTAGTTCAATCACCTCTCATTCATTTACTAGTATTCAGTTTTCCACAGCCTGATCCTACCTGGAAACCATCCAAATTTGCCTTTGTAAAGTCCTGGCCACCTTTAAAACAAAAAAACAAGAAATTTACTATTCACTAACTTTTCATGATAATACAGCTGTCTCCAGTTCTTGTCCTTCTTATCTTTGCTTACTCAAACCCTTTACACCCTAACATCAGTATTCATATTCTCTATACTCTGAAAAGGAGAAATTGTTTAACAATCAAGAGCTCCTTTTAATTAGTGAGTGATCATTTTGTTTATTATTGTGACGTTAATCTCAGATTCATGGGAGATATTGTAAGGAGAAATTAGATACTAGTCACTCTTGAGGATCAAAGGGATAAAAAGGATTTTGCTGAAACCTCAATACCACAGTTAATTTTCTTGATTATCAAGTTCATCACTGAAAACATCACAATTATACATTCTATTTGTTTCATTCATAGTTTTCTTCAATGAACATATTGAGTTATTATTCTTACCATGCTAAGTCAAGTTCACAAACACTATTTGAAAATAACCCCTATAAGAAAAGAAGCACATGAATTCAATGACTAATCATAAAAAATTAAATATTAATTGCTAGTTTAACAAAGTTTTGATAAAGAAAAATACTATTCAGTTTGACTTACTGGAAGCCATAAATTGCCAGCTTTCAATCCAATTACCAGAACTTCTTCACTCTGTCTTAAATTTAATTCTGAGGAATTAAATTGAAATGTAGTAATTACCACCTGTTATAATCCCACCATTGAGCATCTTGGTATCATCCCTCTTGAAATAAATTCAATATTCATGAGAAATAATCAACCAAAAAACAAGAAATGCAAAAAATTGTCATATTGCAAAGGCCTCCCAAAAAACCTTCACAGTTGTTTCCTAGACATGTTGTGATACAAGAAAGTGGAGCAAGCCAGGTTTGACAAGTACAATATCACCTTTTTTGGGGGGGAGGGTGGTGAGGAGGTTTGAATGTGTAGTTAAAGCACAAACCGATGTTTTTCAAATAAACTTATGATTACCAGTGCTTTCATGGAAAGAGACAATTCCTACAGAATGAAAGACCTGAAATTCTTTAGCAACAAAATACTTTGATCCAAAATAACACAAACTACTCTATTAAGCTCTTTGCTTCAATCCCTTCATTTTCACAGTACAGCAAACACTTCATAAGTACTGGTAAATATATCAAATACATGAGTGTGCTCTTTACCAAAGTCAACAGTCTGATGGTAATCAATCTTGGCATCAAATGAAACTGCTAAGAATTCCCCATCTGGTACAGGCAACCCTTGGAATGACTGTAAATATAAACATGTATACAGGAATGTTGCATTATATCAATAATCATTTAATTCATTGTTTATTAAAACAATTTTAAAAAGTCATGCAGTTTAAGTTTTTGAGTTCAGTTACAATACTATTGTAAAGGCACAATTAGGAAGCAAAACTGAACATTTTCATTTACCTCAACAAATGCTTGTTTTTCTTTCTCAATATGTGTTTTCAGTTTCTCCTCCCACTTTTCTTTCTGTCTTTCTGATGGAGCTAAAAACTTGTAGATTTGTGTAGGGGTCCCAAGAATAAACACTGTAATAAAAAGGGAAAATTGGGATTAATAGTTTTAATAATGTAAAATTATTCAAAAAATAGAAAATAGATTTTTCATTAATGAACCGACAAAGCATTACATTTGTGTATTACCTGGTAAGTAATAGTTTACTACATTCAAATAAACATATTTGAGGAAATTCAATCCATTAGTTTTCACACTAAAATACCTTGTTTTATACTCACTCTTAGTGTCTGGAAATGTGATAAAATGCAATATCTAGATGTATGTGATAGATTAGTTTCATGGTGTTCACCATCAGTATGTATATTCTCCATACTGTTCTCTATACATTTCCAAAGAGGCTGACAAGGAGAATTTGTTTATATCAATGAAGAGTAGTAGCTTTAGTTGGTGATCATCACCTCTATTCTCATGACTTTCATGTTTGATTCAGGGGTGATATTGTAAGGAGAAATTAGAAAATAGTCATTCTTAAGGGCTGAAGGATTAAATGCTATCTTAAATTGTAGAGTATTTGTTTTTGACCTGAGTGAAACTAAAAGCATTTTAAATAATTAAAAATCACAATCTTCTATCAACTAGAAGAGTAACTTAATAACAAATGCTGTGGTTAAAAATGATGAGAAGTAAATGAATGTAAAATAACTGACAGGGCAGGTTTAACTTACTCTTATCTGGTGGATTTGTATAATATGCACTGGGTGATGTTACCCAGGCCTGGACAAGGGAAACACTGTCCTTCAGTTTATAAGTTTTCTTTCCTGTTATACGATTTTCTGACGCCTGTAAGAAAATGTACTAAGTTTAGCAAAATCTTCAAAACTTATGTTCTTGAATACAGCTAGGCCAAAGTAAAATGGACTTGAAAAGTAATCTCCTTCTGAAAGTGACTAATAGTTGTTAATAACAATTTTAGAGTTCTGCATACCTCTATGGTAACAAGAAGAGATTTTCATCTTGAATTCTTTCCAAAAAAAAGCCTGAATTTAATTTAATATCCACACACTTGCCAAACAATATTAAGTTACTTACCACCGCAACCAATAAGACATTGTTAAATAAGAAAAGATATCTGCAAGACAAGACCACATTCACCTGAGTGTAACATTTATCAAATATATAACATTTATTTCAATAACTAAAAGTAATTTTCAGCTGTTCATAGACCATAACAAATAAATAGGTCAAGTGCTTGGAGTTGCAATGTAAAATTCTTGGAAATCTTGAGCAAACAAAGAAAAACTTGTTGTTTTAGGCTGGCCCTTAAGGACAAAGAGAATAGTTAGTTCATAGAACTAAAAAAGTAAGAAATAAAAACTTAACTACAGCTCCCTGACCTTTCAACTGTTTCATGGACCATTCCTCCATCATTAGAACCTGTGGCTTTCTTAGTTACACGTTCAACTTCACCCTCATAAATATATGTGCTAAGAAAGAATTAGAAATTGGCATTAACATTGTATTCACATGGAATCATTTTGTCACTCAAGATTTAACTTGAAAAAAATTTATTTATTAATACATTCAACAGCATGTTTTTTTTACATGTACCTGGTGATAAATGTTTCCCCTAAGGACACAGAGTCTGTTTCACTGTCACTGTCGCTACTATCACCATTGTGAAATCGAGGAAGAGTACTAGGTGACCGTGTGTCTGCATGTACTCGGGAGAGCTTTGGAGATGTCTGAATTTCAATGCTGTCCATCAGGGGAAGTGAGATTCTATTGAAGGGAAAATTCCCATATACCATTAACTGTTACTGAAAGTGAAATTTCTATGTACCAATAAGAAGTTTCTTAGTTTACAGTTTGAAATCACCAGACATTGTTGAAAATAACTAATATATGTTTGAGTGTGATGCTTGACAGGTAATTAGCAATTTGAGTTTTCTTCTTTGATATGTCTTAAGTTGATGACTAATACTATTGACTAACAATTCACTGAACAAATGTACAGAGAAAAAACTTTTTTTTCAGTATCTGTGTGGTTTATACTACAACAATTATTCACCTCAGTGTTGGTGAAATTGGTGGATAATTACCTCGCCACTTTGGTAAATAATTGTTAAATATTTTTGGCTATTTCCAACCTTTTAAGTGTTTTAGATATACTTGTCATCTGGTCTCTTTCATGTTTCCTATGGAAGAAAATGAAATTAATGATTAACTTTATGCCTAAAGTAACCAATGCATCTTCTACAATTTCACTCAAATGTACAGGTCAAGTTAAACAAGAAGCAATACACTGATGCTTACCTAAGGCGCACAGAACCATACAGCTTTCCTGAAAATATACCCCAAAAAAATTTAATCCAAGAATATTAAATGTAAATAACGTTAGTTAATATAGACTTGGTCCTATTCTAGGATAACTTATGATCATGAAGTCACCTGTAGAATACTGTGTGGCAGCTGGTCGAATAAGATTCTGGAAAAAAAAATTCAAATCAACGGTGGGACTAATTAGGGACAATCCAGAAATTTAATGATGACTAATACAGCTGCTGATACAATTTAAATCAAGGAATACTTATTAAAAAAAAAAAATGGTGAAAAGCACTATTTTGATTTTACCCACCAATTCATCATTAGGAAAGCTCTTCATTACTTCAACAACTTTTGTTTCATTCTCTATTTGACGGATGTGTTCATTTAAGGCCTCTGCAGTCTAAACATTAAAAGTAAAAGTAGATCTGAGGAACATCAAGCCTTGATGTATATTAAAATATGTACAGCATTTATTAAATATTGAACATAGTAAACTGAAGATAAACCTTTAATGTTTGTAGAATCAAGTTTAATATACCACTGAACTGACCATGGATAAAAAAAAGTATTATTAACAAAGGATGAGCTTCATTAATTTACCTTCTGGGCTTTGCTCTGAGCGTCTTTTAAATTCTCATAATCTGGGTGATCCTAAAATTGATAAAAACCAAACAAACAAACAAACAAACTACAAGTAAGTAAAGAATGCAATCATAAAATTAAACAGCACATCACTTCATAATTTTGATTACACTTAACTGGCGTATACTGATATACTTACTGGTAACTCTCAACCAACAATATATAAGGTATATCTCACCTCACGTGTTCTTTTCACCAATTCTTTCAATATCAGTTCATATCTGGGAACTCTCTGAAAATATATAAATTACGCCAGCCATTAATTATAAGAAATTGGCCACAAAACCTACCTACTACTAGAAGTATTTCCAGAATAAGGTGTCTTAAAAAAGAGTATATAAAAACAATCATACAGGTGTCATAGTGTGAATTTATCAAGTAGTCAAAGGATATTACCTGTATTGGCATAAGTAACAATGAGTCAAGGGTATGATTGCAGCTGACCTGGGAAAAGAAGTCAATGTAATCATTATAATAGACATTAATATAACACCATCCCAAAAAATAATTAATACATCAACTCAATATGAAGTTAGGATCCTTACCTTAAGTACAGATAAATTTAAGGTATATTTAAATCAACTAAAACATTACTAAACAAGTGAGTGTCTCACCTTGGCCAAAAAATTTCTGAACTTCTCATTGTTTTTTTCTAATTTCATTTTCACCTAGACATCACAGAACATTAATTGTTAGTAATCCTACATGGAACTTCATAATATATTTCTCTTAATCACAAACATTAATGGAAATTCATAAGAGAAAGCTGAAATTAGAGACAAAATAATTGATGCATTTCAATATACATTGAACATTTGAAAACTTTTCCAAAATAGAGCAATTGATTCCCCATATTCTTATTTCAACAGATCAATATCAGTATCTGGGCAACTGCCTACCTACCCCTCCCCTAACCCAACATTAACCCTAACTTGTTATCAATTGACTCTTGTTGAGTTAGGGGAGGGGTAGGTGGGCAGTTGCCCAGATAATGATATTAATCCATTTCAACCCATCTTCCCTCTACCAATTATGCACTTTGACCTCTGCAAATGTCCAGAATTGAATAGGGAAAGGGAACATGGCTTCAGAGTCAGGCAAATTTCAGATTGCATTTAATTTGGGATAGCCATAAAATGAAAAAGGAAAAAAGAAAAAAAAAGTTCAGGACTGATTTGAAACATTCTCAACCAAAGAAAAAATGAACCACTCCTGATCATAAGACAGTACACATAATTATTCATAAATCTTATTATCAAATGACCTGTAGGGCCCCACATGTAATTCCATAAAAAAAACCATAGTGAAAGCTGACATATGTAGGAGCCAACCAGTTGATGTGAGCTGTAACTGAAAGAGCTATGCATGGTCGGTATCCTCCAGCTCAGTCAATAAGCACATATTATGACTTTCATACCTCATTCCCTCTCTTCCTTGACTTGAAATATGGTTCAAACATCATCAAATAGGAAAACTGCATGACAAAAATCAAAGGTCAGACTACAATTTTTTAACAAAGCTAATTTTAAGCTTATTACCTGACTAAATGTAGACTCTGTTCACAGGGAAAAGTCTTCCCTTGTAATTCTTGAAAGATCATCACATACCATTTCTACAAGAACATCTCCAATCAAAGTTGTATTGACATCCCAGAAAGCTAAACGCGTTTGCAGTTTAGCAACCAACTCTTTACTAATGGACTCTAAGGACTGAAATAAATTAAAGCAATTCAATTCAATTTGTTGTTGTTTTTGACATTGTTTTTGCAAATAGTTTTCAGCCTCTGTGAATGTTCTTGATCAGCAAGCAAGACAAAAATAAATTGGCGAATACTTTTTCAAGATTATTACCTTACCTTACTAGTACTACGAGGAGGAGATTTCACGAGTCTTACCTCTGCATTGGAAAAAATTTTCTTTACATCTTCATCAGAAATAATGCGAAGTTTCCTGAGAGGCCTAATGTAATGCTGCAAAGAAAGCAACAGTTGTTAATAACTCAAATATTCCTCCTTAGCATTCAAGTTGTGAGAAATATATCAAATACTACTGTTAAAAAATAAAGTATGATGTATTTGAGAAAAACCAATAGAAAACATTATTTAATATAATAAGTAATCAGTTCTATTTTAATTTTAATTATCATAAACTGTCAAAAATAATATATTTTTTAAAATAAATTATTTGACCAACAGAATTATCAGTTTCTTATGAACGATTTAAAATACAAACCCCAGAAAGGAGATTTAATCCATTGAAGTAAGACACCTCAGATGTCAAGAGTTCCTAGAAAAAAAAAATTTCATTATGTCACTGACCCAAAAAACATTCTGTTTTAATCAAATTTGCTAGAAACACAGAGAAATTGTTTATTACTGACATTAAGTAATGAATTTAATGCTTGTAATTATCAGTGAGCAGCTTATAAACTAGCAGTTTACAAATTAATAATTCCACAAAATCTTGGTCTGTACACATTTTTTTTAATGTGTTCTACAAGTGTGTCCTGGTAGAAGTAACAAGCCTCAAAACAAGAAAATTTTAAATTAAATAACATGTACCATTGCAGCTCTTGTTCTTTTTCGTTCCTCTGATTCTATGGTTCAAAAACAAAATAAGAGACAAATGGTTGAGACACTTCACAATTTCTTTTTGGCAACCTTGAGAGGGCAAATTTCTCAGTACTTCTGCTACTGTTACAGCAAAGCACTGGCTTTATGATAGCTTGTGTAGAACTCAAAATCACCATCATCTCCCACAATATATGTGAAAATACACTAAGTCACATCCATAGAGAAAAATCATTTCCAAGATCCTGTCTGACCTGAATGATAATTGTCATTTATTACTTCATTAAACAGTCTTCTACTTACCGAACCGCCATGTTGTTTGGGGTGTGTAGTTCTTAAGTAATACATGACAATAATACTACAAAATCAACTGAATAAAGGGGGTAATTTTCTAAAGAAACTGTGGTGCTGTGTCGGTGAGAGAGTATAGCAGGGTAATTTAGTATTTTCAACTGAGTTGAAAACATAAATTAGCCTTTGTAAAGAGTTTAAAAGCTGACATTATGAGCGTAAGTCCTTTGTTAGAGCAAATGATGAGGGGCTAACACTCAAAATGCCAGCTTTGAAACTCTTACTCAACTCAGTTGATAATCCTAAATTATCGTACAAAATCAACTGTTACTCATAATAACAGAATAAAACCTTTTACAAGACATTTAAACATTCCAATTGTATTACCTTCCTCTCCCTGTCCCATTTGTTCAGCAATTATATTCAGTCCATGAAAAGACGTCAAAGCACCAGGACTGAGATTACCACCATTAAACGAATCAGATCTGTTCAGTTCATTATTATGATTGGCATCAGGCTGTCTGTCTTCCATGTCCTTGCACTGATCATCTGTTCCATTAGCCTCTGATGTCAGCTTGGCTCGATCATTTTCTAAATCTTCCAGAACTTTTGAGTTCCCCTCCAAGGTTGGTGAAGGTAAGTCCTGCCTAATAAGGAACAGAGAACTGCATTGGTTTGATTTACTTTCCTTGGGCAATATTGCTTTCACTGGTAGTGGCAGGTAATAGTTAGGGTAAATTTGAACCCTGGAACTTTAACAATATTTCAGCCTCTGAGTTTAATTACAACCACCGACTCCGCATTTCAAATGGTTGATTCTGCTTCAATCAAAACAGTACTAAATTACATTCCTTTTCTGTCACTTTCACAAAAACAAAATTAATGTGAAACCTAATGTCTAAACAAGCTCTTTGTTATCTGCCACTAAAAAATGCAATAAACTTGCTAAAAATTGGCTTGTTATTAACTTTGATTTACCAATTTCCAATTTCACTTGAATCTTTCTCAACAAAATTCCCTGGAAAACAACCAGCCTGATGATAACAAAAAAAGAAAAAAATCAACATTGCATCCTTTTTTTAAATTTTTTAACCATACAAGGATTAACATAAGTCCTACTATTTTATGAACTAAAATGCAAGCAGTAGTGCAGTGGCATGTACATTGTGTGTATATGCATAATGGCAAGTAGGGGAATATCACAGACACATTTTTTAATATATGAACAATACCTGATAACCTCTGTAACGGATGCCACGGTACCAACCATCTTGATACTTCTTCACCACAAAAACAATATCCCCCTAACAGTAGATAAAATATATCATTGTTGTTCATTACAGTGAAGTCATCTGTGACTTACGACTGAGGAGATGCTTGATAACATGGAATGCATTTGCTACATAGAGTGTTAAAGAGAGGATAACTAGTAAAATTTTTACCTTCAGTAGAGCTATTTCATCTTTTTTTGATGGTTCAAAGTCCCAAACAGCAATAAACTGTTCAAGATTCCTGCCAAAAAATCAGAAAAGAAAATTTAATCATTTAATTGATGACAAAATACCAGCAAATTGTAACTTTTGACATTTTACATATCTCGTTAAAAAAGTGATATGAAAAAGTTTAATTAAATGCCCAACTGTCAATAGTTGCTTAACCACTTAGGAAGAAAAGAAATAGCTAATTCCAAATGAAATTATGGCACTTTAAAATGAACAGCCAACAAAAACCGAAAGAAATAACATTTCCACTATCTTGTAAAATATAAATTTAAGTCTTCTCGTATTCTGCATCAAAATTCAGTGAATTACAACTTCTACGAAGATTTATTTTTGTTCGATTTATGAAAGCAGAGTTCAAAACCAATTGGTGCGGGACGTCTGGAATTAAGAGGGGCTTCATCTCTCCTTGAAGGGTAACTAAAAGAAAAGTTATACCTCGTGTTTCAGCTGAGGACTTCATGGTAATTATTTCTCCACCCAAAATTAAAAGGGATAAAAGTACAATAAACATGTTTACAGGGATCAGTTGGTGGCCATTATCGTTAAAACGATATCCTTTGTTGTGCTCAGCTGATATATATCAATGCAATGGCATTTTAAAAGCTTTAACCAGCTGAAGATCAGCAATTCTTGTTTAAGCCTCCAACTCTTCCGCTTTCTTTTCATTCACATTCAAACATGTCTGTACTAGTTCTCAAACCTTGATAACCTTGACTGATCCGTGTCCAATCGTTCGTGATCCATCGATGACCAGTTTAGATTTCAGCAGCGCTCTGTAATGTGGCAGCTGTGATTCTTGACGATTCTAAACAAAACTTCCACTTAGGGACGTAAAAAAAAACTCCACGTTTAAGCTGCAGTGACAGGCACAAGCACTTCCAAAGTGTTTACAGTGCACAGAGTCCTTCACAGTTCCAAACTTCGATGAGTTAAGGAAGAAGACGTCGTGACCAGTATCATGTATCAAATATCATGATTGACTGCGAGTGACTAGCCAAACAGAGCGTGAGTGATCGATCTTACAATCTCGACTCTGAGTAGAATCAAAATGTCTTGGTAACATTCGATGTGAGTTAACAATTCGCAAACAAATCATTCAAGGAGAAATCGATCAAAATCTTGAAGTACTGAAGCCGGAAAAATAAATATTGTCTTCGGACAAGTTCTTCAAAATTCGCGGTGAAAGTACATCAGTGAAGGAATGTGAAAAACTTCACTTTCGGAAATTCCCGACTTCTCACGACAATGAAAACCGAAATTATGCGGAGCCGCAATCGTTTATTCTGCATGACGTCATTAAAATTATCATTTCCGTTCAGATGATAACCCACTACAAAAGGTTAAGGTTTGCAAATAGTCATTAATTTCAATGTTTAATTTTAATTTCTGTTCATCGGGAAAAAAAGAGCCCTTATGATTTTTACGGCTTACAGGAGACCCTCTGAGTGTGTAGCAAGCGACCGAAAACGCCAACAAAGAATGGTTTGCCTTGTGTCGTGTGCGAAAGGGTTATTCAATCTTTTTTTCACTTTCGGTTTTCAAAACCACGAAGTAACTGTTAGAGGAATACTTCAACACTCACACTTCAAACTGAAATGTGTTTTTTTCTGTCTTTATCAAAATACCAGAGCCGTTAGCACCCAATCATTGGTAACAGTTCAGATGTTTCCAGAAAAATCGTTGAAATTCTTGAAGACCACAAAATAATGTAATAAATAATGCTGAAAATATAGCGAAACAATAAAACGGAAGCTACATTTATTCCCGACGTTTTTCAATCAGACGGAAGCTTTGTATCGGATTTAAAGAAACAATGTCTTATTGCTAATAAAGCCATTAAAGTTCCGGTTGTAAACAGCCTTGTTCGGGGTTCTAGGTGTGCCGTCGAAAGGTTTAATGGTCGAAAATGTACTTAAGTATATAAACACGTGTGTAACTTATAAATATTCGATAAAAAAAACCACTTTTAGCTCAAAAATATTTTTGTGCCACTGAGTCCGAGACAATTTATAAGACAGAAATCGGAATAAAACGGTACTTGAGTTGTTACAGAAACTTTATTCATCATTCTTTGGTACAAGGAGACAATAAATCTATTGATTTGATATTCCTTACATGAATTTATTTTTGGTTTTGAATTTCTTACTTTGGGCAGGCAAAATTTGCTCCGTACTTCCCCGAGAAATTTGCTTTTTACCCCCTCACCACCCCCTCCCCCCCACCATTCGTCTTTTCAAATTTCTAATAGCTCTTAGCCTGGGTGGTATAAAAAAATTATTCAAAGCGCAGATTTTAAGACCGACAGTTAAAACGATAGGCCTAAAACATAGTTAAAGCTATGATTACTTTACAGTTCCTCATGAATATCGAGTAGGCTATCCATCAGAGGAGGCATGTCATTAACATTACCAGCGATAATCTGAGCTTTCTCCTTACCACTCAGGTAAGCTCCTTGCAAATACCCGTACCATTCTTCGCTGGTCGCTTCTCCCGCGAAATACAGTCGACCCAGTTTTCTCCCGAGGTTTTTGAAGTCCTGTGAGGTTGTACCAACCACAGGTTCACTATACGAACCTTGTGCGAACTCATCTTTGGACCAGCGATGATAAAATATTGCTGATAAAACAAAACAGAAAGTACAATACAATTTAAAAGGCGAGTAGACGCAAGTAACAGTTGAGCCAATACAACAATTCAGGTCTCTTGAGAAGGAGAGAGACGGAGACAGAGAGGAGAAGCGAGCGTGGTAAAGAGAGCAAGCAAAACTTTTTAAAGTTCCTCTTTGTTATTGATAATGCTTTACTCAAGTGTGATAAATAATCACAAATAAAAACTCCCTTCAAAAAAGTTGTTACTCAGTTTTTAAAAACAGATTTTCGCTTTCAGAGATTCCCCAAACATTTTTTGCCGGAAATAAAGCTCACATGTTTACATACCTGATGGATAAGGAATTTCCTCTCCATAAATCTTTTTCAATGTAGTCATAATCTCAGCTTTTGTTTCCTCGTCTGTTTGTTTCTCAATCCTTCTTCCTTCATCTCCAGTTACAGTAATCAGTAAAATTCCACTCCCACTTGGCAACATTCCCGGTCTGTCCAAATCCTGGAGTATAGGGAAGTAGCCGCGCGTTTTAGAAGCGTGTAAAATATATTCATGATCATCCCAAAATTTTCTTGGAAACTTCAAAAAAATTTTCGTATACACGGACATGGGGTTTTTGTAAATTGCCTCTTGCTTCCACTCTGGGAGGGGAGGGTCAAAGGTGATAGTGTCACTGGCTAAGACTCCAGAGCTGAATGTGCAGAGAACGTAGTCCGCTACAAAAGTTTTGTTACTTTTTGTTTGAACCTCCACCGAGTCACTAAAGTAAGATATCTTTTCAACGGTTTCCCGGAGCAAGATATGTTTTTCTAAAGGTATGTACAGATCTTCATACAGAGACCATAATCCTCTTGAGTCTGAAACAAAAAAGTCTCTTCCTCGACTGAAAAGCTGATAAAATGAAACTAACTCAGGTGGCTTGGCATGCTCAAAGTCAAGTCTCGAATATTCAAGCACTTTTTCAATCGGTTGACGACTTTTCCATCCCATTAACTGTAAGCCAACCCGCGCTGGAATGTCAGGTAGGTTGTTGTCTTTTCTGGCTTTCTGGAAATTTTCTAATTTTTTTTCAACTTCAACGTCAAATCTACGCACAATTTCCCAGTCTGTGATGTCTCGGCCGTTCTCGTCTCTGTAAGAAATCAATTAAGTTAATTTAGGGTTGGGGTTGTTTACAGGTGGGGTTAGATTACCCAACCCAAGGTTAGTGTAAAATCTGACTTCAGATGTGATAGCTTCAAAGGAAAATTCAGTTTGTTTCTTTTTGACCATGATTTGACGATTGCATGCTCTAAAAAAATAGAGAAAATCATACCGAAAACGCTTTTGAACAGAGGAATAATTAAACCCGAATTAAATTTTAACCCTGGGTTAACGCTAATCAGCCTTCGAACAACTGGGACCTGCAGAAGAATTTCCGATGAAATTTGGGGTTTTTCATCGTTTTCTGTGACGTGTGCGCTTCAAAAGAAAAATTTTGTACTATCTGCCCTCTTTGGCGGCAAACTAATTAGTTATACCCACGGGTTAACTTCTTTTTTACTCGTATAAAATATGATACGTTGACCTAAATCACACTACCAGTCTCTCGGCTCCCGTGAAATGATAAAATGAAGAGCCCTGGGAGCGAATTTAACCTTCCACAAAGCCAGTTTCAACCAACCTCATGATGACGTCAGAATAATTACACCAAACACCTCCAATACTTGTTTCTTCCTTCCGTTTTGTCAGAGGTGCCGAATCTTCGTCGTCCAGTAAATGAAGCCAGTTTGCACCAGTCTCTATGGTTAGACCTTCAAACTGGATGTCGTGAATTCTTCCACCAATGTATTCTCGGCCCTCGATCACGTAGAAATCTGTGATGTTGTTGTCTATTAGGGTTTTAGCTGCGGTCACGCCTGACAAACCTGCTCCAAGCACGAGTACTTTCGCTTTGTGTTTACTCTCGACCGATATCGTGGTACTCAGGAAAAGAAAATAGATGATTGTCAATGGACTCAAAAAAGTTTCCTTCCACTCCGTCATGGTTGTTTAATAAGCTAGGTAAATAAAAAATAAAATTATAATCGCAGCATAAATCTGCGAGAGCCTTGAAATACTTCCGTGCTATATACGCGGTATTTAGATAACGGCGTATTATGATGCTAACACAGTCTATAGACTGTACGATTTTACGCCACAATCTGCGTCCGCGTACATACTGTAAGATTTTAAGCCGTTAACTAACGGCGTAAAATCTCTCAGTATGTTCATATACCGATTGGAATAAATTACGCCGTTAGTCACTGGTGTAAAATCATACAGTGTATGTATTACCGACTGAAATAAATTACGACGTTAATTACTGAATCTTCTAACCTTAAACAATTATTAAATCTCTCTGGCTTGTACGTTGGTGGGAACCGTGCCTATAGACTACTAGAACACACCATCAAAATACACATGGATGTGAAGACAACGATCAAATTGAATTCTCAGCAGGTATATCCTGAGAAGGTCGGAAGAATGTGTTGTCATTAGTGCAAGAGATTATGCAATAATATCTCTTGATTGGTGACTTTCGTTTTCAAACCTCCCAGCATCCACGGCAAAGTTTCCTGTTGAGTTATGAAATATACACGGAGCTTTGAAATTCCTGGTCTGGGTTAGAAATTAAGGGCATTGGAAATTGGGCGAAGGTCTCTAACTGATCACTCAAGGGTAAGTAATTTATGTATTTTCATCTTTCCTTATGTTCATCATAATTCAGTGCTAATTTTCAATTGAGTTACAACGGATATTGCTGTCCAGATTTTAGAGGTCTTTTCCAAAATTGGTTGTAATTGACTCAATTCTAATTACATTAACACCAAAAATCTTTATGTTATTACGTAGACAATTCAAACCTTACCTTCATTAAAGTTTCATGCAAATGATTATGAGCCAAGTAGAAAAACAAAACAATAAGAACTCACTTAATTTTCTCTAACGAAAGATTGAGTTTCTGGTTGGGCCGCATTCACAGGTTCAAAAGGTGTCTTAAGCATTAATCGCGGTATTTCCAGGATTGAACGTAGGTACTGAAATCACAAATTTTGCTATTTTCGTGGAAATACGAAAAAACCGTGAAAATGAAAAATCACAATTTTTGTCAAAATTCTCGAAAATTAGTGTTCTTTTTTAATCTAGCGAATTTCTGTAAGTCTTAACAGTTTCGTTGTTTTAAGGTTGGGCCCTTCTTTGGTGCGAATGATAAGGCGATTTTAATTTGTCATCCAGGAAGTCTTCCTATTGCTGCGAAAATGATAGTAACATGTGTGATTTTCGTGGATGCATTCAATCCTGGGCATATCAATAATGACAGGCAGGAGCCCATCATGAGCTCCTGTGACAGGATAATGGAGTGGTGACCTTAGAATATTTTGAGTGGCGGAAGTGGTACCAGAATAAAACAGAGCTTCAGTTCAAGTGGAAAGAATGAGGAAATCGAGATGTTCTTTGGTCTTCAGACGGTCTACGGGCCAGCCGTTACGGGAAATTTGGTGAATGTGGCCAACGAAACGCATGAAAACAGAGAAGGGCCCAAGTTCTCCTCTTCAATACAATAGCCCTGTTTCCCCCGCATCGAGTGAAGTTTTGGAGAAAAGAAGCCTTGCATCGATAGATCTGCAGCCTTCCGCATTTTTCCCACTCAGCCGCACACTTCCACACTCCCCGCGATTATTTTTATCTCAATTAATTATTTTTTTTTGCGATTCTATAAAAAGACCCTGAAGAAAGATAAATAACGAGTGTCTATACAAAGTAAGGAAAATTTTGCCACATTACTGCACAACAGTAAAGTACGATTGGAAAAAAATCAATTTTTTCCCTCCGTCGCTCGCACTCGGCTAAACTTGGTTATCATGAAACGTAACTCGCGAGCGTACCAAACATACTTGACATGTGACGTAGCTATTACGCAGATACAGGAGCCCTTTACCGCGTGCTTCTGGTACACGTTGATGCTAATCGTTTTCATGGATAGAGAGGAGGCTCCGCTTGAATAAATTTCTTGACAAAAATCTTCAGTCTTCGACCCTTGGCCATTGGCATGGATGAAAACAACGATAACCACAAAACTGGTAAAAATAACCTTTAAAAAACTTGAAAAGCACCTGCCTGGATGAACTGGTCAGCGGAAACTCTAAAAAAGTGGTTATTTTTAGAAGCATGCATCGCTGTTCGTTGAAGTTATTACGGAAAGAAACAGGTTTTTCACTTTGTAGATGACCATTGTCTTTGTTGGAGTTTCTTTCAGTGATTTGAACTACGGAGTCTCGAAAGAAGTTTCATTGACTGGTGTTACCGTTTTCATATTTCCATGTTGTTCAACACGTCTTTGTTGCTAAGTTCGCCAAATACGACAACAACTTCGCCAACCCCCATTTTAAACGAACTTACTCCAGTTGCAGCCGATGAACAGATTTTCTTCCAAACCGCCGCTGCTCGCGGAATTTCGGGTATCTTTGTGTGGTTATCTTTAATTATAACCTGCCATCAGGTGAGGAATAGTTAAATTTTGAAAGAAAAGTATTTACAAGATACACGAAACGAAAGTGTACATTGAATTCATACGCGAACTAGCGGTTGTATTTGTAATATGGTTTTGCCGATTTCTCCTCTCATATCGGAACCAATTTTTCTAAGTCAAAAAATCTTGGACTCAAAATCTGTCCATTTTATTACAGCAAGACCCAAACTTCAAACTCCAACTTGCATCAATGTACAAGTTTGGAAGGGGCATGACCTATTGTTGTTTTCATGTCTTTTCTTATCACTAGGAGTGACTCTCAACTCCTCTACAATGTCGGGAAGACTCTTGAAATCCATTTTTACGTTAGATTTGTTGTTTTCTATTAGAAAATTTTAGGCTTTATTTAGATCTTTGTTTAGATCGTCTGTAGTCGCAGCGAGTTTTGACAACTGATAAATTTCAAACCAATTTCCTTTCTACAATCACCCGCAGTGAGCAGTGAAACTTCAGTTACGTTATTTCATATGTCGCGAACGATTCTGTTTAAAGAGAGTACAACTGCATGTGCTTGCAACATAGATCATTTGAAAGGTAAAAATATAAAACGACTATCAAAGATAAATTATCGGTGATTTTTTGAGGATGAATCGTACAACTGAGAAACGTTTATCTGACACTCAAATCAATGTAATAAATATTTCCTCCTCAAACTATGACATTGTATTTCTTGTATTACTAAGAATAAAATTATGATTAAGTATTGCATGCCAGGATTGCTGGTTGTCACAGATAGCTTGTGAATGGCAAAGACAGCTCGTAAATAAGGTCTTTCATTTTCAGTAATGAAAATTGACATTAATGAAGATCCCTTTAGAAGAGAAGTATTCTCCGGAAACCATATGCTTTGATTCATCTCTAATGTTAGTGAATATATTCAAATACTAACTACTTACTGCATTTTGAGATTTCCAAAAGATAACCTATTCCTTTGAAAATTGTCTTTTAAAATTGTGCAGGAAGTGTGTTTTGTTTATGATTGTAGGTTGATGTTTTAACTCATTCTATCTTGCAGATTTATCAACATTTAAGGTATTACACTAACCCAAATGAGCAGAGGTGGATTGTGAGAATCCTGTTTATTGTTCCTATCTATGCATTTGATTCCTGGTTGAGCTTGTTATTTTTTGAACAGTCATACTATGTCTACTTTGACAGTATCAGGGATTGTTATGAAGGTACTTAACATTTTTTAATTTATCTTACCAATTTAATGCCAGCTTCTGAAAACAATAGCTTATCAAAACACACCATTGAGTGAATAATTGTCTTAATACTTCCAAACTTGACAACAAAGATGTAACAGTCTAAACTATGGAAAAATGTATGTTCTTTGATCATGTTCTTTTTTTTGGTGGAATGAAAATCATGATCTTTACTTGTTATTGTATATTATCCCTATGATAAAATCAAGTGAATTGTAGACTACTCACTGAGCCTGCATGTTGAGAATATGAAGTAATTGGATCAGTCTTTAACCCTTTAACTCCCAAGATCCAATTGTCAATTCTCCCCTCTAGCTACTACACATTTCTTTGTAAGTTAGTTGTGAGGATTTTATGGTAGATCAAGAAAACAACTTCTACCCAATAAGTTTGGGTTACTATTCTCATTACCTGTTTGCTGGATAATGAATGGATATTATAGGGAGAAGTTACATGTTAATCACTTCTGGGAGTTGAAGGGCTAAAGAAACTGTGGTGCTGCATCAGTAGGGGATATAACAAAATTTCATCAGAGATTGCAATTGTGACATGCATTCTGCATGTGGCCAGGATAGGCAATGTTGAAAGCATTGATTGATTTTATAGAGAAAGATAGATGCTGATTGAGCTCTGTCATGGGAAGAGTTAAAATTGACACCTGATAAATATTCTTTGGTCACTGGTGCAGTAGCATTTTATTTTGTTATATTTGGTGTCCTTGAGAAACTTACTTAGGAAAATCACATAGCAACCATCTTTTGCCTTTTACAGAGTGATTTTAACAAGATATACACAATCCTTATAAAAAGGAGTGCAAACATCTCATAAAGCAGCCCTGTTATTGTCATAATTGATGTAAATAACTGTTAAGAGCTCATTACTTTAGGAAGAACATACAGTTTGCTATATTTAATTTCTGTCTTGGGTAAAAATGTTGATTGCCAAAATCTTCTGACCAGAATAGAAAATGATTGTCAGCTGAGGGGTAACATGAAGGTGGTTGTAAATAGAATTTCCTTTGGCTTTTGTGATGTGGCTGTTATTCCAGTCTTTTGAAATTGGTTGTCTTTTTTTTAGCATTTGTTATCTACAACTTCTTGAGTTTGTGTTACGAATATTTGGGAGGTGAGATGTCAATCTTAAGTGAGATAAGAGGACGACCAATAAAGTAAGTGAATCATCACAGATTTTACGTAAATTGTTGGCCTTGTGGTATTTTTTAGCCACAAGAGTATATTATTAGGGATACTAAATTTGTCTGTATTTTGCCTTAATTGATGGGTCAGAAAATGCCAGTGATGTTCTTTAAAAGGCATGCAAAGTATTTCATGACATGCTTTTGGAATATTTGAAATTTCTTAGAGCACGCAAGTCATATCATTCACCAAAATGAGTGTTGGCACTTAAATGAACAAAACATAATTATGTGAATTTGGCAAACATTTTAACTGTTATCATAACATGAAGCTGTGTATCACTAGGTAACTGGAATATCAAGGACTGTGAGTGCACTGACCAAGTTGGAATGTTACTTAATCACATTGCCTAAACTTTTTTTAGCTCTTAATCATTGTTTGTCTTTTCAATAGATAAGCTGCTTTTACTGGAATTTTTCCATGAGTTCTTTTTCATGATCCCCTTTTTTTTTTCAGAGCCAGTTGGTTATGGTGCACATGTTGTTTAACAGGATGTCAATATACAATAGTGTTCTTAAGATTCTGTAAACAGGTGAGGTCTGATATATCATCTTAGATAAAATGTCCTAAGTTGTTGTTTTTTTTAAATTTTATTTCTAATTTTGTTGCACTGTTAGGAAAATATAGATATAACAATTATAAAAATTATAACAAACAAGAAATATGATTGATAGATTTCTTGCCTTCTTTACCTTTGACTTTGGAAGAAATAGTCACCGTAGTTGCGATTAGATGTGATGAGTTACTAATGAAAGTTCTCTGGCTTCAAGGAATTGAGAGATTTATTTCTCTTCTTTTATCCTGAAGCTTAGTATTCTGAGATACAGAATTAAGACACTCTTTTTGTCTTCTTTTTGGCACTACTGAATGCAAAATTCAATTTCATTTATTTTTTCATATCAATGATACCTAGATTTAAGTACCCTTTTTTTTTTTGACACTCACGGGTGTTTGCAACTTTAAGAACTTGTGCTTACAGATATCATTGAAAATTCTTACCATGGTAGTTGTTAGGAGAAGCCTCTCTTGCTTTTGGAGCTTCTCTCTGACAGGGTAGGAGCTGGTAAAGTTACCACCTGGATTTTTAAGGGGACTTGTGTTAATTGGTCTTCAGTGATTGTTGTTGTTGTTGGTTTTTTTTTTTCTACATGCTACTTTTGAAACTTAGATTAGAACCAGGTACATTTTCTATATGCTGTCAGTTTGTATCGGCCTAACAACAAAATGACGTGATTTCATGATTGACTCATGTCCCTCTAGGCCACTCTTCAGTACTGTGTCATAAAACCCATCATGGCAGTCATTACACTCATTCTTCAGCCACTTGGTTACTACTCTGATGGAGACTGGAGGTAATCACAGTCATGTGACTGTATTGTCTTATATTTTAGGTTTGATTTAAATTACAAAAAAAGAAACTGTTTGATAAAAGTGTTCTGTTAACAATTCCTTAGATCTTTGTCCCAAAAATTGATATTGCTAAGATAAATATTGATTAAAATAGCACACTTTTGTAACCAGTATACTTAAATATAACTAGCTTTTGCATCAGGCATTCAGATTGCCACCAAGTTGAAGGGGAAGCTGTTTAACCACTGACATGGGTGTGATGCTTCCAAACACCCACCTCCTATTTCATTTATCAGGGTGCCTGCTTTGTGCATTTTTAAAATCCTTCTTAGTACTAACATGGGAAAATTGATTAGTGAACAGGCATAGACTGAGCATGGCCATCATGCTTGGTTAAACTTTGAATGTTAACATCTAAAATGGCTACTTTTTTGTTGATATGAAAAGAAACAAAAGAAAAAAATTAAAATAAAAGATATTTCACCAAGAAGTATCATGTTAGGGTCGTGTGATTATGAACTTATGGTCATTTGTGTTAGTAAATAGTACCATCACCATCTGGTATTCAGAGTATGAGACTCACTCATATATCTCTTGGTTGTAGGCTTTTTTTACTAAGGGTGAATAAATGGTGAACTATTAATCTGCTTAGGAAGTACATCAGTCCAGTAGATTAATCATGTTTAGATTATTAAACTGTTTTTATTGTTGTATTTCAGAGCTGACCGTGGCTATCTGTATATCACAATAGTGTACAATATCACGGTGTCACTGGCTCTGTATGCATTGTTTCTGTTCTATCAAGCCACACGAGATCTCCTTAGTCCTTACTATCCTGTGCTGAAGTTTTTTACCATAAAGTCAGTTATTTTTCTTTCTTTTTGGCAAGGTAAGAGTAATTTCTATCAACGCCTTTTAAAAGTATATCTGGATGACCATGTTTTAAGATTCAAAGATTTATTAGCCTTAACTAAATTATCGACAATGAATGCCGCCATTTTGAATCTTGCTGAGCAAACTGGCCGCACATATCTGACGTAATTAAGTCACAGTCCTCTTTTTCCATCCATGGGCGATCTGTTTGAACTTTACACAGCCATACAGAAGTGATTCTTGCCAGAGAAAAAAAAGAAGACAACAAAAACGATGTTGTACAAAATTTTTGTTTCCTCAGGTGTTCTACTAGCTGTGCTAGAAAAGGCGGGAGCCATCAGAACATATCGTGACTTATCCGCTGGCACAATTGCTGCCGGGTATCAGAACTTTGTGGTCTGCATAGAAATGTTCTTCGCTGCCATTGCTCTCAGGCACGCCTTCCCTTACTCGATTTATCGTCATCAGAGAAAACTTGACGAGCGAGGGCAAGGAATCGCGTTGAAAAGTATCTCTAGAAATCTAAGACAAACGATAAATCCTAAAGACATTGTAGATGATGCGATTCACAACTTCTCCAGATCTTATCAGCATTACGCAAACGCGCAGAATCTAAAAACTTTCAACGAGGAAAGCACTGTGCAAGCGAACTCTGTAACTTCATATCGAAGCACTGTTGTGGAAAACTTGGATTCAATTAAACCTGGAATGCAAATCACAGTTCTTGATGGCCATGGATACAGATACGATAATGAGAATTCCACGCTACTTGCGTCTGACGAGGAATTTTAGTATTTGTTACCTCTTAACTGTGGTATTCGGCAAGCACCAAAATGAAAAGAAAAAGAAGAAAGAAAAGAAGAGAGGAGAACGAAGAAAAAAAGAAGAACATTTTAAGTAAAATTTGACTTGGAAAAATATGAGGAAATGGAGAGTGAAGCCAATTTTTTTGGCAAGGTTTGAGGATTCGAGTACGCCTTGGCCATCCTTGTATCATACGATGAACAAGACGTATTGAGTAAGAAAAGAAAAAAGCGGTCTGAAAATTAATGAACCTCCTGATTCAGGGGGCTCATGAGCAAAAAAAAATGGATTGCGGTTCGCAAGCGTTTATTTTCGTCCCATTCAAAAGAGAAGGTTAATACTGTCTTTTTGTAACAACATCTAGAAGACCTATAGCATGATATCCTTAACTCGATAATCTGAGGTGAGAGCACCTTTTTTGTTTACTACAAAGAATTGAACTGTTCGAACAAAAAAGGCTTTAAGGCAGTGTTCTCTCTGATAAAAAAACAAAGTGTGGACTTGGGAAACATTTTCACAATCTAAGTTTCTTGCGTGAGCTTTAAACTGTTGTAGATGATTCCATCCGATCATAATTATTTTGTTTCGTTAAATATGTATGATTATTGATGGTTAATTACAACTCCATCCAGACTATTCCATTAAGATCTAAAAAAAATAGTGAACAGAATCAGTTGTAATAAAGTGATGAATGAAAAATTTCTCCGCAACTAGCGAGCAAGCAAAGTATCTCAAATTTTTGCAGTTTAGTTTTTTCTCCGAAACTAACTTGTTTTGTAAATATGACAGATTGAATCTGTAGATGTAATGTTTGTTTGTTTACCTTACTTAAGACTGAAACTAGTTTGTTATATTGTTTACACCAGAAATCTACTTTTAGTGATGGTATTGTAAGTCAGAAGACGCGAGTGCTTAAGTTTGCAGCGTAAAAAATAATTTAAGGCAGTTTTTAAGACATTCATTGCTTTGTCATTCATCTTGCTCGGTATAAATGATGTGCGTTTTGGCGAAGCATCAAATGTCTTTTGTACATTTTGTCTCAAACATTTAAATTGTAAATTTATTTTAAAGCTATTGTTATTTATTCATACCAGTACCATTCAATTCATTTATGTAGATGTATTTTTCCGCTCAGAAAAGTTGATGTAAATATTGCTTTCATTGTAACTGAATAAAAATAACGAAGTGTTTTAATACTGAAATGGTGCCCTTAAGTGTTTTGAACGTCCTTGTTCAGCATTGTGGTTCGATTTGTGTTCATACCGTGCAACGGCTCCAGCAAAACTACGACATCTTACAGTAAATAAGCGGTTGAAACCCGTGCACGCTGGTAAATAGAGCTTATCGCAGCGGTACAAAAATTGATTCGTAAACTTGTTTCTCGATATTGAGGACGATAACGATGATGAAGCGTTCTTGTAATAGCGATGATAGAAAAATTTTAAAATTAGACTACGAGTTCCTCCTTCTCGGCGAAGTCCGTTGCGCGGGTTAAAAAAAATCAGCAAAGAAGAAAGTTGATGTCAGCGCGCCGCATGAAACTCTGCACCTCAGTCTCAGAGTTCCAAGTGGTGCGCAAGGATCATTTTTCCGCTCATGTTTTTTACTCGCGCAACGGACTTCACCGAAAAGGTGGGACTGCTCGTAGTCT
Source organism: Pocillopora verrucosa (assembly GCF_036669915.1). Lineage (NCBI taxonomy): Eukaryota > Metazoa > Cnidaria > Anthozoa > Scleractinia > Pocilloporidae > Pocillopora > Pocillopora verrucosa. The sequence continues at coordinate 887,743 of NC_089319.1, forward strand.
AATACAATGATAATGGTCATTCTATTTGTTGAAGGTATCGCAAGCTAACTCACGTAAACTAAATTAAAAATTACATAAAAGTTATGGAAAAGGTGCGAACGGGCAACCTAACAAAAACTACATCGCAAAATTAAGAAAAAATTCTTATTTTATTTAAAAAAAGTTATAGAAAACAAAACAATGCTAATGAACAAAAACTATGAAAGGCTATATCGATACTTTGGGAACGTAATAAGCTGAATGCTCAGGGAACAGATCTATGTCTAGTAAGCTTTAGCATTATTAATGCCACTTTATCACACAAGGTACTTTCAAAATGAATTTCACAATGCAAGCTACATGCTGTAATGTTTCCACGTCACATTCTATCTTGATTTTCATGCTTTTAAGTTGAAACAGTGACCATTCCTATTTAGGCGTCGCGAAAGAACTAAGCAAATATTTTTAAGTAAGGCAAACAAGGAAAGAATTAAAAAAAACTAATTTCCAATTCAACACAAGCAATGAATTCAATTAATTTCTCAGGACATTCCATGTGGCTGGAAATCTTCGTACTAAACTATTTGGCTTCTTTTTATTGGATAAAACACTTGTTGTTTAAACCAAATTCAAAGTTTCGCTTTAGTGTTTTCAGCTCAATGTTGTTTGGATCAAACTTCAGTCCGTACAGGCAAACCCTTAGTCCATCTGCCAATTTTTTATGATGAGCTGAGGCAGCTTTGAGAAAAGTTTTGATTGCCACTTCTCTTCCGGGATAGGACGAAATAAGTGTCATCGCTGTCACCTCTTGCGTTTCCATAGCAACAAGGAAGTCCTTACATGCGCCATTGTAATTCTCATCGAGCAAGTGCAGATTACCGCGTGCCACAAGATCTCCGACGACTGGTGCGCCCGATCGAATGACTGACGTCAGGTCTTCGATAGCTTCTGGAAATCGCCTGAGCCTTTCATAACATTTAGAACGCATGCGCAGAATCTCCTTCAGCTGACCATCACACGTCGCGGCGGCAGCAACCGTGAAGAATCCCAAGGCATTGTCATTTTGATTGACGTTAGTATGATAGTTCGCCTTATCCATAGCTTCTTTAGACAGGATTTCTCTCTGCTCCTGATTTAATGCTTTGGCAGCGAAGTTCAAGGCTTCAGGATCGATGTCGGCCAGTTCTCGAAATTTTGCTGCCGAAATTTCAACTTCATTGAGTTTCATGTGGACGAGTCCACTTCGGCTGAGTATCGATACATCTTCGGAAGACAGTCGTTTGGTGATGTCGAGCTCCTCAATGGCTTTTCGGTACTCTTCAAAGATTATGAGGCCGTCGGCGTAAAGGCTGTGGTAAGAAGCTACGTCACTGTTTATTTGAACCAATAAATCACAGAGCTTCAATATAAATTTGGAACGGAAACCTTGTGTCAGGTAATGAGAAAACAGCATTTGGACACAGTCTTCAAGGGTTCCCACCACAAGATTCTTCTGATTATCAGGAAGTGAAAGGATGAAAGTCTTAAGTGCTTGAGAGTTGAGAAGTAACGCCAATAGTAAGTCATTGTAGCTCGCTTTCCGGTTGTTTTTCAGGATAAAGAGATGACCTCTCACACAGAGCACCTCAACATGATTTGGTTTTTTAATAAGCACTGAATCCAGGTCTGCGATGGCCAAATCGAGCTGACCCTTCAACATTCTACACTTTGCTCGCCACACGTAAGATTCCAAGGCTTTGATTGGAGAGGAGGCGATGGCTATGGAAAAATATCCTTCTATTGTTGCATCTCCTAGGTGAGCGTTAAATCTCTGTACGCCCTCGCAATGCGACTCGCGCGTTAAACGCGCACGGTCTTTGTCAGTTAATCTCAACATTGCGCTTGCAAGTTTCTCTTCTCCTATCGTTTTCAAAAGGGAACAGATGTCTTCCAGTGCATCAGCTGTTCTGTTTCGCCTCATTTTCAATACAGCAAGATGTAGCGTTGCTAAATAGTCATCGGGATTGTTTGTAATTAAGCGAACAAGAATTGCTTGCGCTTCATCCATCTTACACAGCGACTGTAATATTTCCACAAACACATGATGACACTCGAAGTCCGTGGGAAACGCGCGCGTTAACACGTTACCTAAAGTGACGAGCGAGTCGTCCTCGCACAAGCCTCGACTCTGGGAGTGTTTCTTGGGGGTCGTTACTAAGTATTCCTTGATTTGATTCTTCAGTGTTTCTTGCTCACAGTCGGGTAATTCTTTTATCCAGGTGACTGTGGCACAAATAGAGATCCCGCTTGCTGCTGTCAGATCTTTAGCCGCCTTGCCAAGATCTCCACTCAAGAGCAAAACAAAGGCGCGCCCACAAAGCGCTTGGACAAAACTTGGCTGGATGTCGAGGGTCATGTTAAAGTCTGCAAAGGCGTTATTCAAGTCAGCGGTTTTCATGTGACAAAACGCACGAGTGTAATAGGCTTTGGAACACATTGGGCGGAGCGTAAGTACTAAGTCAAGGGCGCTGATTGCCGCAGTATCTTTGTCTTGAAGCTTTAAGCACTCCGCAGCATTAACTAAGGCATCAACGTTGTTATTGTCCAGGAGATACAACATCCTGTACATTTGCGCTGCTCTATCTAGGATGTCAGCGGTATTTTTGGCGTCAACTACACATGGGCTTTTCAATCTGACTTTAAGGCGGTAACGGGTTAAGACCTCAGATGAGATCTTTTTAGCGAGAGCAGTAATGTTATCTTGTTGTTGATGGGGCAAGGAAAGTATCGTGATCTGCGTGATATCCTCATCAATGGCTGCCGCACAAAGATAATCATTTAAGGCAGATTCGCTTTCCTCCAGAGCTAAGTAGCACTGTGCCCTTTGAAGCAACAGCTCCACCACCTCCGGCGTTTCTCTTTTCCCTAGTGACGTTATGTGATCTAGTCCATCGGACAAAAGGACGACAGCTTGCTTGTGTTGATTTAGTTTGATCATATGACTTGCACAGTCGCCGATAGTAGACGAATCTTCCGGATTTAACCCAACAACGATGCGGTCAGTTTTGATCAACAAAAATCTCTCCTCCTCGCTGAAGTTTTTTGACTTTTTAGCAAGAGAAGCAATGAACTCATAGAGCGCTTCTAAAACGGATGGAAGGAGTTTTACCCCAATTTCCTTAATGCAGGTTAAACCAGCATTAAAATCTTTGTCGCACGCGACGATCATATCCTGTACAGCAAACTTCTTTTCCTTCAGGAGAATGTAGGCCATTGCGCGATGAACCAGAAAGAAAACTACATCAATCTGATTGGAAAATATCTTCACGGCATCGGCACACGTCGTTACGGCATCAAAATATTTTTTGCTCCGCATCTGCAGTCGAAGTTTTGTGGACCACGCTACACGGCTGTCCGGGCGTAAACCGTTAGAAGTAATCAGATCACAAATTTGATCAAGAGAGACTGTGAGCCCCGAATTTAATAAACTTCCAGAATCATCCCCACATATGCACCAATCCTCTAAGGTACATAGAACCGTACGTAAAGCGTTTGGTGGCAAAGCGACCATATGATCCTTCACAAGACCAGGCTCCAAAGCGTACGCCTTACAGAAATGGATAACAGCTTCTTCGGTTCGCTGTTTTCTGAGATCTTGATCGCCCAATGATATGTAAGAAAGTGCTTGTCTCACATTGTCATCCATAGTAGATCTTCTTCTTGGCTGAATTTCAGAGTCGCTGAGGAGAAAAAAGGATTACATGGATTTGTTAGCTATATTTACAACGAAGTAAATGCTAAATTTGTTTAGCTAGCTAAGACAGGTAATCTGTCCAAAGTCCTAAATCATGGCCGGTATTTCCCCGTCTACTTTAGGTGCGGATTACGAGCACTATGTATGTCACTATTTCTGAGTCATCGTTAACCCTAAATCCCCAAGGGAGACTGTCGTCGACTTTCCCCTCTTACAATATTACTGACTTTTACAAAAATACTAAAAGAAATGATCCCAGCTAAGGAGGGTCTTGAATAATAGGAGAAAAGTTAACAACGAAACTGTGATGCTGTGTTGCTGGTCGGTTTTACAAGATAAATTAGTTTGATCAGAGTTGATAATGTAAAATGGCCCCCTTGTAGAGCTTCTAAAGCTGACGTTTCGAGCGTTAGCCCTACGCTCTGCTAACGCTCAGAACGAAAAAGAAAAAAGATTTCCCTAAAATACTTTTTGATGAGCTTGAAAAACTGTGTCTTCGTTTCTTTAACAAGAAAAACAGCAGGTATGGGTGAACGGCAGAAGGCGGTCAAGGAATCTATTGCAACCGCGGCCGCGAAGCTCGCATTTATCTCTGAGGGAAAAAAATGCTCCTCTAAAATGTGAAACGAAGCGCGCGAATACTTGCGACAAAGCGACGGCTTAGAAAGGGTACGAGAGTACAAAGAAAAGAAACAATAACAGTTTAAAATAGCTTTCGTGCTAGTTTATACTTGATCCACTGTACCACACACCTTTTAAATCTTATTATACAATTATATCAAAATAACAGCATAATCTTTTTGGCGCGCGTCAGCTTAACTCTATCTGTCGCGTGGTCATTTTTAGATCAATTTTAAGTGCGAACTGCCTTTTGTTTCGTCTGAAAACGAAGGAAGGAAGCAGAGAGACTGCCAAAACCAGTTCCCTTTTCTTCCCCTCTTGTCTTCTCCGCAATCAAGAACAGATTTTATTTCCTGGCACGAAAAGCCTTTCGTGATAAAAGAACATGATTTCGCCTGATTTAATACCAAAATAAATGAACATTATCAGTAAGCCGACAAAAAGATGGTTTTTCTATTTTGACTGATTAATGGATTAACGTTTTTATCAGAGGAAACAAACAAGAACAGAAAAAACACGATAGGAAACCAACCGGAGCCAAGGAGTCGCCTGAAGGTATCAGTAGTATACAACAATCGATTCAAGCAACAGATATCGTTATTTACACTCTGTAGGATAATCGTGCGTGCGGAAAATGTAAACAGCACCAGCACAACTAAGCAGATAAGCTAGAACATACCCAGACTGAACTCCTTATCTCTAATACCTCCAAGGACTGAATCTTAATAAGCACGCGCGATAACCTTGAACACATACCGATATCACAAACGCGTCCCTTTTAACAGTTCCCTTGTCAGCAAGGCCCCCACGCTAGATCGACACGAAAAATTTAGAGTGTCTTAGATTTAAAACAAACGTAATCACATCCGCTCTATATCTTTAAGAGCTTCCCCAGAACAATTCACTTAGGTTAAGATGGTATTTAGGAACAGGAAGTAAATTGAAGAATATTAGATTTTCAATAAGCAGAGAGGATTCTTGTCGGCTCCAGTAAAGGGCTTATTCAATCAAAAATTTCTTATACGTCCGGATTAAAAGAAAGGACTACGTCCGCTAATGGAGAAATAAAAGCGGTGATGACAATTGCTGACCTAAAATAATTTTTATGCTCACTTTTCCTGTCAACACATAAAGCCAATGCCTTAATTTAAACATCGACCATTGCTTTTCACCTGATCATTGGCACACGACACAAATTGATCCCATTTTTAAAACAATTGTCGGAGTTTTTGTGTTTTGCATTGTTCCATGCTGATGAATCATCATTGTACACTGTTTAAGTTCATTGAAAGAATTACGTAACTTCTCTCACTAAAGCACATATCAGTGAACTGGTAAACATGTTTCCTTTTCAGTTCGAGGGTGCTCCGCCTTGCATGCCTTCTCTTAATGTCTGTCACCGTCAACATGAAGATTACACTGTGGTATATTTTGCGGGTTTTAGTCAATAGAGGTAACAATGGCGCCCCTTACCCTCATTTAATTAACTACTAGTTGATGCTTTTAACACCAACGATAGTGTAGACTTAAACGATAAATTCGCGAAATCTACGATTTAAACTGGAATAGAACTGTTTCTTGTGAGCTTGAAAACGTTGTTCATTCTTTCATCGTCGTCCTCTAATGAATCACCTGAAAGCGTTTCGAGCACCGACTGCAAATTTTCTTCAGTTATTTCCTAGGCTGAAAAGTTCTGTCGCATTTCGGCAAAGGATAGACCTCACAGTACTGGAGATACTAAACAAATCTACAATGAGCGACATTCGGTCTAAAAAGATAACTTTTCTTGATACACCTCAGGTTTGACGTGAATGAGTAGATGTTGACAACCTTAAAAGTCACGCGATCGCAGTCACGCCTATTTTCAGAGAAACATTCGCGACGTACCTTTCTATTCAAGTGATAACTCTTCCGCTTCGAACAAATCCTTTTAGTCTACTCTCCTTCAAATGCGGCGCTGGTGTTCTCTATTTCTAAGGTGGCCTCACAAGCAGAAATTTATTAAATGTTGGAATCTTGTGAACTTTGACCAGTTGAGGCACCCGTGATGTCTGGCGCATTAGCAGGGTGAAAGAAATTTACCAGAGGTAGAACCACTGAAGTCACAGGCAGACTAGGCGAATTTTGATAAAAAAAAAAAAAATACTTGCTTTAAGAAAGCTATCGGTTTTTTTAAACTCGACTTTAACCTAATCACCTCGAACAAAAACACTTGTGTTGTAACGCTAGAAATCGATAAAAATACAGACACGGAACATTACACGGGATGTTGACAGTTAACCTATGTGTATTAAGTACTTTGAAGAACGGGCACAGCGTAAAAGCTCAATACATACATAAACAGAACCACTGACATTAACAATAACAAATGCATGCAGCCTATTCGCGTGCTTCGAAGACAAAACAATTTTTCTTCTTAAAACTCGAAGCAGATAATTGCTTATAAAACATCCTATTTATCAATAGTTTGAGGGCCATTCCAGAGATAATTGAAAATTTGATTTGAAAGCAATACTTATAAAAGAGTTTTTGAGAGATAAAAATTGTGGTAGTTTTTAGACACCGACTGAGACTCTTAGACAAACATGAAGACAGGCTGGTCAATCGGTTAATATTGTTAAGACTTACCTCAATTAAGAGCGGGAAAAAATCCCAACTGTCTCTAGGATTTTGTTTTGCCAATCATGAACGGGGAGGTTGACAAGATATTGATCTGAAGCGGAAAGGCCTCAGAACGATTCAAATAAGGAGAAAATTACTCTTGTATTGGCAAGCACTGAGTTTGAGTAAGCTTGTCCCCGATTTGATTCATCGAGGGTAAATTTTCAATGCAAGGAATTTAAACCCCCACATAACACAACAACGCATATGACAGATAATACCACAATCCTGATTGTTTGAATAAGTTTTCTATTGGTCAATCAAACATGACAAGGCGTGGGAACGCTGAATCGCAATTGGCTGACCCCTTTACATCAACTGTTAGCTGATCTGCGCGGGAAATCTGTCGAGTGAAGGTATTTCCGCGAAGGAAAATTTTGAGGTTATGTGCGTAGCCGCCGTAGGTCTGCTTGCGAGTGAAGTCACATGTGTGTGTGTGTGTGTGTGTGTGTGTGTGTGTTTTTCTACCTTATTAAAAATCATCTAAAATGGACGAAAACGAGAATTTGAAGTGATCATTGAATGTTTACAAATTACGGCATTCTAAGGACTTACTGTTCGTCTACTCGGTTTTGTCGCAAGTACTTCAAACAGCACGGCAAACAGAGATCCATTAGCTACAGCTTTCGGTTACTTTTATTCGAGGACGGAAGTCCGAGAATTGGCGTCTCTGTCATTTATATCTGGTTCTGAAGTATTTATTACGAAATATGACATTGGATTATGTTTAAACAATAAATGATATTTCCTCGCTAAGCTATTTTCGGTAAACCTTCAATAACAGAAGACGATTTGTGACAATACTTATTTGTTCAAAACAAGCAACTACAGATAGTAAAACTGTCAAGAAGGTATTAAACCTATTCAATTCACTGTGTGCCGAACACGCAATGACAACATTCACGTTCACATGGAAAACAGCTTCCCATTCAGTTATGCGAGCAAATTCCTAAACGAAATTACTTGCTCATTTTTAACAAAGGTTAAAGAGATCATTGTTGCGCTAAAATTATAAGAAAGCTCGCAAGGGACGGGTGAATACTTGTCGATAAGCTGACATCTGTACTTACACTTAGAAGATTAAGCCGGAAGCGCTTTATCGTCAACTTTTGCTTTTTTACCATGGATTTTATGGAAATATGCCCGTTTTTAATTTACCTTCTTTTCAGACCCTCGTTATTGCGTTTCAGCCGATAGATTATTTATATTCTTTAGTCCAATAATAATCAAAACGTAATTTCTCCTAACATCGATCGCAGTTAATTAACAAAGAGTATGTAACGATGTAAAGTTCTGCCGGTTTCGTGAGTGCTTGACCAGCGGAAACGTGACTACCGTGAGAGGCCTAAGACCTAAATTGAGAACCGCTGATTCGGGGTAATAAGCTCGCACTACCCCTCCCCTCTCAGAGGAGGGTAGGGAGGACTGCTACACCGCCCCCCCTCAAAAAAATCAAGACAAAACAAACAAAAAAGAAAAGAAAAAAATTAATCGCTGCGCAGGCTAATGAGAATACGAAAGGGCTAGACTGAAATTCATTTCTATTGAGTCGTAGAAACACAGTTTCATACAAAGGGTACATATTAACCCCCCCCCCCCCCACCTCCCGTTTCCTGTTGTCTCAATGTTTCAACTTGCGACAACTCGACACTTATTTTAACTTGTGGCTCTACCCCAAAGGAGAAAAGGTCTCAGAAAAGCAATTTGTATTTTAATGATTGAGATCCAAAATCTGAGGGGTTGATTTGAGAAAAGAAAGGAATCATGATCGCTTGGTATTAAAAAGCAAATTCAAAACTTAGGACAGATTCATTATTAAAGATGATGATCTGAAGATTTTTACCGGTGCCAAGTTTGTTCAACTTACACAATTATAAAGCTCACGCACGCTTACCGATCGACATATGTTTTAATTAGATTATGGAAAAATGATTAAATATGCACGTATTTTTTGAAATATCTTAATTGAAAATACATCGTCGTCTCCATCGGCAAATTTAAGGTATAAGAGGAAGAACTCAAACGAACTGTTCTCTGTCACGAACCAAAACCCGAAACATGGTACATCTGATTCTTGTCACGCGCGCATGTCGCGAGCAAACGTAATGCGATGTTGTGAAACTGTCCTCGACAAAAGAAGAGAAGTAAGATCTAAGTGATTTGGATACACCACGATGTATGATCAACGGATGTGTTCATTTGTTCTACGAGTGCTGATGCAACCCAATACCGGAAACTCACTGGAAAAAAAATGCCATCCTGTGACTGAACAGTGGAACCGCGCTAACTCGAACCACCGTGAACTCGTAGATCTGATTTCCGTTGACCCATTTTTTTCCATTCATTTACTATCAGGGGATCAATATCAGTATCTGGGCAACTGCCCACCTACCCCTCCCCTAACCCAACAACAGTCAATTGATAGCAATTTAGAGTTACTGTTAGGTTAGGGGAGGGGTAGGTGGACAGTTGCCCAAATACTGATATTGATCCTATCAGCTCACTAGAACCCCCGCCAACTCGAACCATATATGACTCCCTTGGGTATTCGAGTTGGTGAATTTGCCTCTAATACCATTTGACCTTTAATCCTTGATTAGAAACTTGGTGTTAATTCCAGGTAATAGTATTTCTTAATCTCAAAAACTTTTCCAATTAAAACATCGATTAAGAAAAATTTTCATGTTTTTCAGCTGAGCGATCCATTCTTCATCAATTCACTGGTTTGATTCAAGGTGAGATAGGTCCCTGCCATATGGGTACAAAGAGAAACAGGGCGACCCAAATGCTGACAAGACAATTTTTTTAAAGTATTATCAGGTACTGTACCATCATTTTCACTTCCAGTCAAAATACAGAAGCTCCAACATCACCTTGCCCAACATTCAGCAACAAGTTCCTCTTACGTGGAGTTAAGTTTACGTTTCAATTTGTCGTTAACCTTAATGCATTTAAATCGTAAGTATCCTAGGGAAAAGTTACATATTCATTACAAATGGGAAGTAAAGTTTTAACTTCTACTTCATTACCTGAAATAGCAGTTTCATTAATTGTCTCAACCCTTAAAAAAAAGCATCCACAACTCGCAATAGGATTCTGGGTTGTTGAGTAGGGAAGGGAGAGCAGGAAAGTTAAAATAGCAGTCAAGGTATAAATTTGATTCTCTTCTATTTTGGGCAAAAACTTTATTTGTAACTGGTTGCATGCAAGGACACCCAAGGGATCTTCCATCTAACACGGTACATTTCACAGCACACAAAGGAAAGCTAGGTAAATGAGGGGACTACCAGCAGTTCTCTTTCTCCAGGTAGTCCGCCATGCCAGCCAAAAGAAATAAAACAACAAGACTGTGACAAAACAAACTCCTTAAGTGAAGCAAAGAAATTTTTCCATCAATGTCAATTAACTAAATTAATAAAGATTGCTTGAGGTCTAGATGGATGGATCTTATTATTGATCATGTCAACGGTTATTTTCACACAATCTCAAGACATAACAAAAGCTTCAAAATATTATGACAACATCTTTATACAGATTCTAACATTACGTTTGTAGTTATTTCTTCTTTTGATAATCACTGCCAGTCAAAAAAAGTTACCTGAAGACAAAAAAAGTGCATACAGTGTAGCATCAAATTCAAACTTAAGAAAAAAAAATTTCCAAATATAGACTGTCTTCCTACATAAAAAAAAAAAAAAACTAATTTCTACGTCTTGACATGTGTCGAATAGCTGTCATTCCCAATCTTTTTTAATATCAAATCCCCATTCCCACTCAAGGTAACAGTTCTTGTCATCATCAATAAACTTGCTCTTTGATGTATAATGGCCTCGAGCTAACATTCCCTTAGGTGCTTCATCACATGGGGTTAAGTATTCTTGAGGATCTGCTTTCGGACCATAACTTCCTACCATCAAGCTACTTTTGTCAACTGAAACACAAAGGGGAAAGCAAAAGAATGTTCACAATTGGATGATCAGTAAACAATAACAAAATGCCAACAAATATCTCTTTAATGTGGCATAAGTTCAGGCGTGAAATTGTGCCTAATACAGGCGCCAATGCACCTAAATTTTTCACTTTGGCAACCAAATCCTGAAAATTAGTCACCAAATTGGTGACTAGAATACTTCATCATAACCTTACCTAGAGATATAGTGAATTAAAAAGATTTGCAAAGATAAATTCGCAGCAAACTTCCACGTTGAGTTTGTTTCCAAAATACAGCACATGTATCTCGATCAATGACTAGACACCATCTTGGATTTTGGTGAGCCTGAACTTTGTATATAATCTATTCTAGTGTCCACTTTGTAGCATGTTAAATTAAAGACCTTTTTCCTAACTTAATTTTTGAGGGTCTATCTAGAATGCTGACCGTATAAAAAAGTTTTGTTTGTCTTCAAAAATGGTGACCACCTTTTTTTTAACTGGCTACCACTTTGAAAAATTTAGGAGCCAAGTGGCTATCAGAAAAAAAAATTAATTTCATGTCCTGAAATTAGTAATAAATTAAGTTATTTCCTCATAAATCTTAATCTACCATAATGTTGACCTACACTTACCTCTAATACCTTTCCTGAAGGTCACTTGATGAAATCTAAGACCAGCCACAATTTCACGTACCACCTGGAAATTTTTTTTAAAAAAACAATGATTTGTAACTAAGATCTTACAATGGGCACGAGTTATATTGAAAAAAGTGGTTCATCCAACCACATGGAATGCATCAGCAATAACGCACACTTCTACAGACTAGAATGATCAACTAATCCTGGGGTTTTTCCAATAAATAAAACCTGTGGAATTCACTGCTGCATATCTTTAATTTCACCCACTAAAAAAAAAAAAAAAGAAAAAAAGAAAGAAACTTGGATTGCAAAAGATGCATTTTTTGTTTCAAAGCAGGAGGTTTGTTTGCAATTATAAGCAGAAGAAACTCAGAAAACATCTAAAGTGCAAATACTTTGCAATTGTGAATCAAAAACTGATGTACAAATAGAAAACAAGAGAATCTGGTTTGGTCAGGCAAAGGAAGGTGAGGATCATAGCATCAAAATTTGAGAACATTCAAGAGCATGTGCATTGATGCAGACAGGATATTGTATAATATTGTTTTTGTAGACTGCCTGTTGAAAGTGTTATGTATTATGTGATTTTGGATGGTTACCATCATTCTGGATCTTTCTGTGACTTTTTGGGAGTTTCCAAGAACATGCTGACTCAAATTTCAGTAGCCTTTAACCATATGTCCTTTCAGAGGACTCTTGTGTGAAACTAAGGCAGCAGGTTAACATGTCAGCTCATGGAAGATTTTGATTAGAAATAAAATGACAAGTTAAACAACTTTTATGAAGGAGACTAATATTTAATGAACATTTGCCAAAGTTAAACAGCATAGACTCCATTCGAAGCCAGTTTGTTCTGAAGGGAACTTATTCTCCATTAAGTGCCCTACTGAGGTAGCCACCTACAGAGTGTACTTCAAATCTTATTGAAAGCAGTGCAAGTCACATACAAAAGTTCACGAGGATGCTACCACTCCATTCCTATTTTGAAATCCCAAGTGAAAGCCCCCTGCAAATTCTTGATCCAGTTTAATCAAAAGCTATTTTAAAACTAGATGCTGTGACATTCATTTTCATGATGCTAGCTGCAGCATGAATATTTTTATTGATGAAATTAAGTAAGAGATCATTAAGCACGTATTTCAATATAAAGGTGTAGCTATCATTGAGTCCTTGTTTACAGTATTGTTAACATTTAAGCTTTTAAGCATTTTCCAGCTTTCTTATCTCTAAACTATCTGTCAAGCCTAACATCAGTATACATGTTCTCCATAGTAACTCTAATCATCTCCTTAGGTGCTGACAAGTAGAATTCAATTAAAATCAAGAGCTTGTCAAGTTTCAGATCCTTTCTTTAATTCTCAAGAGCCTGATGTTTGATTTAGCTGGAATATCTTATTAAGAAATTTGATGTCAATCACCCTCAGGAGTTAAAGGGTTAACCCTTTCACTACCACAAGTGACCAAGACAGAATTTCTCCTTACAATATAAATACAATATCAAGCAGGTAGGTGATGAGAATAGAGAAAAATATCAATTATGGGATTATTGGTTGATGCGATACCAAATTCTCCAAACTAACATCATAAGAATGGTATGGCAGATAGTAAGGAGAATTACTTATTAGATCTTGGGAGTGAAAGGGTTAAAAGACATTAGCTTTGGAGGAGGACCATATTAAAAGTGCTTCAGCACAAGCCTTTCTTCAAAGTGTGAGGCCTTGACCAATACAAGCTAGAGAGAGGTCTGCAGAGAGGGGACACTGAAGATGATGGCCTGCAAGGATGATATTGTTTTCCAAATCTAGCCCCTAGAAAGGAGTCAGTATTTTGGAAACTTGATCATTAGCCAATTGAATTTGACAATAGTATAATCAATAAGGCAGAAAATCTCATGTAGCAAGGATTTTTTTCCAAGAGATTGATATAAATTGAGTGATAACACCAAAAGAGAGCTGCAAAAAAACCCTGCCAGTTGTGCCTAGCTAGTGAGTGATCTTTCAACTCCGGATATGGATCTGTAAGACCAAGGATGGATGGAAAAATTCAATTGTCAAAGTCAAATCACGATGAAAGCTGCAGATAAGTATTGTTGGTCATGTGGGAAGTAGTACAGTCTATTAAGCCGGCAAGCAAGTTCTCATTACAAGCACTGTAACACAAGCATTTCTTTGCTTGCAAGGTCTGAGTCCTTGAGTTAATTGAACCTTTTACCTGCCCTGATCTCAACAGTGTGGGATTCCTGGGCCATAATTAACTCCAATGTGTTATTCATTTTCTACCCTCTGTTTTTCAGATTTCTCTGATTTAAGCTAATGCAAAAAAATCCCCTGCATTGTGCTAATTATAACATTTTCCTCTATTTGACATCTTAAAGTCCAATAGAGTACTCCCTTTCTAGCATGAATTTCACGTTAACATTTCCTTTGTCTTTATGTAAAAGATAACAGAGACAACGCGGAAATAAAAACTTGTAGAATTTCCTTATTACATGACATTCTGCAGTCAGAAAATTGCACATAACTTTCAGTCTAGACAATAGTAACTCTAAAAACATGGATGACACAAAAACAATGATTCAAAGATAAATCTATCTGAGTAAATTGTTGACATCAAAAGGATCATTACTAAACAAAAGTCTGCTTTTCAAATAGGGTGAAGAATAATTAACTTTCAAAATTGACACTCACAATGATTTCTCCTGATGAGCTCATGTCGAGTACAATTTAGCTCGTAAATTTACGAATCTCTATCACCACAAAACGCAGACTGAGCGCAAAAGAAGAAGGAAATGGCAAAATCACAACTGATTGAAAAGGCATACTTGAACACTCTTTAATTAATACAAGACTGAAACTGCAATTACTTAAATGTAACAAGTACGATATTACAGCACGGTTCTGCCATTTTAGTACAATGTCAACACTAATATGCAGGAATTTACCTTGAATGTTATTTTGATTTTGTAACTGGCCCCTTCTTTGATGACTATTGGTTTTTCTTTAAGTTTGCTCAGGTCTCCTGCAAAACCAAAGGTGAACACAACAGAGACTTAAGCTGGTCGGATCGCTCGAAATTAGAAGCTTTCTCTTCATGATAGTTACTTCACCGTAGTTCTGATCAGCTGGTAAATTTTGTCACGCACAATGCGCTACATTAGGGCCACAAAAGGTCGGAAGAACAGACGTTATGAATAAGAATACACCATTCCAAAGCAGAGACGGAACCAAAAAGGACATTCCAGGATTACGGTTGTGAAAAGAGCAAGATACAAACCTGTGAGATCTAACTCGATATCGGGACGACCTTCCACGATCACTGACATTTTTAAGACCTTCACGTTGGGACCACCTTCATCAGCTAGAAAACAGAGAGTCAAAAATATCCTTGTATCAGGATCAGAAAAATAACTACCCAATATTGAAAAATGTAATGATCACTTTCTCTTGGGATACCTGCTGCCCCCGCACCGGCGAGTAACATTTGCTTGTACCTAACCAAAGACTCGTCATCCGCGTCCAACGTTTGAATTTCTTGCAAAGTTTTCTGAGCGGGAGGCTTGTAACCCGGAGTTTCTTCTGGTTCTTCGTCTTCAATTGGGGTTGGAACTTCTTCTTCTTCAGCCATGGTAAGTTCAGTCGAGCTAATATATTTATATTTCCTGATAGACTTTAACAACCATTTACCTCCAGCTCTCTTCTCAGAATCTAGTAGAACCACCCCATGACGTCAGAGCTTTAGTACAACCAATCATTTGCGTTTTCACATCAAGCTCGACGAACAACCAATGAAAAGTCTTTTTCGATTGGGAGGCTGTAATGTTCTTCTCGAGTGTCTTTGCACATCGTCCACGTTGCTTATGTAGTTACCAAAGGCTCCAGCCTGAAATGTTTTTACTAACTGAAGTCATTCTGACAAGCTTAGCATCTATAAAAGGAGACGGGAGGGGTTAAGGGATAATGAGCATGAAACATGATCCGATGGCCGACAAAATCTAACATGAGGCGATGAGATGTCACGAGGAAACTGCACGCTTTCCAACGGATATTTTTATGTCCCGAAATTCTAATAAGCCAAGAATGAACGTCAAGGAACTGCTAAATGCGAAATGAAGCAACTTATGAACCACACTGATTTAATCGTGTAGAAATTGACTTCAATTCTGAGCCTCCTTCATAATTTTCATTCAGGGACTTTTGGCGGGGGGGGGGGGAGGGGGGTTATTGTGAGACATCAGAAGAAACCGTCATAAGCGCGAAAAACATGGAGAACGGAAAGCATATTGAGATAAATGATCATAGTGGGAAGAACCACAATGGATGTTCTGCGGAAGAGGTTACACATGTTTTTGGCACAGGATCTGAGGGATTAAATGATATCCATATCGCTGTGGATTTAGACATTACTAATACTAGTTATAGTTCTCACTAGAGCTGCCCCCGCCCTACAGTACCATTTTCTTTTTTTTTTTTTGAGTTGGGCTTGTTTACAGTTGTGTAGTTATGACCATTTGCGGGAAAAACGTTGATACCTTGCGGCCGTGCAAGCGATCAAATCGAGATTTTTTTTGGTTACGATCAACCGAAAACACCTACATTCTCTCTTCTCCAGTCTTCTCTATACTAGGACAAATCTCGTGTCAAAGACGCCGATCCTAAAAGTCCTCGCGCGCGTGTCTTTTTACTGGCAGCCCATGACCATTTGCGGGAAAAACGTTGATACCTTGCGGCCGTGCAAGCGATCAAATCGAGATTTTTTCTGGTTATGATCTACCGAAAATACCCACATTCCCTCTTCTCCAGTCTTCCTCTATATTACGCGGGGAGTCCTAAGGTGCCTCCTCGGGGGCAATGACCCAATATTACGTGACAAACCCTCATAGGAAATCCTCTCCTCATTTGTCTACTTTGAAAGACAAGGAAGTGGTCACTCAACTGAATGACGCACGATGATCAGCCAATTTATTGACCAAGAATTTGATTGTGCCGTTTTCTCTGTTTGATTAGCGATTCTTTCGAGAAAATTCTCGAGTGACGCCAACTAGCAGCTCGAATTGCAATAAGGAAATCCTTCAAAACGGTTACTTAATGTCTGAGAGAACCCTAAGAGGAAGGGGAAGATGGGGGACTGTTAAATAGTGGATTGTTAAATCCGGGTGGTAAGAAAAATGTTGGTTGTAAAACAATGAAACAATTGATGTGCAGCCAGGGTAGAACCTTTAATCTTGTTTGGGAAACTCCTGTTAAAAAAAGCCTTGAATAAATGAAGAAGGAACCCTCTTGATGCAAAATACTAAACCAAACAATACTCTTTTATTTAATGAGGAATTTTTAATTGAAAGCTTTTTTTCACTTTTTTTCTGTTAAATTAAACCTTCACACCGATAATTGCCATAAATAAAATAAAACAATTTATAAGCCAGGTGGTGAGAGGTTTATTTTGAGTGTGAGTTGAAGAAACTTCCAAAAAAAAGATTTGAAAACCTATTAACTATTTGAAAACACACAAGAGTTTAAAACATATTACCTAACCAGAGGTCACAGAATATAATGCTAGGAAAGAGAAATAAGTAAAAGTCTTTCACAGTGATGTGGTACAGAGATGATTATTCCTAAATTTTATGCTCCTAACTTATCTTAGTGCAACGAAAGCTTAATTAAATGGAGTCCTGAACCAATGAGTTCATCAAAAAGATGCAGCAGGAAAGTCTTCAACTAGGAAAACATTTTCTTGCAAATCACAGAGCAATATTAATTTCTTTTGTCGGACTAGGATAGTCTAGAACTCAAAAAACAGCTCCTAATAGTTTGGAGTTGAACTTTCAAAATGGTTGGCCACAGTTGTATTTTGTTTTTTGGAAAAAGTTCATTACATTCTCTTACATTAAGAAATCATCTGCAGCTCAAATTTAAAAACCAGATAAGACAATTTAGAGCTCATCTTTGGTTGCCTCTGTTCCATCAGTTTCTTCCTCAGCACCTTCAGACTCGTCACCTTCACCCTCAGGCTCTTCACCCTCCACACCCTCCCCTTCTTCTTCTGGGGCTGGTTCTTCACCTTCTGTGGGTTCTTGGTTTACTTTACCATCAGATTCAAGAAACTTGACAAAATCATCAAGAGTTCTGCCACCCTTGTAATCTACAATCTGATACAGAAAAAAAAAGAAGCATTTTCATGACATAGGAGACTCTAAGGGGAATGACTGCATCTCACAAAATAAGGCTCAGATCAATTTCAGCTAAGATTTCCCAAACATAAATTAGAAAAAGATCAAATTCAATCTTTTGGCACTTGTAAAGATGATCGTTACAATCAAAAGGAAATTAGACAGCTCCCCAATCTTTAACACTATTCTCCAGATGGTCATAAGCATCTCTGCTTGTTTGGAATGATGACAAGGCATTGCTGTTACACTTAATTTAACAAACTTCCCAGAGACAATTCATTACAAAGCAAAACTATATTGATAATTATAGCAAGTAAATAAAAATTTGTTTTCAGAATGTTTCCTACCTCATCACTATCTTTAGGGAAGTATTTAAGAGTAGGAAAGCTTTGAATCTTAACACTCTCTACTTCATTGGCTGTGGAGTCCATCTTGGCAACGACAATATCATCACGGTCTTTAAACTTCTCTCCAAGTTCATCCCAGATTGGAGCTAATTTCTTACAATGACCACACCATGGGGCATCTGTTATGGCACAGAAAAAACAAATAATGTTAATAGCGGAGCTTGCAGAGCGTAGCCCCATAATTATACAAAATAGTAGTAACCCATCAAGCTGAAAAAATTTGGATGTGCGACTGTACAACCATACAAAGTGCTACTTTTAACATGCGTGGTCAACTGTACCATGGGTACACTAACGCCACAGCTTTGTTCAGTAGTCTAGTGGTCTCCAAGTCGGACAACCCGGGTTTTGATCCTGGCCAGGGCAAGACATTGTGCCCTTGAGACGTGTGGGGAAAAAAAAAAATGTGAGCTCTGCTTTAAGGCTTGGCTAAATCTATACATTAGCCTTTACTGACTCTTAGCAGGATTAATGTAACACAATAGCAGGTGGAGCTAAAAAAATCAATGACACAAAACAAGGCTTAGAGCCTGGTTTGACTAACACAAGGCAGATAAGTTGCCCATTTACAAGATTAGTATAACCCTTTAATTCCCAAAAATTATTAACATATTACTTATCCCTATGATATCCATTTTATCATTCACAGGGCGTGAAATTGCACCTAATACAGGCGCCAATGCGCCTAAATTTTTCACTTTGGTGACCTAATCCTGAAAGTTAGTCGCCAAATTGGCGACCAGAACGTTTCATCATAACCTTACCAAGAGATATAGTGAATTAAAAAGATTTGCAAAGATAAATCTGTGGCAAACTTCCTCGTTAAGTTTGTTTCCAAAACGTAGCACATGCATCTCGAGCGATAACTAGACACCATCTTGGATTTAGATGAGCCTGAACGTTGTATATCATCCATCCTAGTGTCCACTTTGTAGCACGCTAAAGATCTTTTCCCTAACTTAATTTTGGAGGGTCTATCTAGAATGTTGACAGCGTAAAGGAAGATTTTGTTTGTCTTTGAAAATGGTGACCAACTTTTTTTGAATTGGCTACCACTTTGAAGAATTTAGGAGCCAGGTGGCTATCAGAAAAAAAAAATTAATTTCACGCCCTGATTCAGCAAACAAATAATGAATATAGCTCAAAATAATCAGGTATAATTTATTATCTTGATCAAACATCAAATCCTCGCAACTTGTTTATATGGAAATGTGTTGCAGCCAGAGTAGGTAACTGACAATAGATCTAACGCGAAAGGTTTAAGAACCCAACTTGGTACATTAAGATCATAAATCCAGTCTTTTCACTGCTTGGGCACCTTATCAAGCTGGCATGACCTCCAACAGAGACCGTAGTCTTACATGCAAACTGAACACAAGGGCACTTTTAACAAAATCCCAGGAATAACATAAAAAGAACATCACTTACAGAATTCTACTAGAACAGCCTTGGTTTTGTCCTTGACTACTTCATCAAAGTTCTTTCCGACCAGGACCTTGACAGGTTTGGCATCCCAATCCTCTGGGATTTCTTGACTGAGTAAATGAGGCTGAAAATTAAATGCAAACAGAATAAGAAAACTCTGTCACCAGACAAAGACAGAGGTGGTAGTTGTTACATTACCATCAACATCAAATCCCAACAACCAAAAGTGGGAGGGTGAAAAATCATTCTTTCTAAGAGCACTTCCCCCTTACTTCTTCCCTACAAAAGTGTTCAATGCTTCACCCTACGAAAGATAGCTTAAATTTACCTCACAATTTCATTACACTTTCAAACAAAAGGCAAGGGGAATTAAGAAACTAAAATCATTCTATCACAACAATCTACAATAGCCACTTGTTATCAATTCCATGAGTATAAGTAGCCTGCATAGCTCAATAATGAACAGTTGTAAATTAAGAAAACAAGAAAGGAAACATGAGCCTGCCTTGTTGATAATTTTTCAACAACTAATAGATTTGAACTAACACAATTAGATTATTAGGACTCGATTTCTATGCATAACATTCAGTTTGAGCTTTGCCCTCAGCAACTATCACAAGACAGTAATCTCAAACCCATGATGTAATTGTTTACATCTCTCCAGATTCTCAGATCCAGTGAACCATAACTTTCAGATCTTGGAAGATTGAAGGATAATTAATCAAGCCAGTAGATTTATGAACATTAACATCACTTACAGCTTAGAAAGAAATTATTACCTTGAGTGATCCATCAAGAACTGAGGAGACAAAAGCCTTGACATTCTCAGTGGTAACTTCAGTGGTTTCGGCCTTGTATTTTGTCATGTCATCTTCTGCCAAGTTGATCAGGCGGACGGTTGGGATTTCCTTAGTATCAATTCCGAAGAATTCTGAGATACGGCTGTTGTCTTCAATATTAGTGTCAACAAGCACAAAGAGAACTTGTCCTTTGAATTCCTTAGCTGCGGCTGAAAATGCTTCTTGGATGGCCTGGAAATCTTCAGCCTCTTTGCTTGCAAAGAGCAGAACATGCTTCTTAATATCTCCTCCAAAGATCTTTGGTGCATTCTAGAAGAAGATAAAATTGTGTTAGTTTTACTTTCATAGCCATAACAGCTAAGGGTGCCTCGTAATAGTTGGGAATGACTAGCCACAAGGTTTAACTCAAATGACTTCCTCTGTTTGTATAAGATCTCCCCAGTTTTATGAACAATTTTGACAATACAGCCACAATTTAATATTTCAATGTATAGTTACTTCACATATCTTATGGGTACCCTAAGTCTGAAATGAACATTTCTTCATCAAAAAAGGCCCTATGGAGTCCAGATCTAACTTTTTTAATGTTTTACTGCTCTATCATATTAAAACCCAGAAGTGATGGCAACAGAAGGCTTATCAAGGGGAGTTTATAGACACAAACATATCATGGTTTAAGATCTTACCTCATCATTGAATTCTGTCACAAGAGGCAGTTGGTTTCCTTTGACAAACTTGATGATATCTTCAGATTTGTGTTCTCCATCATAGTCAGCACGTCCTTCATCAAACTAACACAAGAACAAAAAACACTGACTCAGAGAAGATTCCCACAAAGCAACTGAATAACAATTTAACAGAAATTATCATTGATTGGTTCTCAGATTAGACTGAAATTAAACTTGGACTCATTGTGCATTTGGACCTCAACAAAGCCCCATCAAATTCCTGCATGACTAAACCTTTGAAGGAATTCCAAAGTATTTAAAATTCTTTGAATGTTTAGCTTGAGAAGCACCCTTCAAAATTTCAATTCCAACACTAAGTAATACCTATGCATATACGTTGTCCAGTGGTAAACAAGAATATTCTGGTTTCTTTAGTATTACACAATCAAATGTGTAGCTTTTCTTCCCAGATGGGAAGGCCATTTATCCTACACTATCATCACCACAGAACATCATAACAAAACCACTTCATTTAGGTCTCTCAATATTTCACATGAAGACTCAAAAATCCAGCTGAACAAGCCCTTGATTTATAATATTACAGCTGGAGGTGGGCAGCAGAGGAGTCTAAGTATATATATATTTTTTTAGATCAAAACGCATTGCTAAGCTTTACCTTCTTAAAGAGAACCACATTTTCTGCAACATTGTGTTCTTTAGCAATATCTGCGTCGTGTACGATTCCGAACTGAACGTCATCCATACCCTGGGCAGCCCCAACGAAAGCCTTAGCAGCATCAGATTCCTTGTCAGCGTAAAAACCAACAACAACAACATCACTCTTTTCTTTAAATTCCTTGACTTCATCTGCTGTTGTTAGTTCTACTGCTGGGGGTCCTGTTTTCTTTTTCAACCAAGTGATGATTTCAGATTCTGTGCGGCCACCTGTTGAAAGGAGATCCAAATATTGGAATTATGTCTACAAAATGTTCTCCTAAACAATACTTTGGATCTTAATATTACAGACAAAAGCTCAAAACATAACCAAATCAAGTTTATGTGGGCAAGTTTTTCTTTCTAGCCAGGAACACATTTTGAAGAGACTTTTCAACTGATAGAAGTGTTGAGTTGGTTAATTCTCATTGGTCCAAAAAAAAAAAAGATCAAAGGATGAATCTAATTTACATTAATCTTTTTCAAAAAAAAAAAGGAACAAAGGATAGATGGACTAGTGTAAAAATTTGGCAATGATGAATCATCACTTAGCGAGGATGGTCCATCATGTAAACTATCATCTCATATTACTCATCTAAAGTGAAACTTATGTTTGATGTCAGCTGCTACTTTACAATTTTTCCTGTTCTAGAAGACGAGTAAGACTTAAACTGCTCTCGCTACTGAAATGTGTTTAGTTGAAAAAGTAGATAATTACTGTATAGTTCTAGACGAAAAGCTAAAAAATTAGGCCGAATTTTCAACCTCTAATAAACACAATTTTCATTGTTTCTGCACTTCACGCTAATTTGATATTACAGGCCTCGTAAGTTGAACAAAGAATGTAACAAGTAAGATCATTTTCACAGAAAAATTTTTGCAACGAACACCGAGTTTGTTCAGCTAAGACAAGAACCTTTTGTATTTCCAGTATTTTCGGAGACAACAAAAGATTTACGAACATTTTCGTAGAGGCCGGAAACCCAATGAAAAAAAAAAAGAGCAAGTGATAAATGTTATGAAATGACTAATTACAATGAAAATTGATTTTCGCTGCCAACGACCTAAATCAAAATACTTACATTTTCAAGAAAAACATGGAAATTAGCAATAAATATTTTAGAAGTCTGTTAATAACATGGTTGCACGTGTAGTAGTACAAGTCTGCGCGTTTCGTTCGCGAATTACGGCTTGAAAACATTGGCTTCACTTCAAACTAACCAGAATACTCCACCGGTTTTCCCGATCTAAAGAACTTGAGGGTTGGATATCCCTGGACTTGGTACTTTTCACCGAGTTTAGTTTCTTTAGTGGCGTCAACTTTAGCAAGCTTGATGGCCGACCGTTCTTCCTTGAGTTTCGTCGCTGCTTTGGCATATTCAGGGGCAAGAGCTTTGCAATGTCCACACCACGGTGCATCTAAAACGAAAAAAATACGCATGAGATAAACTTGTGATCTTATCGTGTTTGTAAAGTGACCATATAACAAACTCTCGCTCACAACATGTACGCTAACTTACAAAATTCAACAAGAATATGCTCATTGTCGCTTATAGCTTGATCAAAAACAGCTTCGGTCAAGACTAAGACATTTTCTTCTTCTTCGATGTCTGCTCCAAATGAAAGAGCCACAAAACTGAGGAAAAATGTTAGATAAAACTTCATCGTGGAAAGATTCTCGTGGTCACCCAATCGTACGACTGTTCAATTTTTAGAACTTGGAGTAAAGAGGGAAAATACGTGGAACCTCAAACCGGAAATAACTTTACATACCCGTCGTGTCTTGCTGTGATTGGCTGAGAGGATAGAGCCCGCAAACTGCAGTCACGGAAGTTAAATCGAATTGAATAGTGACACGTCTGTGGCAAAGTGTAGAAGAAATTTACTTAATTTGGTTGATACCAGCTGAATTCACACGTAAGTTGTGGACAAAAAAATCGTCAGGACCAAAATTGCTAATGAACAAAAGAATTCTTGTGAAATTCATGGTAACCTAAGCGATGCACCAACTAGTAACAGAATCGGAAGCAACCTTATTTCACATATCTGTATATTTTCTTTATCTTACGTCGGATTGCAAGGGAAAATAGTATGATGAATTTCCCACCCCACAACAACTAACACATTATAAGTGTATATTCACGCGGGCGAAGAGGTCTTAGTTTCTGTAATTGTTTAACCGGTGAATTCTATGTAATAAGAAACTAATTCTAAAACTTAAAAATTCATAAGTACATGACAGGCCCTCTCATCAGAAATGCACTCGATCGGTTTTCGTTTTAAATGAAGTTTAAACACAGCTGTTTTACCCTGCTCTTTTTCACCCGATCATGAATAGAGTTAGGAAAATATTAATTAAACAAAAGGCTCTCGTGCTGTTTTAGTGAGAAACCGAGATGACAAATGATTTATGCGTTAAACATGAAGTTTTTTTTATTCGTTGAACCAAACTCCTTTTTTTAAGTCCTCTGTTAGTGATAAATAATTCAAAAAAATCTACTTGAGAAACGCGTTTTCACATAAAAAAGGCAACGAGCCCTTTAATTTTATTCCTCCACATATTTTTTTCTTGTTCATTAAGTCAAAATATTGATACTCAGAACAAAAGGTTTTGTTTATTTTGATTAAAGGACAGCCTGAAGTTGTTCAGAAAACGATAAGCACTACTCCAGATCAAATCGTTATCGAAAGCCTTGATTCGTCTGTCCTTATTTAGATTTAATCGTCACGGTCAAGCCCTTATGAATCGTGTTAGCAATAATCAGCATATTTTTCGGTTTTACGGAGGGAGCATTACCAGAGTCACGATTTTTTAGGTCTCTGATATTGTTTTCCAGTTCTGTCCATGGTTCACTGTAATGTCTTGGCGGAAGAAGGTTACCGCGGTACTGAGTTGTTCTTCGTCTTAGGACTGGGCATACCGGAAGTAAAGATCACGTTGGTCTCATTTCAGAATAACCCATGACGTGAGGAATCTGGGAAGAAGGTAGTTTTATGACCGAAATAATACTTGAAAAATTTGTTTGGAGAAAATTCCAGTTCAGAATTTAGCAATAGAACATTCTATTCCCTAAGGCAAACCTTGTTTAACTTCGTTTCAACTTAAATTTAGACACTTCGCTCCATGATTCTCAGCGAGATGATTTCATATCGGGGAGTGAGGGGAAATATATCCATAAGAAAGAACTCCGCAGCAAGAGTTAATTGTTGTCATCGACTGCAGCTGTATATGAGTGGGGTAAAAAAGGAAACCCGAACTTAAGCAACAACATAGCAAACATTAAACGAAACAAGATCATAAAATGAAAGTTTCAGAAAGCCGTTATTAGCTCTTGACACGCGTGTTCTCACGTTGACAGTGGTAAGTAAGAGGAGGAGCTGGAGCAAGGGATTCGGTTGAAATATAAAGGCCTATGAATTATCACTTTCCCTTGACAAAGGAGAAAGGGGAACATGCTTTGAAGGATTCTTTATTTGCCGTACCCTTGCGCAGAAATAACGAGAGACACATTTCTTAGATTTCAACAGAAAAGACAACATAGAACTGGGGCCTGAAAAATTGCATCACAGCCGATGTCAGGAGCCCATCGTTCCTACCGATGATCACTGCTCCAACTTTGGACGAGAGTAAAATTTACATATGATAACTGGGTTATTCCTCATTTCCTCTCACCTTCGTTTTTTATTATCCTAACAACGTTTTTTTGGATGAGAAAAGGTCTTCTGACGAAGCGATCAATAATAAACCTGCACATACATATACTAATCTTAAACTGATCTATTTTTAACGATGCAAGGAATTTCAATTTCCGTTTTTTAATGATCGAACCACAAACGACTAATGTTTTGACCTAAATTACGATTAGATTACATGTAACGCTTTTGTTTTTTCAAAAAACTTCAATGCAATACACCTGCTTGAAAGAGTAGAACAATCCGTTGATGGAAGGGAAAATGAAAACAATCGAAAGAAGAAAGTCCTCGCTCAAAATCCCTTTCATTTCCAGTAAAATTGAACAATTTTCCAGGGAAATGCCTCAGAGTTTCCACCGATTATTCCACTACAATTGTGAAATAAAAAATGTAATCCAATTAAATAGTAATAAGAAAATAATGACGCTGTCGCTGTGATGTTTTATTTCCGTTAGATAAGCGTTGTAACTGTCCCTTAAATTATCAATAATCTCTCGAGCGGTCTCGAAGATGAAATATGTAAACAAAGCTGAAAATGAAAGCAAATAAGACATTCCTGCAACTTTTCATCACTCTTGCCTTTGCTTCATATATTTGTCATTATTGTTGTTACTAAAAATTCTTTGCTACCTTGGGAGCTGTCAATGGATTGTAAAATAACGTTGGAATATCACCGATGAAGGAAAGAAATAACTGGATTACCAGCAACGGAAGAAAAATCAAATTGCGAAGTATAAATCACAAGCATTTTAAAGGCTTCTTCTATAAGAAAAACCGGTATTTGCCATTCATAAACTAACGCAGAAGCAAATCAGATCGCTTTTTACATCTTCAAATTGTTTACGTAGATTGGGAGCATGGTATACATCTTTATTAATTCTATAAAAAATGATGTCGTTAGCCGCAGATTCTGCCAAACTGCAAAGAAAAATATTTTGAAAATTGTTCGTGTACGGCATGCCAAAAAGGTATGGAAATGCATATGGTTTTCAAGCATTTAAGGATGAAACTCATCTAGATCGTTGGCACCGCTACAAAATATTCCGGAAGCATTTTGAAGGCCAGACTAGCTTCCAAAATTTTTATATAATAGATGCAGATACACTGAATAAATAAACATATTGACTAGGAGGCCTGAAATTGTTTTTTCCTATATAATTTAAAATGGTCATTGCTGTAATTTCAGTCCAAAAAAATTAAATGTCACATAGAGTTTTGAGGAATTGTCGTAAGCGAATCGAATCATATCTATAGACATTTATCAGAGGGTGCATTCAGCTTACGATTTACTGCAGCAGAAAACCTTTACACCTGTAGCTATCGATTACTATTCGTTTGTCGTTGATCCGCTCTCTGATTGGTTCATTTTTCATGTTAATTGCTCACTTGCGTTGACTTTGTCTGTGCTGTCCAATGAAACAGCTCCGAATTTAAAACCTTTGCACGAACATCAGGCATAATAGAGAGCGACCGTGTAAGAAGATCGAAAGCTGAAGCGAAAGACGAGCTTCTGAAAGCTTGAAAATTCAATTTCTGGCGAACCATGGACAGAACACAGATGTTGAAAACCGTGGAAAGCTTGAGAGACCAGCTGAGAATTTCGCGTTTGCCGGTTTCTATATGCAGCAACGAGTAAGTAAACCATGATCTTGTCATTTAAATTTGTAAATCACAAGTTTATATCATGAAGCGAATATTAATTTGGGAGACGGTCTACGTACGCCGTTTATCGTTTTCCTTTTAAATTTTCGCTAAAGAATTGTGCCAGTAAGTTATTTTTTGCGATTTAAATATCCACAAAGTTTCATGCAGCGAATGTATTTGGCTAAATAGTGTATTTTCATAGAAGAAATCGGTTTATGGGCGGTTTTTTTCGACGGCTTTAACATAGCGAAATGCTTAATCTTTACTACGGCTGAATCACCGAAATCAGTGTTCAGAGATTAAATCAAAACTGTCTGTGTCATTCCCAAGAAAACAGTTGAATTTTCCGACTATTTTTTTAATTTCTCCGTGTGGTTACATGAACATGTGCCCTTTTTTTAAGTCAGGGATACCACAAGCCGAACTAGGAGTGAAACCTTGCTGCAACCTGCGTTAACAAAGCCTTTCAAGAGACAGGTTGAATTTACTTTGTGTTTATGAAAATCGCGTTTTGCCTTGAAACTCTTCTTAACTAAAATCCTTGAGGAGGACAGCTGAAAAATATATCGCTCTAATTGAGAAGAAAACCCCTCGAAGAGACCTTCATTTTCACCGAGCGCTTCTCATCGACACGTTCAAATCGCGATAACATGAATCCTTCACGCGCTTTTCTTCAGAACGGGTAAACTTTACAATCCTTTTAGTGATTGACACTTCTTTTTTAATTATTCCTTTCAGGTTAAAGGAGTATTGTACACAAAATGGCACAAAAGATCCCCTTATTCATCCACCAGAAAGACGGGAAAATCCATTCGCGGAAAAACAGAAATGTACCATACTTTAACAAACGGAAAAAACGGGTGAATCGCCAGAAGAGAGGATAGAAGTTTTTCAGTCTCAAATTAACGAATTTTTAGCCAGCTATTGCATTGTTGTCATGGAGGAGTTTTAAATTAAGCTCAGGGTGGACATTCGGTAACACTGGTCATGCATCTTTTGCATGGACTTTAACATTACTGATGATTTGAGAAAGAGATCTATTTGTGTGATGACCATTTTCGACGAGGAGTAATTAATGTTCCTGTATCCATCCTTGACATAATCGAATATATGATACATATGCCTGTTTTTCTGCCCTCAGCTGTTGTTTGTTTTACATAACTTCATTGAATTATGAATTTGAAATTGTTTCTGTCCTTCATGTAAACAGTGGACATCCCGTCGGATGTGAGAAAACATGGTCGATGTCTACTCAACGTTGAAAGTAAAAAGATCTAGTACTCCTGATAACTTGAAATGAATATTAGTTAGAGTATTTGTAGTAATTCTTATTCCGAAACAACCTGATCAACAATTCACAAATCCAACCTATTCAGGTTTGCATTTCAATTTCACAACTATTTCAGTTAGCAGGTGGGAGTTACTTTACGAATAAACTTCACTGAATCAGGGCTATTTTTTTCTTACATTATAATAACAAAAGACAGATGTGGTTTTACTGCCATTTAAGAAAAGAAAGTAATTGTAAGAAGCATTATTGTCTGGACCTTAAGACGTCCAGGTCGGTTCCGGCAGAAATAATCAAGAATTGCTGGATTGTAGATTTATACAAATATAACTTTAAGTAACAAAGCAGCGAAAATTAGGCAACATGTATCCCCTTTAAATTTACGCCTTTGCTAAGATCGGAGCCGTTAGCTAACGAGTGGTCAGTTATGACTAAAACGTAGACAAAACAGCCCGTTTTTTCAGCTGACGCTCGTCTTGGGTTTGGACAAGACTTTAAGTTTACGTGCACCATGTGGAAATCGCCATTTTTACATTCTTGGAGTTAAAGAACATATCATTGTTGAGCCACCTTGAATCTTTTCCCAAGTCAAACAAAATTTTCATCTCAAAATACGCTTGTTTCCTTTAAGTTGGTGTGTAATAAAAACATTAACGAACACAATCTCTTACAGGTCATGAATTTTTAGGAAATCTGAGAAACAGATGGATCCAATCGTCATAACTTTTTTGCTTACACGTTTTAGGTTCGTGTTCGGTTAAGTCGTAATCATGTTGAATCTACCATGAAATGGTTATGGCAAATTACCTCCATTACCTTCTCCACCTAGGAATATCTCACTAATTTCCGACGATCAAATCAGTCAGTTTATCAAAATCATTCTTACAACCTCTGAGCAGGGTTAGTTACTTCCGCGAAGTGTAAATTATTTCTAGATCTTTACAGATAAGGCGGATTTTTAAAAAAACTTTTTGCGTTTTCTCGAGCAAACTGAGGCCAAGAAAACTCGTATGGTTGCGCACCAAAGAGGGAGAAAATGTAAAGAAAATAGCTCTTGATCTTCTGGATAATACTTTTAAAAGGCAATTTTCTCAACTGAGCGTAAAATTTGAAAAAAGTGAAACTAAACTGGTTTTACTCGTTTAAGTCGCTTCCCTTAAAATGCAAACTGCGCTGGAATAAAGAAGAAATTCTCACAGAAAATGACAAAAAGCATAGTATTTAATTTAGTTATTGTCTGCTGAAGGTAAAGGCATAATTAACTCAGAAGGGATAAAGTATCGGAATAATTTACGGCCTATAATCAGGCCTAACCATACTGGGAAAGAAGGTACTGATCGTTGACTACGTAAAATAATTGCCGTTAATAGTTCTCTTTTAAGGAATTAATTTTTTTAAAAAATATAGTTAAAGGAGAATTTATGAAGCTTGTTAAGTTTCCATAAAATTTACAGCTAAGAGCCAATTCTCCCCGCTCCCGCATTTACAAGAAAACTATGACACAATGACACAACTCCGGAAAAGGTCTCTTACTGGTTGCGGTGCACGCAGGATATTTCTCAGCTGAGCATCACCACTTAGAAAATGTATTTGTACTTTCGTCGTCATGATGGAACATCAGCTGAGAAAGCTAGGAGGAAATGCTCTTGCTCAGTCAAGTTTGCGTTTCACGTTGCATGTGTGTATATCATGTAGGTACTCGCGTTCCTTCGTGTACATTTATCAAACGTGTTGCAAGTTGCCGCAAAACGCTGCGTAAGCCATCAATCTTGTGCACCGCATTGCTGTAATTTATAACATTTTTCACGTCATTACAGTGATTTCAAAAGGTAATGTCGACTGCATTACTCGGCAAAAAACCAAGAAAATTCCTGCCTACAAAGAAATATCTCAACTTGCTGGGTATAGTGATTTCATAAGTTTTAACTATAAATCAGTTTTCTCTTTGTAGACAACCTTTTTATCTCTCGTGCCGCCTCCCATCGCACGCTGTCGCTCTTGTAATTTAATCTGTTCCACCAACTTCGCTTTGTCGTGCTTGGAGCGTTTCTGAAGGGGATCTTTCGCTTTTTTACTTCTGTCCACACCATCACATATCTTGCTCAACTTGTAACAAACTTCTTTTTCTGTGTTGACCTTATCAACCCCTTTTAGGTACAGTTGTTCTATATCCTCTTCATGTTTCTCTGTGTAAAATATGAAGTTTGCCTTTGTAAAATTTCACCCTTTCAAATCTACATATCAATTCTCTTAACTGTCTTCCATGCATTTTCTATTATTTTTCTCTGACAATTTTGTGTTAAAAAAATTCCCAACTAGTTCAATATCATACTTCCTTCTCATCAATTTAATGCATGCCATTAATGCATTAATTACTCCCGATAGTGAAAGTGTTAAATAGTAGTATTGATGAAATTCTGAGCCTGCAGTGGGATGGAGGGAAGCAGTAGTCTAACAGTCAATGTGTTGAACTCTGGATCAAAGGTTAGGGTTGAAGCTTTTGCATGCAAAATTTCACAACTGTTGTTTGGAAATTTTGCTCAGTTAAAGCTCAAAGTTGTAACTTCTAATTCATTAATGACTTACCCATGAAAAATTTACAGGCGTTGACAAGAGTTATTGGCGAATATCCATACTTTTTCAAATGTTTTGATCTACAAACATCCTCTATTGCTTCTACCACCTGCAGCTCTCTGGGATCTGAGCTCTTTTTTGCCAAAAACTTGTCTAGCTCTGGAACACAAAGTAAAGAACATTGTCATTTTTGTTTTTACTCATGTTACCTCTGAATAAAAATTTATAGAGGAAGGAAGAGGGCTAGCATCTACTTCTTTTTCCAAAATAAAGGCCTCCTATTACTCAAATACATGTAATACTTTTCAATTCAATTTTTTAATATTAAATTTGTTGTAGACTCATATGAAATATAATAAAACATAAAAAATTCAGTTTCATTTGGTAGATGTTGTAAACTGTACACGTTTTAGTAAATTGCATTAAATGTAGAGTGAAAAGTATTGTTTATTGATCCCTGTACATTAAAATATCAATAAAAATTTTCAATCATGAAAAAGCTAGCTTCTTGAGGCATATCAATGTAATCGAGCCATCTCTTAGTAATGGAGAAAAAATCAGTCATCTTACATAATTATCTGGTGCACATTACTTGGCAGCATTCTACATCTGAAATCTGATTCCTTAATAACTTGACTGATATTTCCCTATGGCCAAATTTGGTCAATATTTATTGAATATTGACTAATAGTAACAGATTAAAAAGTTTAAGAAACATACAGAGCTCACAGCAGTAAATAAAAAAGAAATTGTACTAAAAATTTACCTTTCATAACAGCACTACAGGTCTCACAATAAACTCCTGACATGAAAGAGGTTAATTACACAAAAAACTCAAAATAAGAACTTGATCTAAAGTAACTAATTAATTGTAACCTTGGTATGGTCGAGTGTGAATTTTGGGTGAACAGCTTTTTCAAGATATGTATTTTTAGGTGATGTTAGTTTAGAATTTTCTACCTTCTTACTCCGGAGGGAATTTAATCAAAAAGTGATAAATTTTCAAATGGAATGAAACAATATTAGCATGCAAAAGCTGCAAATAATCTACAGAGATTTTTATTTTTTTGATTGTCTCAGAAGCCTCTAAAAAGTAATTGATGAACATGGAGAGCTTGGAGTAAGGGTTAGTGCCAAAGACAAACCTATGAAAAAGATAAACAAAAAAATGAAAAATACAGCCAGAGAGAGAGAAAGGGAGAGAGGAGGGAAAAACCACTTCTACAGCAAAAAAAATAAATAAAAAATAGAAAAAAGCTAGCTAGTTGGTGTACCATTTTGTCAGCTTTTTTGATCCTCATAGACAAATTTGATTAAAGCACAAACCTTGAGATATATTTGGAGGCAATATTAATCCAGATATAGGAAGGCATAGCACTACAGCCAAAGTAATTCTACATAGAATGAACATTTTTGAACCTAAAAAAAAACATACAGAAACACAAGGTGTCAATGATGCTATGATGACACATGCCATTCAATAAGTTTCATAAATGTTCTGATTTCCTGACCAGATTTTGAATTGTATTTGGGTTGTACCTTTTGATTCAACTACTCAATTTTTTTTTGAATTTATGCAAGTATTAAAATGTTTCAGATTTACTTGTTTTTATCCTGACTCAAGAAAATAAACTATTAACATAAAATATTGTTAGACCTAAAAAATTTGCTGTTACAAAAAAAGAGCAAAGATAGATGAAACAAAAAAAATGAAGAAAATATAAAATTAAAATTTAATTTAATTTAGAATTTAAATGCCTGGAATATTTGCATACCACTTAAATTATAAGGAAAAAGTTCCCCAACCCCTCTCTTTATGGCTAAATGTGAGGAAATTGAAATAGCTCAGAAATATATGATGTAAACGAATGTAACATAATTTTCGTCCAAAACTCTCATCAAGCTAATGTTTTGTTAACTGAACTTTTTCTGGAGAGGTATGTAAGCAAGGTTGAATTTACAACAGTAGTGTTATTGAAAACTTGTGGCTTACAGACTTAAGTGATAAAAGAAAATAGTAACCGACCATCAGAAATTATTTTACGTCAAGGGTCAAAAGTGATTTCATTGATAGTTGTCACACTCTCAAAATCTATGCTCGTGCATATTTATCTAATTTATGTTTGACTTTCACCTGAGTTAATCATCTTCCAGCCCGTCAGCCAATGGGTATCGAACAACGCAGCCTCCAAACCAACGCGGCAATTTAAAAACAAAATCTTTAGCTGATAATCGTAAATTCAAGCCAAGCTTTTAATTATTGATCTTTAGCAAGATTAGGACAAAAAAAAGTGCTTAACAAAATAAGGGTATAATGAACACTACCACCTTATTTAAGTAAGGGTCCATCTAGCGATTAGCGGAAAGATGACCATTGGAAAGCCAGTGAGCACTGAAATTGACCGCGAGAGCTTAAAAAATCAGCTAGTAGGACAATAAATAAACCTAGTCGCAAGGAAAATGATGAAGGTTGACGCTAACTGGCCTCAAACTCAACCTATTTCCATTTGGAAACGAAAATAGTAAGAACACTAGCACAATATATTAAGTATACTTTACCTGACTGAAAACTATTTCATGTGCAATTTGAGAGCTGGACGAAGTGACACTCCGGAAGGAAATGCCTTACTCAGATCACCCTACAGGTCAGATGCCGCGTAGCGTTAGTTATTTGATACATTCATTGAATTCTTTGCTGAAATTTGGAATAATCGATCTCAGAAAATAACTCATAGATACTAAGATATGTAAACTTTGATCCCCTGAATCCGCCTCATTAATACTCAGACGAATAAAACTCACTCTCCTTCAGTTTTCTCGTGATGTTTCGAGAAATTTGGTGGGTTTTTGGGATACTTGACTCCTCTCCTCTTCACCAACGCTCCTCCAGATACATAGAAAATCATTAAGGGCACAGCTCCCAAGACTGCGCAGGGCCGAGGAAACCAAGAAAATCACCGAAATTTTTCCCATTTCCAAGTGTAGCTCTCCTCCCAGCTTCAGGCACTTGTAAGGCCGATTGAGGCGCAGGATCCGTGTCATTCGTGCCAAAGTAGAACGCGTTGACATGTCTCCCACTACGTCATAAGCCTCCTTGATATGCGAGCCTCGTTTGTTAGTTATTTTTCCACCCATACGATGTGGACAGAATCCGAAGAGGTGAATGAAAATGATGTAGTAGTCTTATTAGGAATTAAACATTTATTTTGTGTTCAGATTTTAATTTCAATATCATAAAATTCAACTAGTAAGAAATTAAGGTAATCAAGCCTCAGTATGGAGCTTGATAAATATTTTTAAAATTTGAACCTAAGAGACATTTCTCCTTCCCGCATTTGTGTCTATGCATTGACACATTTCTATATAGGCCTCTAATTGGTTGCTGCACCCAAAGAACATATCAAGGCTAGGCACAAACCAATCAGAAAATAGACATGGATCTATGACATGATAATGGAATGTTGCCTTTGTATTTCTCTTACCTTATCAAGTTGATGCAAGATTTTGTGCAAAGTGAAACTTGCCTTTACCTTGTAAGCTTGTGAAAAGTGTAGTAGTACCTTATGAGATTTTTTACTCAAGGTGGATGTCATTTCAAAAGAAAATTACCTCTACTGCTTAGCATCAAGCCATTAAAAATTCCTGTCTAGAAGTAAACATATATATATTAATTTGCTGGGTAGACTATTTTTTTGTGTTCAACTATAATTCAGTTTTCACTTCAAAAGATTTTTTATCATTCTCTTCTTCAGCTCCTCCATTTTCTTTATCTTCATTATCTCCTCCTTCCTCTTCTTCTTCTTCTTCCTCATCATCATCATCATCATCTCCCGTGCCTCCTCCCATCCCCTGCTGTCCCAGTTGTGATTTAATCTGCTCTGCCAGCCTCTCTGCAGCTCCAGGATCATTAATATCCACATTCATGCGATGAATACCATCATCATCTTTTGAGGCTGATTCAGTCTTCACTTGCTGTGGCTGATTGTTGAAACGGTAATCAAGTGGTTCTTTCTCCTTTTTACTTCTATCCACACCTTCACATGCTTTGGTCAGCTTGTAACAAACCTCTTGTTCTGTGTTATCAACCTTGTCCATCAACAACTGTTCTATGTCCTCTTCATATTTCTCTGTGAAAAAAAAAAA
Organism: Pocillopora verrucosa; assembly: GCF_036669915.1. Taxonomy (NCBI): domain Eukaryota; kingdom Metazoa; phylum Cnidaria; class Anthozoa; order Scleractinia; family Pocilloporidae; genus Pocillopora; species Pocillopora verrucosa. The sequence continues at coordinate 922,827 of NC_089319.1, forward strand.
AAATTACCATTGAACAAAACTTTAACCTTTTCACTTCCAACCCCAATAACAAATCCCTCTCTACCTTTTTTATTACAGTATTAGCTCTCAAAAAACTGAGCCAAAGGATAGCTGAATTGCACAATGTTGACATTGTATGTTTCATTCTGTTCAAAGTTCAAGGCTATAACTTTTAATTAATCAATAACTTACCTATTAAAAATCTGCAGGCTTTGACTGTAGTTGGTGGTGAATAATCATATTTTGAAAAATACTTTGTTTGGCAAATGTCTTCCATTGCTTCTACCACCTGCAGCTCTCTGGGATCTGAACTCTTTTTTTCCAATAACTTGTCTAGTTCTTAAACACAAAATAGAGATCATTACTATTTCTTGATGTTTGCCAATGTAACTGTTGTAACTGAAAGAAATGGTGGCAGTAGGGAGGCTAGCAGGTCATTCTTTTTCCAAGATAAAGGACTCCTGTTATTGTAAAGGACCAAATTAGGCTAAAAATGTACCTTTCATAACTGCACTACAGCCCTCACAAAAAATTCCTGAAAAAAAAATTAATGACAATGAAAAATCAACATTTACTTTGATCTGGGTTGTTTAATCACGTGAGAAGTAAAGCTCAAAAGTGACATGTATTAAATAAATATAAACATACAAGACCTATAGATGATTCATGGAACTTTTGATGGGTTTTCCAATAAAATTATTGGCTGTTTACCTCAATGGTATATCTTGTCTTGAGGTTACTTTTTGAGATAATATTTGACAGCTGTTTTACTTTTAATTGATCTATTTGAGAAGAATTTAAGCACACACCTTGGGACATATCTGATGGCAATTTTACTCCAGAAATAGGAAGGCACATCACCACAGCTAGTACAATTCTACACAAAATATACATTTTTGAACCTAAAAGATATAAATAATCAAATACTGCATTAATTTAATTCTGAATTCTATTTGATTTCTTAACTTTGATTCAATTTTAATTCAACAGTTTGATACTGAAATAATTTTGTTTTCATTCATTTAACCAAGCAATACAGCATATAATTTTTTTCCTCAGAATGAAAAGTAACACATATAATTTATTTTCATTATTTTAAATCAAATGCCTGGAATGTTTGCTTACCAGCTAAACTGGAAGCCAAATGTTTACCAAATTCGTGTTTTATGGCTACATATGTGGAGAATGAAATTACTTCAAAGCATAATTATGATGTAAGCAAGTACAATATATATTTCTTTCATTCTTAACTCCAATCTAACTAACACTATGTTATCTGCTGAGTTAATAACACAGACCTGGTTTGAAAGCAGATTTGAAATGATTAATTATTGAAAACTTGTGGCTTACAGACTTCTAGTTTAAAAGAAAATGAAAGAAATTCTATTGTAACCGACCATCGCGACCTTTTGAAGCAAAAGAGGTCAGACTGTTACATTTCAGAGATAGAATTTCGGCAATGGTCACACACTCAAAATATCTGCATGTGCACTTATCGGTTGACAACTATGAATAAATGTAAACATCCCTTAGTTAAAAAATCTGTTCGCCAGCCAATGAGTGTAAAACACCGCAGCCTTTCAAAAACAAAATCTTCAGCTGATAGATCATGAATTCAAGCCAAGCTTTCAAATTATTGACTTTTTGGACGTTTTGGAAAAAAGACAAAAAACCTCAAGGATATAGTCAGTAAGAAGCTTGTTTCAAATAAAACTTATGGGTCCATCCAACAATCAGAACCATGAAAACCAAAAAGCCTGTACGCATTGTACCCGAGAGTAGTAAATAACATTTGCAAGCGGGCCACGAACTAGTCTCAAAGAAAAATATAAATCTGGGTTTATCGTGCCTAAAACTTTTAAACATCTCTCCCTTTGAAACAGAGTAGAGAAAGATAACATCACAAAATGTAAGGTATACATTACCTGCTCGAATCTTATTTCAGTTGCGATTAGAAGAGGGACGAGGTGACAATGAGCCAACAATAAGATTAGTTTATCGTGATTAAAGAATAAAAGGACAAATTTCACCAGGCGTTCCACGTGTTCTTGTGCGATGTACTGGTGTCTAGTTACAAGATTTCGATCCGAGATCTTGAACATATTTCATGGTAATATTTGTTCTCGTTCGACCCGAAATTCTTTATTTTATGCCGTTTTTACGCTAGATTTTCATCATGGCGGGTGTACAAGTAAAAGAGGGAGAATACACAACCACAATTTATGGGCTGGTGAGTGGTTTTTACCTGAAATGTAGCTTACTGAAATGATGGCCTGTTGTTTATAGCGGTTGCTCGGGAACAAACATAATTTTGTAAATATTGGTGGGAACAGTGAAAATTCAACCAACTTAATCCATATTCTTTCGAGTAGCGGACTTTGTGATAATAGTTTGGTAATAGAGAAAAAAACCCACACCAAATCATATGCATTCGTCCTAATAAAAAGCCGAGAAGATTGATATGTTCAACAACTTTCAAGTCTTTTCTCTGTGATCATACATGTACAATCTACCGGTACTCCCGCTGCAGAACGCCGAAAATGTTTAACATTTGCTGATACTACATGTATCTATTGTTGAAGTTAGGATGTAATTAAGAGGGGGGTTATTATCGTCAGTTTTCCATGAAAGATCAACAATTGGAGTAAGGATTTCCTCTCTACTTACTGTATATTGCTTCTGTGGCCTGGTCTTAGCTTCTGGCTTCTTTTATTCGTTTGAATAGAGTGCATAAGTCACTTGCACCATAGCTTTTGAAAGGGTAAATAACATTATCCATAAAATAAACCAAATATGACCTGTTAGTCTCAGCAACACAAATTCCTACTCATCCTTAGGGATTCAAGTATTGAATCGCAGATATGAATATCTGCAGATGATGTTATCGACATTTCAGACAACAAGACAGTGCCTGGTAGATGATGAAGTGTCATGTTTACCTTTACTTGTCCAATCAGCAATATTTTGTTGGGTCCCAGCTGTTTGAAAGACAGAGATCATTATTCACCAATGACATTTTGCTATATTTTGTGTGGCAGATAAAAAACCAAAAGTTCCATGAAGCAATACAAATTCTGTCACAGGAGCTGGAAAATCATCCAAAGGTATACTTCTGTTACTGAAACAGTAAGCTTTTAATGATGTTTTATTCATATACTTTAATTGGATCTATCATTCATGCATTGCATTCTCTTGATTAAATTTCAGTCAAGAGCAGCCCTTTCACTGCTAGGATACTGCTACTTTCAGGTTCAAAGCTTTGATGCAGCTGCTGACTGGTGAGTACTCAGCCAAGTTCTTCTATTTCTTAAACCACCAGCTGTTCTTAAATGCCAATTTTAGACTAAGGTGCTAATGGGTGGAAACAGAATTCATGCACAATATTGATAACAGGGTCAATAAAGTATAAAGTGATTGAGTTTTCTCTTTTGTTATTGTGGTGGATGTTATTTCATCATTAGTATTGAAGTGCTATCGGTAAGAGGCCTGAAGGGATAGTCAATCAAAAGACTGTACTTAAAAGATTATAAAACAGTTTTTTGTTGTAACACTAATTAGATCTATGGAACTGCTGTCACCCTTTAAAAACATGGACACAGTCTTTAAAACCTTCAAAAGAATTACACTTCGTCCAATACCTGGGTGTATTGTCTAAGTCTCACTCCATTGAAGTAATAAGCCTTTTTTTATGTCCTACCACTGATGTTAATTGTGATATTTTTACAATGTTTGACTGGTCTTCATTTTGCAGTCATAGTTACTAGTAAGGTTGAATCTTTTTGTTTATAGCTATGGCCAACTGACACAGATTCATCCAGAGGTTGATGAATACAAAATGGCTTATGCTCAGGTTTGTGTTACTGACATTGAAGCATGATGTAAGTTTGGTGGACCGAAGTTATAGATGTCCAAGTTTGTTGGGCAGCATCATTGATTTAATCATTATACAGTAACAAAAGTTTTAGAAACTTATCTGTCAAAAATAAATTTTGTATTTCTTTTGCAGGCATTATATAAAGCATTTATGTATCCAGAGGCAATGAAAGCAACATTTCAAATTGAAAATCCTACATATCATGCAAAGGTATCTGATATTATCTCCTTGTAACCTTTCACACCCTTAGATCAGTATGCATATGCTCCATGGAGTTCTCTTTAGGTTTTTTTGTGGTACTGACAAGATGAATTTGTTTATCAATGGTGATGATTTTCTTTTATTCTCATGACCTTAACGTGTGATTCAGGGGTGATATTGTAAGGAGAAGTAAGATGTTAGTCACTTTTAGGGGTTAAAGGGTGAAAGAGTTAAAGAGCCAAGTTAAATTCAAGATCTTTAGAAGTCTGCAAGAATAACATGTTTTTGTTCTTGTGGGGTAACTATTGTCACTGTGGCTAAATTTATACAATTTCAAGTTGAAAAGGTGCTATGTAGTAGTAAAATTTGATATGATTCTGTCATGACTTTATTTTTTATATTGCAGTAGTGTTTTACATGTTTGTGGTAATTATTTCTCCCCCTACAGGTACTGAAGCTCCAGGCAGCTATCAAATATGGAGAAGAGGATCTGCAGGGGGCAAAGGTGAAGCACAGCAGCATTAAATTAATAACAAACTTTTTTGTAACACAGACAGTTATCCATATCTGTCAAACCCTAATTGAATATTAGGCTAAAACTTATCCTAATCAAGTCACAAAATGACTTTGAGTCGATTGATAATCCCTAGAGGAGGTGCAGGTAAATATTGATTTATCACTGATAATTTGTGAAAATATTTTAGTCATAAAATGATCATGGAACATGTATTTTTATTCCAGAGTATGGTGGAGCAGTGTGCTGCAGATGATCCTGACACTGAAATCAATCTTGGATGTCTTCTCTACAAGGTAATGACATATTTGGAATGTACTTTATGCTTGAAATTATGAACGCATGGTTCAGTGCATCTTTTGATAACTAGTGAAAAGTACTGACATACATTCAAACCCTAAGCTGTAATCCTATTCCTAAGGCAATGTCTCTTGCCTAAAGCTGAGCCTCACCACTTGTCTGTCCATTGTAAAATTTTTTAGGAGGGAAGGTATGCAGAGGCATGCCAAAAGTTTCAGACAGCAATGAATATTCTTGGATATCAACCAGGTAGGAAATCTCTCATGACTTCAATTATCAAATGCAAGTTTTAGTTATCTGGGGGTAGGGGGGGAGATATAAGTCAAGTTTTTAAGCACAGTTGTAATTTAATTTATTTGTAATGTAAATGTTATTTTCTGAACTTGAAATAGAACTTTGAAGGATTGCCACGATGACCTCCTCTATTACTATTGAACAGACTGCTGCTTTCATTGTTTTTCCTCTGTAGGGCAGGAAACCCTTCTGTTCTTTAATTGGCAAACAATTTAAGATCCTCCCTGTCCTCTCATGTGACTATCACTTGTCTCTTTTCAGATTTGTCGTACAACATAGCCCTATGTTTTTACAGCTTGAAGCAATATGCACCTGCGTTGAAGCACATTGCTGACATTATTGAACGTGGAATCAGAGAGCATCCAGGTTGAACAAACAATATCTCTTTAAAACACATTTTTGCTACATAGGAACTTTATGTAATTGGCAGTTCAACTCTTGGCTGACATTTCTAATTGTTTACTTGTTTCATACTTATCACGACCATTTTGTTTATTAGAATATTTTTATGTATTTGTGCTGATCTAACATTTCAGAACTAAGTGTCGGGATGACTACAGAGGGTATTGAAGTCAGAAGTGTGGGGAACACCAAGGTGAAATCATGTTTAGATTCTACATCTAATTTATATACAAAGATAAAACTTTTTTGTGTATTTTTGACAGTTATAGATGGGGACAAAAGAATAATTTTTTGTTGGGGAAGGGGGTGGCTGGTTGTATCTTTTCTTTGGGGAGACTGGGGTAGATGGTAAGATTGATGCATTGGTTTGAAGGGCATAAGAGAGTAAGTTGCCTGGAGACAAGATCATTAAACATTTCAGTCCTAAGATCTAAGGGTCAATTCTGAGTACTCTCTGACAAATATTTGCGATGGTTTCAGCAGCTCTAAGATTTGGTGTTAAATCAGACAATATTTTGATCTGACTTGCTTTTCATTGCGCCTTATGACTTAAAAATGTTTCAGAAATTTTAAGGATGAATTTCTTTTTGGTCACCTCTGAGAGCAAAAGTGGGAAATGATACATTTATACCAACTCTCCTGAATTATACGGGAGTCTCCTGGATACAGGACCAATCTCCCACTCTCCTGTATGGGTGACCAAAACTCTCACTTAAAAGGAAGTTTGGATCAGTTGCCCGCAAAAAACTAAGATTTAAGCTCAATATGTTCCAAAATTCCAAAATTATCTGGCTTATGCTTTTATTACTAACAGTTTCTGGCTTCATTTTCCTGTGTGAATGCACATTATTTGTTGCAAACAAAAAGAAGAGAGTTTCTTCTTTGTTACTCCTATAAAAATGAGAGTCTCTGGATGAGTATTCAACCAATATTGAAGTCCCTGACAGATAGATTGACATTTTTCCCACAAAATTGCTTGTGGGGAGGGGGGGAGGGGGGGGTCCAAATCAAAAAAGGACTTTAGGGTGGGGAGGGTACTGGTCCAAAAAAAAAAATCTCCAGATTTGAGATCTCCAGAGGTTGGCATCTCTGATGATATAATTTGTTTGAACACAATTTTCCCACTATCTTGTAATTATAATTCATATTTCATTATAATATCATTTTTTAATAATGTTTTGCCCCAATTACAGGTGTTACATGAAACAGCTTTGATTGAAGCATTCAATCTTAAAGCAGGGATTGAATACCAGCTGAAAAACTGTAAGCTTCTTGTCATCTTTACTGGCAGTCTTAAAATTTTTGTCATCACAGAAATGAGCTGTGTGAGGTTGAAAATTAATTTTAAAGTGATTCGCCCTGCAAATTTTTTGTGGTTTGTTTGAATTGGTGGTGCCGCATAATAAACTAGGTACAATGTATAATGTTGTAAAGAGTGCACTAACCGATTATGAATGATGGCTAATTTTTGTTCACTGTTGATTTTATTGCAGTTGACTCTGCACAGGAAGCCCTCACTGATATGCCTCCTAGAGCTGAAGAGGTTAGTGCATTGTTTTCATATACTTTAGTTAGGAATGATATTGTTTGGGTCCCTCTAGCATGGGAATGATTAATGAGATAAGTAAGAGAAAACTTTACTTGAGTTTAAAACAGTTTGAAATGAGTTATTAGTAAAAATGTTTATTAATATTAGGTTTGGCTGAAACTCATTTCACATCAGGTTGTAGGTAATATTTTGGTCTGATGTATTTTAATTTGGAAAATCTTCTGACATCTATAGATCTGAGCTACAATGTAGGTTAAAATTTGTTTCTGCTATGTACAACAAACTAAATTGTGGCTTAGAAAAATGTGTGCTTAACTCTACTGACAATTTCTTTATACAATTTCAAGGAACTGGACCCAGTAACTTTGCACAACCAAGCACTTATGAACATGGAGGCCAACCCAACTCAGGTGAAATGTTTTTTAGAATTTGGTATTGTACATGTAAGTTTTTATGAACAAATTGGAGCAGTTCTTCCTTCTGTCCATAAATGGTTCTATAGAAATCAGAACATGTTTGGAGAGGTGAGTGGTCGGTTTGGGTTTGAAAAGAACCATGATAATTCCATTTTCATGTTTTTGCAATACTGCAAACAATGGTGGTGTACAGTATAACTATAATTTCCTGTAATGGCAAACCATCTCAATCATGTATACAATCATTCTTATTACTTGTTTTCTTTCCCAGGGCTTTGAAAAGTTACAGTTTTTGTTACAGCAAAATCCATTTCCTCCAGGTTAGCTTTGACATAACTGAGAAATAAAAGTTTTGGGACTTACAGAAATTATTTCAGTTGGAATTTGAATGTTTACTACTATCTCACTTAGTTAATCCCATTGTAATTTAATGATGTAGTGTTTATTGTTGACTAAAACTTGTACCTTGTTTTAAATATTTGATTTGAGTTTGCTGTGTCCTTTAGATTCCAGTGCTTGTATTTTGAAACTCTAGAATCACTGAGATTAATATGACCAATAAGTTATGATCTGTAAACAACATTGTAACTACACAATACTGTTTCCATCCTTAAAAGCACAGTGTTCTTATTTAAAAAATGTAATATATTTATCTTTCTGGTGTTGTAGAAACATTTGGAAATCTTTTGTTATTGTATGTGAAATACCAGGTAAGTTTGGATATCCTAAGAGTGTTAGATTTCTGATTTATTTGAGGAGGACTCAGAACAAGTCAAACAGATAGGGGGACAGTCAGACAGGCAAACAGACAAACAGACAAACTGATCAGTAGACAGACACACAGAGGTGAGAGGTGCATGGAGCATTCTACAAAACGGTCATAATGTGACAGGTTGGACCAGTGTTGTTTGACATATCATGGTCCCCTAGTCATATTTTAATTACACTAACTTGTATACTCACTCTTAACTTAAAATACTTTGCTTTTTCTCTCTGTAGTATTTTGACCTGGCAGCTGATGTGTTGGCAGAGAATGCTCATTTGACATATAAGTTTCTCACCCCAGTAAGTGAATTAATTTTTCTTCATTTTGGTGCCCTGTCTTTCTTCCGAACCTCAACATGGCTTCTACCATTGTTTCTACATTAATTAAACATTTATTGATTAATTATTGGCTTTCTTCACTCTTTGAAAAACCTAAATGTTAGTCAATCTAAGAAAAGCACATATAATTTACTCTACTATTACTACTTGAGACACACTTCCCATCTCAGTGCAGCTCCCTGAGTTAATCCTGCTGTTTAATAAAGAATTACTATGTGATCATTTTGTTGTTTGCCTCTCCCTAACAGTATATGTATGACTTTCTGGATGCTATGATTACACAGCAAACGTCTCCAGAAGAGGTTGGTATCATAAGCATTATTTAACCACATATTTGGAGGGCAGCCATGAAACAAAACCCTAAAGGCTTCCAAAGAGTGTCTTAGCACTTACCCATGAGCTTTTGGCCCAACATGAACATGGCAAGGGGTCTGTGATGTATTGACTGAATCCCTTTGTATTCATTTTTCATGATTTGATAGCTTAAGTTAACTTACTGAACTTATCCTGTTATTGATTTGGTTTTTTTTTCCAGGCATATCGCAAATTAGATGATATGGCTACAAAACAGACAGAAACTTTAAGAAAACTGACAAAACAGGTTAGTGATATAAAAAGATGTTTGATCTCATGTTAATAATATTACAAGTAATAAGTATGATTAAAAAGGAAAGTTTGATTTCCCTGTGAGGACTCTAAGTTCTCCAGCCTTGAGATTAGGGGTGGCTTGCTGTGGTGAGAGAATCAGCCTTTCACTGCTTAGTGTGGTTTTGATTCCCAGCTGTGGCTAAAAATGTTGGTTTCATTAAAGTTTTTTGTCATCCTTATGGTTAGTAAGAGTTTTTAGATGCTTCCCCCTTTAAAAAACACATTCCAAATCCCAACTAAATTAATAGACAAACTCAAAGTTATTTAATGTTTGTGTAACTATTTGTGCTATGTTGTTTGTACAATTGCTCTGACGAAGGGCTAACGCTCGAAACGTCAGCTTTTTTACTCTTTATGATGGCTAATTTACGTTTTCAACCCAGTTGTTAACACTAAATTACTTGTTTTATAAAGGTTCAGGAAGCAAGGCAGAACCATGATGATGACACTGTGAAGAAAGCTGTCAATGAATATGACGAGGCATTGGAAAGGTACATGTACATGATAAATCATCATTTTTGCCTATTTTTGCATTGTTTTCGTTGGCTGCTATTTGGTCCTTCACACAGTGTTGTTGTATTAGTGTTCAGAAATATATTTGTAAAGATAGTTTTCTTCTACTCATTGAGCTATATAGTTTTGCTTTCCACTTCTGTTCGGAAACATGAGAGAATTTTTCCAAGGTGTACATTGGCCAAAAACTTGTAATTTGTTTTGTTATAGGTACATCCCTGTGTTAATGTCTCAAGCTAAGATCTACTGGGATCGTGATAATTATGCACAAGTCGAAAAGGTAAGAGTGAATTATGGCCCAACAAGTACAGTTGTTGACTGACAAGCGTCAAGTGTAGGTCACATGGCATGGCGGATAGGGCCGTGGTCTAGTGATCTTTGACTCTACTCCTCCACCATTTTACTCATCGGATTTGTCCTCCATTGCCTGATTCAACTTCCTGCTTTAGCTTTTTCAGTAGCCACTTGATCTCCCTCTTTGCCAATTGGAAGTACAAATAATTGATCTATGCTTACTTGGAATTTTTATGCTGTTGAACTGGTTCACATTGCTTTCAAAAAGCCCCTTCAGGGGTGTGGAAAATAAACTTACTCTTACATGTAGGTGCCATATTTTATGGGGAGCTAGGTATGATGTGATCATTTGGATACTGTGGTAAATGTTAATATTATATAATACCAAGGCATAATTTAAAGGAGATTCATCACCATATCAGCATCTTGACAGAGTTTAGCTTAACCCTTTAACCCCTAAGAGTGACTGGCATCTAATTTCTCCTTACAATATCACCACTGAATCACACATTAATGTCATGAGAATAAAGGAAATGATCACCAACAGAACAAACTCTTGATTGTTAGACAAATTCTCCTTGTCAGCACCTTAGTAAATATACAGAGAGCAGTATGGAGAATATGTATACTGATGTTAGGGTGTAAAGGGTTAAGTCTACCAAGTCTGTAATTTCCAATTTGTTTTAATCTTCTCCATCCTTAGCGATCCCCTTTTTATTACCTCTTTGGTGATTTCCGTTTGATCAAACTATCATTAATGGTCCCTCTCTAGTTTAAAGTTTAGTCGACTTGTAAGTTGATTAAAACGTCTCTTACATCGTGATTTCCAGCTGTAGCCCCTTAAGGTAAGGTGAAAACCCAAATCAGAAGCAAAGTCGTTCTGATAGGACTGTATGTTGTCACTGAAAAGATTAGTAAAAGAGACTTAATTGATTAAATTTTGATTATCTTTGCTTCATCTGCAGATATTTAGGAAGTCTGTGGAGTTTTGTAATGAGCACGAAGTTTGGAAACTAAACGTTGCTCACGTGCTATTCATGCAGGTAAAGTACTTTAGGTTCCACATGTAGAATTAAGAATTTCATAAAGAGGAGAACTCTACAAAAAGTCTATTAAATATTCCAACTGATAGGAGGCCGACACACACTGTAATTTGGAAATTAAGGTAGAGGTGTTTTTTTCTCTCGTCGACAGGAAAATAAATACAAAGAAGCCGTGGGATTTTATGAACCGATTGTGAAGAAACATTACGATAATGTAAGTATTGTTATTAAAAAATTGCCAGTGATAAACAATGCTGATTAAAATTCCCCAAAACTTAATAAATAATTTTGGAGGTGAACGTTTCTGGAGTCTTATTGACCTCATTCTCTGTTCCTACGACAGGCCTTCGCTTGATTTTGAGAGAGTTTTAGTCTCTGTCAACTTAACCCCTTATTATTATTATTTTTAGCATTTTTTACTTTCAGATTCTGAGTGTGAGCGCCATAGTGCTGGCAAATCTTTGCGTGTCATACATTATGACCAGTGCGAATGAAGAGGTTTGTTTTTGTTTTTTCCATCGTCGTCTTTGTTGTTGTTGTTGTTGTATTTTGCTCCAAGCGTCAGTCAAATTACAATTGCGTAAGTTGTTCTTTTTTGTTCTCTTACAGGCAGAGGAACTAATGAGAAAGATTGAGAAGGAAGAGGTAAGATTTGAAAATGAATAGTCTTGTTTGAGCTGATATTCGAAGGAACTTTCATTTAGAGTGTCTTCATTTCCTTTTCTCTTTTTCAGGAACAAGTGGCTTATGATGATCCAGAGAAGAAGATTTATCATCTCTGTATAGTTAATCTTGTTATTGGGTGAGTTCAAGGCAATTTTTGTTTGATTGTCTTAAATAACCCCGGGTAACGGTGCTTTGGTCCAAATAGCACCCGCTATCGTTTCAACCTGTCAGATATAAAACGATGTCCAAACGGGTATTCGTCATTGATATTTATCTGCGCCAGCGCATGTTTTAATGAGGATTACTTGTAAGTTCGTGATGATATTTCGTTCGTACGTATAAGTCATTGTAATTACTTTGCTCCGGTTTTAAGACGCCAAATCGACTCTCCCCTCCCACTTTTTTGAGTAAAACTGGGTTTTGTTTTTGCCTGATTAGACTACGAGCAGTCCTTCTTTTCGGCGAAGTCCATCGCGCATTATTAAAAAAAAAATCAGTCAAAAAAAAAATGTTGTTAGCGCGCCGCGGTGAGCTCTTGGAGTGAAGCGCTCGATAATTAGACTTTTTGAGTCGACTCACGCGACGGACTTTGCCGAAAAGGAGGGACTGCTCGTAGTCTTTGCCAGATTGGCTGAGAAGATAACATCGTTGGTGTAACTGGTCTGTTGCGCCTGTGTGTAGACTCGCTAAAAAAGAGCTAATGTAGGCTTGGAAGCTAGTGGAAAATGTTAAGTTAGACTATCCCCTCCAATGAGCTTCCCTTGTTTCTTTATCAGAACCTTATACTGTGCCAAGGGAAACTATGAGTTTGGGATTTCCAGGATAATGAAGAGTTTGGAGCCATATAATAAAAAGGTATATTACTATTTCACAAAAGTATTGATTTGCCGGTGTACCCAGGGTATTGTTGTTGTTGCTGTTATTATTATTATTATTATTATTATAATTATTATTATTATTATTATTATTTTACTTATATTGGTTCTTTCAGGTTTGAAGTTTTCTTGTGTTTCTTTTTCACAGCTGGGAACAGATACTTGGTTTTACGCTAAGAGATGTTTCCTGTCGCTTCTGGAAAACCTGGTGAGAAAACTGGTGCTTTTATATGTTGAATCTGCAGGTTTTCGATGCTTCAATACAAAAGAAGTCTCTCAAGAGCTCTCCATATCGTCTTGATTGTGCACTTTCTTTATTTCATGTCTTATTTGTTTCTTCACAGGCCAAACATATGATCATGCTACGGGATAGCGTGATTCAGGATATTATTCAGTTTCTGGAACACTGCGAAAGTAAGTTTCACTTCTGCATGAGTTGAGTGTTGCGAACTGAAGTTCTTCAGTTGGAACCGACATTGGACTGGACCTGGTTTTACAAGAACTACAATGTGATTTTTTAAAGTTTTTTTTGTCACAGATAAAGTAGTTTTCAATTGACTGTCGTAAGTAATCTGGGATCGCTTTGGTTTTCTTTACTTCGCTCTGTGATTGATCTAGAAAACTCGCGTCACTCTATCAATCAGTTGGGCCGGCAATGTTAGCTGCTCTTTCTTACATAGTTTCTGTACTTTTGGTATCCATATGGAAAGAATATTTATGTTTTCCTATGTTTCTCGTCACAGCTTATGGCAAAAATGTACCTGCAGTGGTCGAACAACCATTAGAGGAAGAAAAAATGCATCCAGGAAAAAACACTGTTACATTTGAGGCCAGAGAATTAAAGAGCTTGTTCTTGCGTTTGATTTAAAATACTACAATAGAATGGTACCGTCGCAACATTTTTAAAAATGAATCCAGAAGGAGAAACTACGAACACCGCAGGAATGCACACACGATTTGGAAAGACTGACCCATGCAGCAGCTACCAAGCGCAGGAAAGGATTTTTTCCCCGACCAAAGGTCAAAACAATTGCTATGTAAAAATGATATATAAAAATATTCATCTATCAGTGTAAATAACTATGCAGTTTCGGTGCACTCAAAGTTTTCTGCCCTGTGGAGTTCCCACTTGAGAAGTTAATGGAAAAATAGCCCAACAAACAAGTAGTCTTAAAACAACTAGTAATCACAAACTTACGTTTAAATAAAGTCTTCGAACTATTGTATACTCTTGAGTGATGTTACGAATATTTAGTTTTGCATATAACGCAGATGAAAGACGCGGTTGAGAATTTTCTAATTGTTTTAAACCTATAGTTTTTTGTGCATAGTAACCGTGCACAGACTTCGTGAGATATAACGTGTATAGCGGGCTCAAAACCCCCTAAAGCTCCATGGATAACCTCCTACCCGGCCCGCTGCTTTATCTTATCACGCAACACACTTTCACCATATAACTCGTAGTGCGACGCGATCATAGAACTAGCGGAAGAAGGATTCAGACTTCTTCTAAATTAGTGACGTAGAAGGCCTTTTGCAACCCACCTGAAAGTTCGTGCGCTTTAATTACGTAGAGATGCATTTACAAATTTAAATTGGCATTGAAACACGGAAGAGTTATTCAAATGAAGAAAGTACCTCCTTGCCTTCGTATTAACCAGCGCAAACTCCTTGTGCTCAAGGGCAATATGAACCAAGGCAGACAGGAAAGCTCGTATTTGAGCCACTTGCTTCTTTATCTTGCTACTTTCACCTTTAACTTCTTCCTCTAAAGTGTGCATAGGGTACCCTCCGAAAAAATATAGGAAAGGGTAGGGGGCAGTTGTACACACTAGAACTATGAAAAGGTTCTCTTTTCAATCTTGCCGTATAGGAAGAGGCCCCTTTGATGGTTACAATGTGCCGGAAATTAATTAAACGCTTTATATAGTTGTGCCGCCAGGTCACCGCCCCTTTCAAGGCCCTCTACTGAAGTCTACTGAGCCGGTCTCTAAGCAAGCGCCCTTTTGCCGCTATTGTTGTCTTTGAGCGAGTTTCTCGCCGCCACAAATCCACTTGGAAACGAGGCGGCAATTGCAATCCCATAATTTCAACGCGTCGCTTGCGCTTACACGAGGACAGCTCAGCAAAATGGCCGCGAAGATGGACAAAGTCGACATGTCTTTGGACGATATCATCAAACAGAACAAGAAAACTACAAGAGGAGGAAGGAGAGGACGTGGAGGAAGAGGTAGAGGGAGGGGTGGACCAGTAAGAAGTGGTAGAGGTCGCGGAATTACCAAGAATAGACCGACACCGTATTCAAGAGTGAGTGACAAAATATTTCTTCGAATTTCTATGTCGTTTCGACATTTTTGATATCACCGTTGCTAACTTGTTTTCTCTCTCTAGCCCAAACAATTACCAGACCGATGGCAGCATGATCTTTTTGATGGCGATAGTGGTTTCAGAGGAGGAAGGAACCGTAGCGGTGGTATTTCCACCGGCTGCAAACTTCACATTTCAAACTTGGATTTTGGTGTTTCAGATTCGGACATTCAGGTATTTGACGGTTTTTGTATTTCACTCTTTATACCACAGATAGATCAGGCGATGTTTACTTGAGCGATAAACTTAGTTGAGAATGATACTTTCAAAATTGGCGTGAAGGAAGGGAGATAAAACATCAATATGCAAAATTTGAATTCGTACCACGACCTTTTTTCAACACATCACTTCATACAGCTCAAATAAAGCGTCAAAGGAAAAAAAATCGTCAGGACACTATTATCCCAAACCCTTTGGTCCAGACTACTGGAAAGTTTTGCGAACTGATGAAATAACTAAAGAATTTTTGTACGAAACTCAAGGTTCGCTTCTGGTAATTTTTGTAAACTTGAAAATGTGCTTTGTTATTCTTGTTAAAATCTCTTTCTTGGCCCCTTTGATTGTTATGTCAGCAATCTTACAAATTTTACATCCGAAAAAATTATTTGTGCGACTGATTGTCAATGAAATATTGGTGAATGACTATTGTTAAAGAAACAGACTCAAATAACATTACTTTATTAAACATAAATTTGTGTACGTTTGACTTGTAGGAATTGTTCAGTGAGTTTGGAGATTTGAAGAAGGCCACAGTCCATTACGATGTTTCTGGTCGATCTCTAGGCACAGCTGAGGTTATTTTTCAACGACGTGAAGATGCGCAGCGTGCCATGAAACAGTATAATGGAGTTCCTCTTGATGGTAAAATATTTTTAATTTTTATTCATTGAGGCTGGTCAGCAAATCCTGGCTGGTAAGACCTCATCGTGCAGCCTTCAGTGACGACTTGGCCATTGAATGGGTTTGGTTACTGTTAAGGCTCATTCTTTCCAACACATGAAAAGCTGCCCTACTTCAGATGTTCCTCAGCATGCCTCTCCAGGTGTCAAAACATGGCCTTGGGTTCATTGTTTCATTCAGGAGCCATCTTGACCCCGCTACAGCTGTAGCTTGCAATGGAGCCATTCTGAGTTTTTCTGGTAATACTGAAAATGATGTCTTCCTAGCTGCTTTGTTTGTTGCTGAATATTTTAACCCTGTAACTCCTTTAGGTGACCAGGACAGAATTTCTCCTTACATTATCAATACTATGTTAAGCAGCAAGTTCTCAGAATCAAGAAGAATATCAATTAGGGGATTTATTAGATCCACTGCCAAATTTTCCAATCTAAAATTGTAAGAATTTTATGGCAAACTGTAAGGAGAATTACTACTGAGATCTTGGGAGTGTTAAGGGTTAACTTACAGGTAATCTTGTGAGGAGCCATACATCTCCTGTTGTCAAACATTCTGAATGTAGTAGAGTTATGTCATAATTTCAATTTATTTGAAAGTGTAAGGTTTATTGCTATCATTTTTGTTTTTTGGTAATGACTGCTAATCATGGTGTTAAACAAGAGATGTGTGGCTTTTTCTGCTTCTTTTTGCAAAGTGAAACATTGCTTGCTTGTTATTTTGTTTTCATAAAAATATTGCTCATAAGTATGATTTATATTGCAAAGTGTTACCCCTTTGAGTGAGCAGAAAGGTGTTTACTGAAATGAAAAAGGCCTGTTCAACACTAAAACTCAATAATTCCTTATTTCTTATACTTCAGTAGAAATTGCATGGAGTCTCTGCAATGAAAGCTGATGCACTCCTTTAACTTATTTTCATAGTGTATCAAATTGTGAAGTGCTCTTAAATATTTTTGTCTTTGTTGTAAAAATACAACATACAACTGGTGAAATATTTTAATTGCATGCGAAGGAATGGAGTGGCAGGTAGTAATCAGGAAGGCCAGGTTGTGCTTTTCCTGCAGCTTAATCATCTGATGTTATTAGATAAATAATTGGTATGAATTTATAACACATATTTTACACTTTTGGTTGTGCATTGTAAGTCTTGTATTGCTTTTGTATTGTAGGAAGGGAAATGATTATTGAGTTGGTGACTGGTTCGTCAAATATTGGTAGTGGTGGTGGTGGAGGTGGTTTCCAAGGACAAGGGCAAAGGTACTGAATCATGAAATAGTGACCCATTTTTAGTTAATGCGTATAAGAATTCTGAAGGATGTTGCCAAAAGCTAAATTGATTATATGTATAATTGCATTCATCTATAGAAGGCGCCAACAATTTAATCAAAGCAGAGGTGGTAACAGTAGAAGAGGCAGAGGACGTGGTAGAGGAAGGGGAGGAAGAGGAGGTGGCTCTCAAAAGGCTAATGTTACAGCAGAAGATCTTGATGCTGAACTGGATGCTTATCATGAAGAGGTTTGATTATCTCCCTTGAATTTCCTTGCTTGTGTTTATTTATTCTAGATATCATTGTATTGTGAAATGTGTTAAGGCAACATGTGAGGCTAGATTTTGTTTCCTTTTTTAAGCTCTTAAATATTTACGTTGTGATCTGTCTTGCTTAAATACTTTGGTGAAATGAAGTATTTTTGAGGGAAAACATAAATACTTTTGTTCTTTGATATGCAGGGAGATGTAGACATGGATGATGAATAAGCAAACTTTCATCTCTCTCAAGCATGGATACATACTTAAGAAACCAGACCTAAAACACGGACATTGGAGATTAAGCTCTTGAATATTTGCCAGTAAACATCTTGTTAACATATATGACACTATCAAATTGCTTTTTCAATTAATAAATTGTCAAAGCAATGTCTGAATTTTCCAAAATTAATATTCTTCATGTCTTTCAGCCCAGGTTTTACTTTTTTTTATGTCACTTATCTGCAATGTAATGTTTGGATAATTCAGGTAGTGAAGCCTAATCTCAGTGCTATTGTCTTGTTGTTAAAGGAGAAACTTTTAAGAAAGTGTTATTTTGATGAAGACTTTGTGATAAATTTGTTTGATGCTACTTTGTTCACAAGAACTTTAATGAACAAAAGTTATTGTGTATTGAAAAGTCACAAGTATTTTTAGAAAGTTTGGTCAGGATTTGTTTCAGTCATATAGTTCAATTTCTCATGAATATCAAATCCATACTTCAATAATTAGTGTCCTCCAAGAAAAGAGTTGAACAGTGCCTTTGAAGTTTCCTTAATTTCTGTTTAGACTCCACATTTATAAGGATGTTAATGTTGTTAAGGGAAACACTTGTCAAAACAATTTTTTAACCTTGTTAAATAAATGTAGATATTTGCTTGTGCAAATTTTGTCTGATTGCTTTTCAACTGTGATTTGTCACACCTGTAGAACATTGTAAAAGTTTGTCCAATGTACATGACTTGGAAAAGAGAGTTGATAAGTGCAGCACTGAAGTGAATACAAGGAAACTTTTATTCAACTTGACCATGTCATGGATTTATTCAGACTTTAGGGGCTCTGAAGATACAATGTATAGGTGGTCAAGTTTCTAATGCAGCTGTTTAGAACTTGTGGTACTTATGAATTAACATCCTGTTCATTGTAAGCTTATTCTAGTCAACATTTCAAGTTTAAGTAGTTGCCTTAAGTTATAGATCATTTTTATTTTTCAATCAGTGACCTATTGAAGTGGAATATTTTAATAATCTGATTTTTGAAGTTCCATTAGATCAAATTTGTTGTGATGTGTTAGATAAAAGTAATGTAATTCATGTACTTTCTCAGAGGATGGGAATTTTTAGTGTGAAATAAAGTGTTGTTTGTAGAAAATTTTCTCAGCATTTGAGTCACTGTGCTCATTTGGATGCTCTTGTGGGAAGGTTTAATTAACCCAGTATGCCTGAGGAGGTTGATAAACCTCTGGCTCTTGGACTCTTAGCCCAATGTCCTTGCATTTAATAGGTAACAATTGAATTGATTTGAACTGTCACAATGTCTGAGCTAGAGAAAATTAATTGCTGTAATTGATAATTCAAAATCAGTAGTCCATGCGCTGAGATTTGCTTGCAGCAGCAGTCAGTTTTTCACATGGTGCTACTTGTGTACCAGCTTTGTCATTAATGCAGGAAATAATTTTGTCAGCCTGAATTTGTAGTTTATGCACTAGTAAATCTTGAGGCCTCCACACCCTTACTTCAGTATGGATATCCTCCATACTGTTTTCTACACATTTCCCAAGGTGCTAGCAGGGCAAATTTGGATAACAATCAAGCGCTTCTTTAGTTGGTGATCATTACCTCTGTTCTTGTAAGCTTAAAGTGATTTAGGGGTGATAGTATTCAGGGAGAAATTAGATGCTAGTTATTTTTGGGGATATCATGTTATGTTCCTCTACGACA
This sequence comes from Pocillopora verrucosa, assembly GCF_036669915.1. NCBI lineage: Eukaryota > Metazoa > Cnidaria > Anthozoa > Scleractinia > Pocilloporidae > Pocillopora > Pocillopora verrucosa. The sequence goes on from NC_089319.1 coordinate 942,248, forward strand.
AAGAGGTAAATGTTCGAGAAGACCCTGGAGTTGAGTTTGCCTGTGAACAGCAATGACCAGCGGTATTCCATATTAGAGATGTAACTAATTATTACCTCGTTCAAAATGGCTCCAAAATATAAAAGTTATGATTACTGGAAACACGCTCTTAAATCGCCTAAATATATTGTGGCTCCAATGGTTGATCAGTCTGAACTACCATGGCGACTGCTGAGCCGCAGATATGGCGCACAACTGTGCTACACTCCAATGATTCACGCCGGTCTATTTGTGAAGGACGCGTTTTACAGAAGGGAATCTTTTCAGACATGTGAGGAAGACAGGCCTTTAATTGTTCAGGTAAAGTTCTCAATGCTGACTTATTTCACTGGCTTTTAGTTCTGTAGTTGAAGCTATTTGCAAATCCATGCATTATTATGTTCCTTAACAAGCAACAAATGCGATGTAGTTGTTTGCATATTGGAATCAGCTGTTTTATTGACATGAAACCTACTAGATTGGTATTGTTTAAAGTACCGATCAGACCCAAATTCTAAAACATTCCCAAGACCTCATCTGGTATTTTGTTCGTATATTTCACGTAAAATGCAATGATATACGATATACGCGGAAATTTCAAACGTGATTCAGCTTAAGTTTACAATGCCTTTTGTAATGGTTACTCGTTACTTTTCATTATCTTGTGAGTTTAAAATTCTGTTATATTTTATTGCAGTTTTGTGCGAATGATCCAGAAATTTTCCTTCAAGCTGCAAAGTTAGTAGAACCTTATTGTGATGGAGTTGACCTGAACCTTGGCTGTCCACAGATAATAGCAAGAAGAGGTATACATATGCAGGAACTGGCTGTACACTGCTGATACAGTGGACAGATCAGAAGTGGAAAGTCAATTTTAAACTGATTGTTGGTTGTCTTGCTACCATAATTCTGGGAACTTTTCAAAGAAGTCTTGAATGTTGTGAAAGTTTGACTCAAACAACTTATAAAAATAAAATTAACTTTTCTATGTTTGTTTAAATTTTTTAGGTTGCTATGGTGCATTTTTACAAGATAAATGGGAATTGATAGCATCCATGGGTAAGATTTCACCAGTATGTCTGTGTGTCTGTTGAAATTTAATTTTTTCTTCCTTTGTGCATATTTGGCTTTGTTGTCTTTGCAGCTGTTGTAGTTGTGATAAAAGTTAATTTTGTGTCAGAGTTAAAAAAGGGGATAACAGGAATTGAGTGTGTTTTATTAAGCAATTAATGCACCATATTATAGGGATCTCATTGCCTTAGAGAGTCCAAATAGCAGCTATTTACCTTACATATCAGAGTCTCTTCTTTGAAACAAGTAGTATTTGCATGTATCTAATGGCTCTGTTTTCAGTTGAGAATATTCCTTACTTTTATTTTTTGATTTTAGATCTAGTGCATCTGTCTCACATATTTTATATTTATTTTCATATTTAAGAGTGCATGTTTAATGTTTGAGTTGTACTTTCCTTTTCAGTGAGCCTACTCAATGAGAAGCTTTCAATTCCAATAAGTTGCAAAATCCGTGTGTTTGATGATTTGGATAAAACTTTGGAATATGCAAAAATGTTAGAGAAAGCAGGCTGTCAGGTAATGCTTCAACTTTGTTCTCAAAATCTTTAATGCAAGCGGTACTTGCCCATCAAGAGATATTCCCCTGGGCTAGGTTGTTCAAAACATATTTAACTTAAGCTGGGGTTGGCGTAAATTTTTAATTTACTTTTATAGCTCTGCAAAGGGATTTCTTTTTTCTTTTTCCTGTCAGTTTTAAGTCATATTGAGATAAAAACCAACAAACCTTTGCCCTTATACACACTTTCTACATGAAAAATTAAAATTAAAGGTTGACTTTTGTTACTTCAACATTAACCCCCTTCAAACAACCTGGCCCACAACTAAAAGGTCCTGCAGGTTTTGAATTATCTTCATCAACCACTAGCATGCATTCTCTAAAAGAAGAAAGAACCCACCTGACCTAATGACCAGTCTTCTTTCCCAACTCAGATTAAAATAAACACATTTTATCATAATTGTGATATTCTATATTCCACTCAGGCCTTTAAAAGTCTGCTGCAATTTTGTTAGATTACCTAGAGTAATAACTATTCCATGTAATTCTGGGTATATTTTGGACTGCAGATTACAGATTGATTGGTTTAGAATTAATTTCTTCAGGCTACAAAATACAAAAAGAAGATTGTCAATCTTGTACTAACAAATTTTACACTTCAGGCTGACCCCTGTCTATTTTTGTAGAACTCAATTTGTAAATTGTGCAACCTGCTGATTGTAGGTAACAAATTGTAGACTTTGTAAGGTGCAGTCAAGTGCAGTAGCACACTGTGACTTTATGCAAAGTTGAATAAATTATATCAAATATTTCATTTTTACTTGACTTTGACTTGTAGCTGTTGACAGTTCATGGTCGCACAAGGGAACAGAAAGGGCCCAATACTGGTCTTGCCAACTGGGATGTTATTAAAGCAGTAAAGTTAGTGGAAATTAATTTAAATGTGTTTTTGTCTTTGATACTTGCAACACTCTAGTGTTCCATTTGAGGCTCTCAGAAGTGACAAAGAGGCTAAATTCAAAATTGATTCTAGAAGACAAACTTTCTCCCAAAACTTTGCACACATAATTCTTATCTCTCATTTAACAAAAATTATGATTTTGATTGATAGAGAAACTGTCTCAATCCCTGTGTTTGCCAATGGAAATATTCGCTATTTGCAAGATGTGGAGAAGTGCATGGAATGTACAGGAGTAGATGGTGTAATGACAGCAGGTTGGATTATTTTGTTGTGGCTCAGTAAAATAGATTTTAAAAATGTTAGTTTACTTTTTAGTTACAAAACAAAGTGATGACTTATGACTGTACATAGTCTCTCATTCCAATGGGCAAAACCTGACTTGACTCATTTGGATCAATGATAAATTGTAGTTGTGTCTGGTGATGATGCTCTAATTTTTGATGATCTACTTTGTGAAAGGTGATACAGAGGTTCAGTTTGTGTGGTTCTGCATTTTATGTTGTACTGAAGAAATGTAAAATGGTTTCCATGTTTACATAGCCTGATGTAAACATGCAGTAGGTTGGGAGAACACGAGATAAGCGTAGGAAACCATGCGCGAAGTGGAGTGGTTTCCAGTTTATTGAGTTTTACATTTCTTTTATAAAATAACTAATGAAAGAGGAACGAAAACCGTGTTTACATATGCTCATGTAAAATGGTTTTATGGCCAATCAGAGCGCGCATACTATTTGAATTATTTTATAGATGGTGGATGTTACTTTGAATGTATCTTAAACTAAGAACTCTTCAGTTTAAACCCTCTTTATATAAGGAACTGTTGTGTCATGTTTTTTTTTCCTTTTTTGTTGTAATTATTTGAAGTATGTTGAATGGATTCAAAGGGTAAGTATGCTTTAATGATTTTGATTCCAGAGGGTAATCTCAGCAATCCAGCACTCTTTAATGGTGAACACCCCCCAGTATGGGACATAACTGATGAGTACCTAGCACTGGTAAATGAACACCCTTGTCTGTTGTCTTACATCAGAGGTCATCTTTTTAGGATGTGGCGGATCATGTAAGTACAAGTTGTTCAATGAAAATGTGAGGAATGTTTTAAATAAATTTTATGTTTCTCTTGTTATAATGTTGAATATTGAGCCTGGGAAAAACTAGAGTTTACCTCAACCTTAGTGTCTTAACCAATGCGCAACAGGCTTTAGTTCAATGCTCAAGAGTCACTCACATATAGTTTCTCCTTACACTATTGCCCCTGAATCACACCTCAAGGTAATGACAATAAACAAATTGATCACTTACTAAAGAAGCTTTTGTGTCAGCATCTGGGGAAAAGCATGGAAATATGCCTATTGATGTTAGGATGGAAAGGACTAAGAAACACCACTTAAAAAGCTGAAGAATTTTTACATTTGGGTTAGGGTACATACATTTTTCCCAAAATCCCTCCAACTTTACAGACCCCTTGTAACCAGTTGCAGTGTTGTTAAGAAGTCTTTTTGATGTTTATTGAAGAAGCTTTGAAATACAATTGAATTAAATATTAATAATAATCATTGTTGTTCAAAATTATTCTACCAATGAAATATTATATTAGAAATGTACATATATTATCAATGTTAAACAGTCTATCTTTTAAATAGGTTAGTAAATATGTAAAATGGTATAAATTTAAAGTGGCTTCCCCCTCATTTCTACTCCTTGCTGGCCATAAATGTTACTTCTATATACACAGTATACCATGATTAGGCTAAAATCCTTACACAAGTGAACTGTACCACAACTTCAACCAACTAATGGCTACTATGCACTAGGTTCTTGATAAAGTGTAGTTTTTCAATTTTCTTTTAGTAGTTTCTCAAACAGTTTATTCTTCTCAATATATTCACTAATTCATGTGCATGTTATGATAAGAAGCAGAGAGTGAACAATATTCTGGTGTTGAATACACAGGTACATGTGATAACACCAGCATCTAGAGAAAATGGGTTCTTCACAAAAAGTTGTAAAACATCACCTGCAGTGTGACTTCTGCTTCTAATTGTGTTCTCAGTTAAGAGAACTTAGGATTTGCAGTACTCAAAACATCACTTGCTTATCAAAGGGGAAAGATTCTCCCCAATTAAATATTTCAAAGAAACTTCAGATGTTTCAGTAAAAAGGATTTTAAGACAGCTGAAGATATTTGATTTCAGGGAAGCTTTGATCCAATGAAACTACTCCAATTTTGCGCTAACTTTTTAAACTAATCAAGATATCTAGCAAACAAGGCAATGCATGAACGTCAAGTTTTCCTGTCTTGAAAAGTAATTTCTCATAGATCAAGTTTTGAGATAATTTAAAGTTATTTTTTATTTAATGAATTATTGTCTGTAGGCAAAATATTGCAACTACCAGCATCAAGTTAGCCCAGGTGGTAGGGCCTGTATTGCATCGATCCTCGTGACAACAATCTATTTTGCAAGCCCAGCCATGACTTTTGCATTCTTTGTCGCTGCAATAACTTGCAATTGCACAGTGCCTTGAGTACTGCATAAAAAGAGTTCCATTTATGCATCCTCTGTTAACTTCCACTTTGACGCAAACATCGTCACCCTCTTCGCAAACTTGTAGAGTTTTATACTTATCACAGTCTTCCCACGAAGTTTCGGCATAACAGGTGTAGCATTGTAGACTTGATACTGCAGTTGGACCTGTTTAAAAAAGTCGTTATTATTTCTATGTCTTCAAAGTGTTGTTAAGCAAAGTCTACTGAACGACTGTTAGCCCATTTGCTTTCCGAACCCTTTTGCAAGAAGGATTTTAATAGACGCGTAAAACGATCTCATATATTTACGGTGAATTAACAGGATCGAGTCGCCCTGAAATGTAAGATGAATTCAACCAGAAATGCAGTCAATTACAACTGTTCTGCTATCAGGGAACCTTCTCTGGATACTGAATCTTGAAACCCTGAACTTAACTGAACCCTCTTCCCATCAGTCAGAACGAAAAAAATATCCAGGACTGGTAGAGTTAACAAGCAGTTTAGACAATCATTCACGAGGGTCATTTGTTTCCTCAGCTGCAAAGTCATTTGTTTTCTCAGCTGCCTCTGTCATGCCGTGAATTTCAATCAATCTATCTAAAATTAATTTGTTTCGTATGGCTATCAAGTTCTAAGTTGGTAGGAAATAGGCTTCAGATGTAAGAAAGTCAGAAAAATTATAGCACTTTGGTATAAGTTTATATTTAGAAGTATTAGTTTACCAAGAACGCCGCGAATATGTCTATTGAGTAAAACACTTTTTGTTAATTCGAGAATTCACTTCAACAAACTCATTTGACATATTTTATGAGAATTGACAGAAAACTCAATTAACTCAAACTTGTTGTCTATACTCAGAAAAACAACAGCTTTTAAGACACGCTAAAACTCGAAAATGGCTTCATTTACAATGTCTCCTCTATTTGATTTCCAAAGAACACCTTATTTGTCCTTAAGTCTTTTTCACAAAATATAACTGATCGCTAAATATCTCTTATTTAAGCGATTAAAATCGGTAATCACTTGTGATGTAGACAGGGATATTCTTCGTGAAACGGATGGATAATTGAGCTTGTGTGTGACCTTGTGGACGTCACACAATCGCCTGTTTACTCGTAGATTTCCAGTAACTTTTCACTCTAACAACCTTCCTTGAAGTGGTTTTCCATCTCTGCCACGCGAAGTTTTTCTCTTAAACAAAGTTTACATTTTACTTTTAAGTTTTTACTCCATGGGCGGAAAAGTCAGTTTCGCTCTCGAAAATGAGATTTAAAAGCCGGTTTTGTTAATATTCATGTACCTTGCTTGGCAGAGTAACGTAATATGCTAATACAAAATTGCAACAAAACCATCTTGAAATTAGCGATAGTTTCGTGTGAGGTGGCAAAGGACTATCGGAAATAAAACACAATCAACCATATCAGGAATCGACATTGTAGACTCTTAATTTGATTCAATTCAATCGGTAATTAAGTGTTATTGATCTCAGCTTTCTCTACTTCGTCGAACATGCTTACCGGAACTTTTCAGCTGTTAAATTTAGCGAGGCGAAATGATGTTGTTAGTCTAAATCACAGTTATATTTGTGTGAAACACGTTTAATAGCGAAAAAAAAGTAGAAGTTCTTGGCACACCTACCTGCGATACTTTCATTCTTGAGAAAAGATGAGAGGATGAAAACGGCGAGAAATAGCTTTATCCCTCTCCACGTTTCCATTTCCACTCGTTTGAGTTCTATTCCTGCTTAGGGTAAAATATCTGACTTGCTGATACAAGAACCTCAATTCCTGGCCTCGCTGTCCTCTGAACTAGTTCAGTTCTGAGCGTGAATGTGCAAGTTCTTAATTCCAGTGAAATATGAGCCTCTTCTGAGCTCGTAATTAGTTTTAACGGGTTGCGTGATTATAACTGTAACTTGAGATGTTTCAAAAACTCTGCGCCATTTGCAGATTTCAAGCGCTTTTCAGTTGAAATCGCGAAGATTAACTACGGCAACGCGATTGTGAGCAGTAGATGAACATGTCACTTTCTTTCATCCAAGGCAGTGTATTTTCAATTTCAGTGATCCATCACATGTGACAGCTGTTGCCAAGTTTTAATTTTATCTGCCGTGATGAAACTTCATGTTTCCGGTGTGTTCACATTTTTTTCCTGTTGGTGCACAAATCTACCTCATGCTGTTGAAGCGCGTGAGTTTGAAGGGTGCTCGATCAGCATGACTAGAAACATTTCAACTGTGGGAGGAAAATTACATGTATTAAAGTGGCTCATCCAACTAATCTGAACAATGGTCTCCTGTCAGGTTGTGCGCTTTTATTGCGGTTTCTTTTATCTCTCAGTGTTCGCTTGACTTCTCTTATGGCACAGTTCGAATCATATGTTTTTAGAAATTTTTGAAAAGTTTGTATATTTCTCGTCTTTTTTCCTCCTTACTTCGTAAGTCGATATTTTTGGCAAGGTTAATTCACGCCTTCTTGTGCTATCCTCAGTTAAGCCAATCGTTTAATTATGATAAGGTTTCCTTTTTTACTTATAATAATAGTGACGCGGAAACTACTGAAAATGAAAATTCGGTTTCTCGATGGATTGAACCTCTCAGAAAATCGCGGTTTTTTAGCGTAATGATGCAAATGAGCCATGTGTCTTTGAAAAAAACAAGAAAAAACATAAAAGGAATCAATGATTTTGGTTTAAGCGAGGGGTTTTCACCATGGCAGACTAGGTTAAGAGAGGAACGGGGAAAGGCCTAATTTCTGTTTCTATCACCCGCTAGGCTACCTCTTACCCAGTCCTAGCAGAGTCTAGAGCATGTGTTGTCTAGTGTCATTGTTTATTCATACTAGTTTTCTTGTTTGTATTGGGTACGTCAAATTTTTTGGTGGAGTGTAAAACTGTGGTTTGAAATTTTAAACAGGTTTTTGGAATTTCTTCTGCCCAGGTCCAAAGACTGCTTTAATCATCAGTGCAAGAAATATGAGTTCGGGTTATTAGAATGGTTGACGATTTGGTGTATGTGGCGTGTCAAAATACTTTCGATGCATTCATCAAAGGACGAATGCTTTTAACATCAATAAAAGACAACCGATAATAGTAGATTTTATCCCGATAATCTGTACGATTTGCGAGGAAGCCATTTTACTGCTATATCGATGTGTCTTGTTGAATGTGAATTACTGATAAGGTCTCTGTTGCTTTAGTTGTAGCGTAGTCGACTGCAAAATAATATCTGGCTCTAGATCTCAAAATCTGTGATGTCTCACGCTTGTTATAAGTCTTTTTAAAACATCTTTTTCTCCTCGACAAGTGAGATCAAAATTCTAGCAAAACGCTTTCGATATTGCTCACCTAAGCGACACACACGACCCTTATCACATAAATCCAGTGTACAGTCTCACAAATGAGCTCTGTCGGTTAGAGGGGATTCCAAACACCTCATCAAACCTGGCTAAATTCGAAAATTTTCGGGAACTCGCATTTTCCTTTGTTTCTCGCTTGTGACAGTATTTAATGTTTCTTTGGTGATTAAAACCACTTCTGTCTTCGAGAGCGCTAATCTGGCTTTTAATCATGTGTAGCTGCTGGTAAATGTATTTGCACCTGCAGGGCTCTCATTTCATAAAGAAAATTAATAAGAAATAAAGTAGAACGAGGATGGAAGATGGAAATCTTTGCTGGTTCTGTCAAAATTCCGGGAAAATTTGAAAAGAAAGCGTGTTTGACTCAGTCTTTTACATCCGGCAGAGGGATATATTCAAATATATTGTTCCTTAAAGCTGCATTAAACGGTCGTAACACTCAGTATTATTATTAAAATTGTTTGTGCCAAATGTCAAAACGTGGCATCTTCAGCCAATTCCATTAAGAGAGAGACATTAGTATTTGCTTACCAAGCCACCACTAATTGAAATTTCAATTACACCTTCGAACGTTATTTCGCGACGCTCCTATCTGTCTGTCTGTGTTCTGTAAGTCGGAAAATATCCTAAAAACGAGACTCACATTTTATTTAAAAAAAATCAGGAAAAATTATTCTGTAAATCTTTTACTTCCTACCTTTCAAAGCAATGTTGGTAATTATTTTGTACCAGAGCATTTAAAGATAGTTACAGCTTCCATATTTCCCGTATTTGAAGAGAACACTAAAAGGACGCCATAAATAATGAAATGTTTATTTTAATTTTTTTTTACAACCGCCATTTTGCTTCAATTTTTCCGACGAAATATAATAGATGTGAATTTCTATATTTTAATAAACTGGCATTTCTCATTAGGGAACGAGTGGTTTGCGTGCTTGTTTTCCGAAAAAAATTGTTTTTGCAAATTTATGATAATGTACAGAATCATCTTCTATTAAAAAACTTCAGGCTGATAAGAAATGCGATAGTAGTCGTTATGAATTTGTGCATCTTTATCAGCCAATACAAACTGGGTTCTGTTATCTTAAAGTTATCTTTATCATTTCCTTCATTCTTTTTACCCATGAGAAAAATCTCTTGCATCTTCCCTAACATGACATGCATTAGTATTGACTGTCGTCTCTAAAAAAAAACTCGCTCAAACAAACCGTTTGTTATCAAGCGAATGCATGCTAAAATGGGTTTATTAAGGATTGATTGTTCTCAATGCCTTTGAGTAATGTTAATCTAAACTTTGCCGGTCATTTTCCACGAGATCAGCTTTCAGTCGTTTTTCATAATATTTATAGTTTAGTCTTTCCCATTAATGAACAGAGAAATTGGCGTAAATGGTTTTGCTTTCGTTGCTTTTTTTCTCCACACCCCTCCCCACTCCCCGCCGCTCGCTTCACTCGAATCCAGTTCCTCCTCGGCCCTTTTCACCGGAGTCTGTCCACTGATTGCTCGCAGGAAAACAATCTTTTCTTGGAAGGGTTGCCATCGGCACTAAACGCTCTGTCCCATCCCCCCTGGGGCCTAAAAAGCCAATCTTGATCGAAGTCTTAGCCACAAGTAACATCCCAACTTTTGAAAAGAATGGCTAACTATTTTTTGATAGCTGTTTATTTACATGGTAATATATAGATTTAGGCAAGCCTATAAGCGGAGCTCGCATCTTTTTTTCCCGCACGTCTCTTCAACAAAACTAAAGCCCCTACTATGGATAAAGTGCGGGGTAATATTAATGTATTTTCATTCGCAACTTCTCCGTGTCCGCGTAGAGGACTGATTATAAGATAGTGCCCGTGGTACAGTTGGCTGCGCATGCAAAAAGTAGCGCCTTGTACGGTCGGTCGTACGGTCGTACAGTCGTACATCTTAATTTTTTCGGTTTGATGGGTTACTACTTTTTTGTATAATAATGGGGCTACGCTCCGCGAGCTCCGCTATAACGGTTGTAGGTTAACAAAAGCGTAAAGCAATTAAAAAACCTCAAGGAAAGTACACATGACGTGACTAAGCACGTGACTAAGCACGTGATAAGCACGGAATGCGTTCATGATCAAGTCGTGATTAGTTTGTATTTCGCGTCTCACGGTTGAACGCTTTAATTTTGAAACAAGGGTTGAAACCAATCCGTGATTGCTTTGTGTTTGCACCATACGTTCAGAAATCGGTTCAGAAAACTGGCGCACCCCTTCCCACCACAAATCAGATGTAAAAAAAATCAGGAGTCACATTTTCCAACACTTTGGAGGGTTTGACTGTTTCGCCTTGAGTTCTTATCGGCTCTCTTTGATATTTTCATGACTTATGATGATATTCAATCGAAATACGCTCTAATACCCGTTTTAAACCAGTTTACCCAAGACACTGAATTTTAAATTGTCAATCTAAAAATAAATTATGAATTCGAATGAGAAACGCAAGGATGCGATGATAAAAAACAAGGTTCCTGGCATTCGGACAGTTCCGTTACAGAAGTCTGTGTTACAACAAGAGAGGTCACAGTGCCATTCTTGTTCTTTGCATTCCTCGCCTGAACATGTTTCAGGAACATTGCAACCCATGGCGTAACTCACTTCCAGTTTTTCTGTTTCGGATCTAACCCACCTTGTTTGCTTAATCTTATAACAAATGTCTCCTTGGCGAGTGCACTCAACTGCTGTTAGATTTTCTCGGCAGTTACTCCATGATTCTGGTGAATAACATTTGTAACAGCGGAGCTTTTGTCCTTGTGTTTGTGACGACCTTTCTGTCAAGGAAGACGAGTAAAAGTTATCAGATTGCTTCTGTCGTCATCTTTATTTAGAAAAAGTCGATTGAACAATGGACCCGAGCGCGGGAAAGTCATGAGCTGAGAAGTCATATTTGTCTTAATTTCCTCATTTTGAAAGTAATAATTTTCCAAGACAGACATCATATAGATGGTGTTAAATTTACGAACGTATGGGGTTTTGTTTCTGTTTTCTGTCATCCTGTACTCTTCTTTAACCACAGCAGATTAGTAGACGAACGTACTGTTATTATGAATTATTACTCTCTCGGCCAGTTGAGAGGCAAAATTTCATTTACGATATGCTGTCAATGACAAACGGCTGTTCGCCATGGCAACTGCAAAACCCCCTGCTTAGTCCGACCCCACAGAAGAGCATAATGAGTTTGTTTACTTCGTTCATAATCTTTCACTGAATCAATCAAAGTCGTTTTCAAACAGTGTTCTCACACGGGTTGTTATCAGTGAAATTCGGTGCATTTGCAGTTTGGGTTCAAAAAGCATGCGTGTGCTCCTGTAAATCACGTGAACACCAGCAGGAGAAAGGACGGGCTTAATGCGATTTCTTTGCAAACAAAGCAGCTCCAAATTTTGGTACTTTCCTTCAGGGGCTTTTCGCATCCCACGTAATTTAAAGGATATACAGTTTTATGGGGAAATCAGACTTGCTCATCAGCTACCATATAGCATCAGTCTGACAAGTCTTCCTTTCTCTTTAATCCCCGGGTATCAGACAGCAATAGCAACTGTTAAAATTTTGTTTTGATGAAAAAATAAAATGAAAAAAGTATGGAAAATATAGAATTAATTTTCGTTCTTCTAGGCGGAAGCACTTAAGCTAATGAAAAAATTAATGAAAGAAAATCAACGACTGAAGTAAACATGCCCTTACGTACCGATCGCCGACATGAGAGGAAGCAAGCGCATAACATTACATAACTTTTTCAAAAAAACAAGCTTGATCTTCGTTCGATGGTGAAATTTTGTAGAGGCGAATTGTTTTTTTGAACTTGATTTTCCTTGCTGACAGCTTTATTACGTTCAATATGCGTCTTAGTTCTTCATAACAAGTTAAAAACCTGTAAGAGACAGGTGGCAAGTTTTTTGAACTTGATTTGCCTTGCTGACAGCTTTATTACGTTCAATATGCATCTTAGTTCTTCACAACAAGTTAAAAACCTGTAAGAGACAGGTGGCGGTTAAGTCACTAATTTATTCAATGACAAGAAATTTGAAGTGTTCGAGTATTTTCCGAGTCAGCCATCGAGGGTGAACCACCTGCAGCATTGTTAATCTTTACGAATCACGCAAAATGAAGAAAAGGTATACCAAAAAATAAGCAATAAACAAAACGAAGGTCTAGAAAACCGTGCAAAAAAGACAATACAAAAGTACTTCTGAGCTTTTAAGAAGAGACCACTGGAAACAGTTAAAAGACTTCTCATTGGGAACCGGAATTAATAACGAAATGATTATTTTAAAAGGCAATTGGTAAGTTCCTTATACCTCACAAGGAAATTAAAAGCATTTTTGTGGATGAAACTTTATTTACAGTCTTAGTAAGGATAAAGTATGATATGCGACGCATCAAGTGCGAGTTGTCTTTATGGAAGGGAGTTAGTCATGTTCAAGGCGGAAAACAAAAGGTATTTATTGACGTTCTAACATTTATTTACTCTTCCTTCCTTTTAAAAGGGGGTCATTAAACCGAACATCGCTCTGTTGTTTAAATGAGAAATAAGATTTGAGTTCCCTTCTGTTTATTTAAAGCGTGTAGTCGAGGTTGTATGGAAACGAAAAAATGTCTTTTTTGGAACTTATGTGATGGTCAAAAGACACGTTTTTTTGTGTTTGGACAGTTTCTTATCGGACCTTCCAATAAGCCAATCTCATCCAAAGTTTTAGTTTTTATCAACCAAACACATTTGAAGTTGTAGTTTAAATCAACCGATCGGACTTTGTCAGTCTTTGAATGCAAATTTTCCTTTCTTTCTTTCATAACTTGGCTATTCTTCCTCTCTCGGAAATTGTAATTTTTATGATTAACTGGTAATAAGACTTCCTGTCGTCCAATTCGGTCTGTAATCATACTCGTGATAAGCAAATCGGACTCCCGCTGCACGGTCGTCCGATTTTGTTATCAATCGTATTATTAAAGAATAATTGGGCACCACTCAGCCATATTACTATTACTAAAAATTCGTAGGAAACTTTAAACGGATGCTTCCGGTTTAGTGACGAATTGATTCCAAATTTCTGGGACTGTGTTGATTATTTTACCTCCGTAGACGTAACTAAAAGTATTTGTGCTTTTTTTTCCTTTTTCCAAAGGAGCGGGGACTGAAGTTATAAATTTTCATCGTTGTAAGCTCGTTTTTTCTTTCGATAATGTAGTTTATTTTTTATTTCTTTTAATTCTATCAAAATAGTCAAAGCCGTACTTGGCCTATCTCCCTTTTTATTGCTTAAACATGAAAAACAATCGCCGTTATCTTCGTAATTTTTATCTTAAGTCAATAAAGGCTTTTCTAATCGTTATAGTCAGTGGGTCAGTGACTTTGACATGTTTGATCTGTTTTCTGCCGATAAAAACGACCAAAAAAAGAGATGACTGGCAACTGAGTCACTGCAGCAGAGTCCCTTATATCAAATCTTCAAGATGTTGACATTTGTCGTGAACATTTCACGTGAACTCGGTCCTAGGAAATTTCGCGAACCGAAAGACCATCAACTGTGCTCGAAAAACTCGTTGATGGTATGTACAAGCTTCACTGATGTAAGCTTTCGGTGTCGGAAAGTTGATTTGCATATAGTTTTGCGTACACGGTGTCATTTATTTTCAACCGGATCAGGTGCTTAACGATCATTGAATTGATGTTTTATCTTGACATTAAAGCTAAAACTTTCGAAACAAGGACTTGTCTAATTTCATCTTTGTCGGTCTAGTAACTGTTAGTACGGAAACATCATGCTAAGTATTTTCAATAACGGCGAAAATTTTGTCAGTAATCAAGATGAAATTGCTATGACTACGAATCAAATTCCAAGTTGGTCTGTCGCGTTTCTGTTTGTTTCACGTCTCTTGAATGTAAATATTAGCCTGGCGGCTCCGATTCACTCTCAGCTGTTTCCAATTTTTATTTTCCGAGTGAACCTTTTAACTCCCAGAAGTGATTAACTAGTATCTTCCCCCTATAATACACATGCACTATCCAGCAAACAGGTAATGAGAAAACTCAAATGTGTCGGGCAGAATTTGTTACCTTGATCTAACACCAAATTCTCGTCACTAATTTACAAGGAAATGTGTAGCAGCTAGAGGGGAGAATTAACAAGCAGATCTTGGGAATGAAAGGGTTGAAGAGAAAAAGACATCTTTTAAAATACTGCATCGCAATCCGCGATATTTTCGCTGATTGTTCAATTCAGTTGGATTGCCGAATTGGTCATTGCAAAAATCCACCTTTGATAACGTTTTGGGAAAGTTGGCAGAGATGACAATGTTTATTTTATCAAAATAGCAGGGAAATTGCGGGGATGTCAGTGTCGCCTCAAACGTCAAGAGATAATTTCTTCTTGAGAGCTACCGCAGTTGTTTTAAGCTTCTGTGTTTGGATATGATTGTGTCAAATATCGCAAAGCGGGGTTTCTTGAATTTCATTAAAATCTAGAAAAAAGACTTTTCATATGCATTTCTATATCAAGTATAATGCCGTCATTTCAGATCGTTTTAATTAAAAAGATTAGTGCGATAAAGTTTTTACATATAAGTTTTCAGGTGTTGTATTTCACCTTTCTCGTGATGATTTCCATCGACAGGAAAACTTAGCGTAGTTGGTATATTATGTTAGAAAGTGAAAGGTAATCCTGGACACTGATCATTTTTAGTGATCGTACCTTTTAATTTATGAATAAAAATTTGAGCCTTAAGGCAAGTACGATTTGGATTTTTTTAAAAGAGGAAACCGGAAAACTCGACTCCGAAGACAATTGCTTGAAACAGAAATTAACAACTGAAAGGTTTCAGTCAGTTAGAAATGACTTGAACGCATCATATTTTTTTTAAACATTTGTCCCGATAACCAGTTGATCAGTTAAAGTTTCCGAGGTAGATTATGTGTCAAACTCCAGTGTGATATATAGGTTTTGTGAACGAGGATCTGAATCTTGAGATAAGTTTCTATATTGAGGCCACAACATTATATAGATAATGAAAATGAATTAAATAAATGGCAATAAAGTAATACCTTGCTTCGATGTACAGTTTGCAAGCAGGAAAGCAAGGAGAAGCGTTCTCCTCCACAACTTCATCACAGACCCATGCATGTCTCTTGTTTCGTTGATGTATACCGTGAAATTGTTAAGGCGCCGTCTTTGTCACTTGATCTGCGTCACCGTGTTACTTAATGGTGTTACTGTGTTATATTGCTTTGTAAGACCCTTTTTGTCCGCACAGCTTTTATTTGTTTTAGTATTATTGACAGACAGAATTAAGCATGGACCACAGGCATACCACCCAATGGCACGTCGGAGAGACTCCTGAGCCGGTTAAACGAAATGTGTATGTGTTCTGATTGTGGCAGAGAATGATAAAATTTGCAATGCCTATAGGTGTGAAAATCTCACTTAGTGGAATGAATTATTAAGATACTGACGTGTGGGGTTTTTTTTTGCCTCTTTCAACGTCCTCTTACGGGATCACTCTATCGCTGAATTCATAAGTCAATGTGCAGGTTGAGAGCGCTTCAGAAGAAACTGTTTAAAAAGGAGAAGATGGCAAATCAGTACACGTCTGCGTGTTATCATTTTAGGCCACTTTTCCAAGACCTCGTGAAAAAGAATTTTCATAGCTTTTAATTCAAAACCGTCTTTCATATCTTCATATCCTTGTAAGTTGTCTTACATGTCAACACAATTTGAAGGTTGGTAAGCCTGTGCTTGGACAATTGCCGCTTAAAAACTTCTTTATTCTCAAATAGCCAACAGCATTTAGAGACTTATTTTCAGGCCAAGGCTCCGTTGGATGAATTTACTGCTCTCTAGATGATGATGAATAATCCAGTGAAATTCAAATTTTCAGTTTCAATAGTTAATCATTCCTTGACGTGTGTTTCATTTTCATAATTGAAATGGAATAGCTGACGCCATGTTAGACCTGTTAGCTATTTAATTTCGGCGGAAATACGAACGTCAATGTATGTGTTTCTTTATTTATTTAACACTGAAAAACAGATGTCTATTTTGTTGGGCTCATACTTGAACGTGCGTGCGCTGGACTAACACATGACCAAAAAATGGGAAAACTACGCCTCTTCTTTTGTTATTTTCAGTTATTTGGGAAACTCTTACACTGATTTCTTTTTCAGGTTCTATTTATAAAAACAAAAGAAGCTTCCAATTTAGACTTGTTTTTTTAATCTCTGGATTATTTGCTTTCTTGAATGACACCCAAGCAGAAAGTGAAGTATCGATGAATATGTATATGTATATAATATTATTTGTATATGTGTAGACCATTTGTAATTAACCGGTCAACTTGAAATGAATTTAGCTGTAGACTAATTGCGCTGCCTTTCTCTTAATTCGGTACAAATTAAACCGTCGATTTGTTTTATTTTATTGCTCATGAAAAGGCATTTTGGCCATGTTAAGTTTCCCTCAATGTCTATTGTACAAAAATGTTTTATTTTGAGGTATACAGTTTCCCTTTATTGAATAAAAATTTCACAAAAGATAAGAAATGTAAAGATATCTCTTCACAAAAAATTTAGCCACTCAGTCGAAAAATGAGATGGATGATTTTGATTCGAGTCAATGAAGCTTATGTAATCAGATGAATTGCTGTTGAAAATGTACAATTTTTTCTAAAGTTTTAAATGACATTTTCCCAGCCAATCCACAGAGTTGCTGGCATAGTTATCCGTGAAGTATATCAGTTCCGGTTACGCATGATCACTGTAAGTGTTGTTTGGAGCACATGCATGGCAATTCGGGACTTATCCCGTATCATTTCAGGTCACAAACCCGTTTTGTTACTAAGTAATTCGGGACTTATCCCGTGTCGTTCCAGGTCACAGACCCGTTTTGGCACAAGTCAATCGGGAATAAACCCGTCTCATTGCGGGTCATAGTTCCGTTTTGTTGCAAGTCAATTGGGACTCATCCCGTATCATCGTGGGTCGCAGACCCGTTTTGGTACAAATCCATTGGGACTTATCTCTTAGGCAGTGCGGGTCAAACGCGGTGATACCCGTGTAAGTGAAAATCAAATTGAACTTTTTTTCCTAGTATTGCGGACTGGTTGTGTTTGTTCGTGTTTAAAAATCTTCTATTTTTTTTAAAGGTGCTTGAAAACGCCTAGCACTTAGAGAACACAATTCAACTGTAGAAGACAAATCAAAATTACCAGCACACCTCCCAGCAATGTGTTCGTCATATCAGCCGCTCGTTTTGTTGCGGTGTTACAGCCGTCGCGATGACAACAGTCAATTTGGCAACTTGTACTACGCTTCTCGCAATCTTTGACAGCGCACAGTCTTGCTTGACCGCACATTTTTATAAAAGCTTCTTTGTATCCTTTGTTTGAGCTGTCATCCTTTGTCACTTTATGTTGCGTAATGCAGACTTCATCGTGACCAGGTGTACAATCGACAAGGTTTTCAGTCTTTTTACAGTCCTCCCAAGATTTATACGATAAACAAAGGTAGCATTTGAGATCCGCACCAACACAGGGAACTGAAAATGATAATTAACAAAGAAATGAAGTTATGCGGAACTCAAACAAAGGGGTACGTAGACAAAGAACACAAATTATTTTAACCGCATTTCGGTTGAGGGACCTACAATAGTTTTCGAAAGTAGTAACAATGTTTGTAGTGTTTTCGTTTTTAAGAAAACTCCTTTTAATTTGACGAGCAGCCTTTTCAGCCCGGTCTACACTTTTAACAATAGCGTTCTTATTAATTATTCGAGTGAAAGTTCCACTAAGAGGTTGTCTCGATATGACTCCACTCAACAGTGCCAGCTCAGTTTCTATTGTCTTCACAACTCTTTCATAAGTATAATACTGATATGTTCACGAGAGATTCAAGGCTCGTGTGCTCCTCGAGATCTCAAATCGCAAATAGCGAGGCTGGATATTTCCCTGATTTACCGGGAGGAAACTGGTAAGGTCGTTGGCGGCTAGTCATGAATCAGATGAGTCTTAAATTTCTCAAACTGTGTCCATATGACGACAATCTCAGACCAGTTTCATAGATTTGTTTTAGTTAATCATTGTACAGTAAGGAGTTTTAGAGAAATTGCACTGAGAATCATAGAACAAATTACGTCCGGTTGCGTGTCATGGAATTCGAGAACATCACTAAATTACTTCCGTGCCACTTTTTTCGGAAATCCGATTCTCTTCGAAATTATCTTGAAAAGCAAACATAACCTGATGGTAAT
Source organism: Pocillopora verrucosa (assembly GCF_036669915.1). NCBI lineage: Eukaryota > Metazoa > Cnidaria > Anthozoa > Scleractinia > Pocilloporidae > Pocillopora > Pocillopora verrucosa. The sequence continues at coordinate 960,940 of NC_089319.1, forward strand.
ACCGTGAAACAGCATCTGTCTTAATCATCACGTACTAGGTTTTCAATGGCAAGTTTAGGTTGCTTCAGTGTGAGACGGTTCTTTATGGGCCCCTTCCCTGAGGCATGGTCTAATTTCGTGCAGGCGTTATTAAACAAGTATGAAAGCGGAAGAAGATCCAACTCAGATTATGTCGACGTTTTTCGAATTCTTTGAGTAAAAATATGAGTCGATAGGTGTCAAATTGCTAAAACCGACGTTCATCAAGATTGCAACAATTAACTAAGAAAGCTTTGCCATACAACAAACGAAAGTGTTCAAGGTTCCTAACCCCAGGCGGGACTTCCTGTATATTTCCTAATATCTTATTTGTAACATTTATTAAAACAGTCGATCTTTGCATTTGGTCTGAAACTTCATATCGAGTTCATTTCTAGTTTTTAGTAACTGCAGGAAGTAGATATAAGGAATTATTTCTCAGTCGTGCAATACGGAGTATAGAATTGTATAAAGGAAATTTTTATGTAGAAATTTCTTCTTGTATCAATTTTTTTTTTCTGAGCAGATTTCTTCACCCAACATTACTTTTCCTTTCAAAAGAGCAGAGCTTGAGAACGTGGCGGTTTGAAATTTCATTTCTGAAATGAATATATGAATTGTATACGAATTTATATATTAGATTTCCTTCAAATCATTCGTCATCTGAGAACGATAAACCTACACAAATCCATCCAAGTTCTTGTTTAAGAGATTATTGCATTGATTTTGTGGTAACCTTTGAGGCCGTTTAAACTGGTTTTCTAATTCTTACTCTGAAACAAATTTCCTTGAAAGTAGAATTGCTTATTAAAGCGCAAGTTGTTGTTGATGTGGTCTAGCAACTATTATTGTTTGGTAACTACTACATTCGCAACAAGTTACTAACTGACTGCAGTAAATTATACTTTGAGGAACAGCGAGCAAGAAATAGGAGTGACTCGTTGGTTTCATCTTTTACACTCTTCAGTTTTATCTACGAGGAATTAAACCGGAACTGTTGAATTCCGTTGATTTTTTCCGCCATTAGAATTTATTTGAAGCGATTCAGTTGAATTATTGCAGATAATATTTTCTTCTCTCGACCATTCCTCAAATAAGTAGAATAGATTGAGAAAAAAGATAAAAATTGAGTCATCACTAGAGCTTTCATAAATCTGCATGTTAAATCAAAAAAGAGCTTGTCGCTTACCCACAAACATCAGTAGCAATATTGACAACGAAGATGAGTATATCTTCTCAAGCTTCATTTTCGCAAACAGCCAAGTTATCCCCGGTCGACAACTTAAATGCCAGCCTCCAGAATACAATTGCCTCGAAATTTCCATCTGCGAAGATATTTAAACCGGTTTCGAGCCCTGACAGGCACTGATGTGATAGCCACATTTCCGCGAAGCTCAGTGCACAACGTAGCGATTGACATATCTTGTTTGAAGTCTTACATGACTGACAGTCTTCAAGGTCACGTGCCCGTATGGTTGGATAAACATCCTAATTATTATAAAATTAGCATTTTATAACGAGGGTTTCATTTCTTAAGCCAAGTTTTTAACAAACTTCACCGATGTGTTGTACATAATTGTGGGGTCTTGCTGGATGACTAATGGCGTACAAAGCACGCTTTTTATGCCTCAGTAACTTTGCTTTTGGTAACTTATACTTGCTTTTAGTAACCTATACTTGAGCCAACGTACCTCAAGTTGAAAGCCTATTACCATTTCCTAACGTCACATAGTAGACAACATGGTGATCAGTGTGCATACTCACGTTCCTCTGTGCACCATTCTTGAGCAGCACCAACGGTGGACCAAAGAAGGGTTTACTCGGTTTTTGCAAAAGAGTGTGGTTTTCCGTTTTTAGTGAACAATGGTACGAAAAGGTGCCCAGCACAGACGATAGATAACGAAACTGTGAGGGATAACTGCACGATACTTATTCGTGCTCTTGGTTCCCAAAAAACTTTCCTTATGTCAATTATGTTGAGTTTTGATCCATGTATTTTGACGTCAGTTGGATCCGGACCAACTAGGGATTGTTTTGGAAGCTTTTATCTGTTCCGTAAACTATTTTCTTTCTAAATATTTCTTTTAATTTATGTTAGTAAATAATCACTTTCCTCGTTGATTTCTTCTGTCCATCTGGATTCCTGTGTTCACATCTTGTTTAAATAAAGCTATTGCATATGGGTTAAGAACAGATTAACTAGGTTATATCCATTTTATTGATAGTTTGTTGGTTTATGGTAAAGTTTCGTTCACTTTCGGTGGGTTTTATCATTAGGACAGAACGTAAGCTGGACTATTTCCGGGTTCTTTTGACGAGAGACTATTTGCATGCATGATTCAAATTAATTGTTGTTAAATTTGGAGGCTAAAACAATCTTCATATGAAAAGTTTCTCTCAGAAATTAAAAACAAAGGAAATGACCTTCAACCTGTGGCTTTCCGGACATAGTTTTCTTCCTGTTGGAAACCTGTCTTTGAATTTTTTTTATTGCCTTGGCACTTTTCCTCATCCAGATCACCACTTTTGCTTCTAATCTGAGTGACAGCATTTACTGCACCGCTACTGGGTATGATAATGTCAATGACAGGCATTTTGAATCATCGTTGTGCACTCTTTCCAGTTTCTTCGTTGAGGTAATCAACTGGGGAGTTTTTCTTCTTTTCATGTTCCCCTCTACTTTGCTGAATAGGTCAACAATGATACTTAATTTTGAAAAGTAGTGGGAATCAAGTTAAAAACGCATGGGAGTTGAGGCGCTTTCAGCAAACCTGTGACCGTTTCTCTCTGGAAACGGTGTATTGCGTTAACAGCTTAGGACTTTCGTTGACATAGAAACGGAGTCTCTTGAAAAAGATGACTTAAACGTTGGAGGTGGTAAGATACTTCTCGCGGACCTGATAAAGAATACTTAGCGGTATATGTTTTGTCGGTGATTAAAGCCTGACAGGTCTTAAGAAGTGGCAATATGCAGTGACATTAGTACAGAATTGCGAGTCGTTTTAAAACTTTACACCTACGTCTTTAAGTTGAGTGATCCGCGACGTACCCGCTATGACCATTTACAAATGAAAATTTATTCCCTACGGGTAAAATGCCCCAGTCTCCTTTAAAGGATTAAATAGGTGATATATTCGTTGGAGTGGTTTCATGAAAGAAATATGGCGATTAAATTCACGAACATCAGTCTCGTCACCAACATTGTTCGAGTTGATAGTTCCGTGCTAGCTGTATTGCATAGATCCTCATGACAGCATTTAGGGTCGCACCGCACTCCATATTTTTCGCAGTTTTTGTTTGTGCACAAATCTGCCGTACCACAAGTTCTGGAAAAAAGTTCCTCGTATTCATCTCCAGTGAGTTCCTTGTAACGCACTAGATGTTCTTTGATGCAAACTTCGTCGTGCCCATCAGGACAGTCTATGAGTTCCATTTTCGCATTGCATTCCTCCCAAGATATGTTAGATACACACGCATAACATCTGAGGGCCTCACTGCAACGAGGCACTGAAAAAGGAATAAGGAAACGCTGATAAATTTCCTACCGGAGCAATCTCGTTTTCAGGGTTTTCGAAGGGATAAGTCCTTGGAACGAGTTTGCAACTGTTGTCACGCAATCCGTTATTTTACTAACTAAAAATAAAGTGATTGTCATCGATATTCTCGCTGGATTAGACTGTCGTGTCATGCGGTTCTTGTCTGACGTCTGCAACAAAAGCTTAGTTTAGTAAGAACATATCTTCTCGTCTTTGTGAAAGAGGAGATCTGTCTGGGCTTTTAAAATCCCAGTCAGAATGACATTTTTCCTTTTTTTCGTTTGGTCCGAATCTTTTACTTCTGGTTGCCTCTCAGCTGGAAGTTAGAGTGCATCAGCTCCTTTAAACCATAGGCCATACAGCTTTTCTTTGTGCAGTATGAAAAACCTCGAGTACCAGGTGTACAGTTTTGTTGTTCTCGTAATTTTGTAAAGTTTTAGGTTTTGCTTCTTACGGATATTTTATAGTACAATTGATTGATGGAATGCAAATACAACATGAATGTTTTTTCTTTTTGCCAAGTTTTTTGTGTTTCTCTTAAGAGAAAAAAGAAGAGGAGCGGAAAATGAATGCATCAGAATGGGCAGACAATATGTGTATTTGCACTTTGTTTCTTGGCGTTTCTGATGCTTCACAGAATAGAACCTATCCTGTCGGGTGACACAAAAACCATTTGTGAAGGTCTTTGTGTGACTCTGTGAAAAAAAAACCACAAACAAAGCCGCATTTGTAAAGCAGCATATGTATTGTGCTCCCGCTGGCACAAATTTCACCGCTGTGAATGTTAAGTTACAAATGAAAATATTTTGAAATATAAACTAACTGTGGAAAACAGGTTTTTATAGTGTACATGTTTCGCTGTGCACCTTTCCTTCAATCTCCATTAGCGTAAAATCACTTGTGATATTGAATCACATCTGTGTCGCAATTTCAAAGGTCATTCTCAGTGATTTGCATAACTTGTGACACAGTACAACTAATTAAACGAATCTCCAGAGGAACCTTCGGGTAACTTTCCTAAATCGGAAGTTTTTTTAAAAAAGAAAAGAAAAGTAAATTGAAGGACAATAATGATATTATTTTGGTCGGAGAGTAAACTAAAGCTCCCTTACTCTATTGTGTTAATTAGACCAATTTGAATTGTTCAGTTGACTACACTGAATGTTGCGAAATATTTTAGCAATTAAATGGTGGAAACTTCTCTTATTTCGTTGCTTTCACACAGAATAGACCGAGAAGCTCCCAAACCAATTAATATATCATTGTGGTGATTTTTTTCAAAGTCTCTCATATAATTTGAGTTTGAATGGTGGCCTTTCAAAGCGATTGCATTCAAAGTGATTGTTTGCAATCCTTAAATCTGCGAAGGAAATATCTGCCCATTGGCGCTGATTTGTAACGCAGAGGTTTTGCACAGATTGTTCGTATATTTCGCATGTTTTCATTTCATTTGATACCGTGTGCTCGAAAGCAAGAACTAATTTATTTGTTTGCATCGATTGTTTGCCAGGGTTTTTATTAGCTGTTAGCAGATTTCAATGTCAGCTTAGAGTGTAACAAAGAAATTTAAAAGAAATTGGCCTCGGATACAAAGACAATTGACTATTCTGCAACTGCTTAAAAGAAAACTTTCGTCTTTGCATCAAATTAAATACGGACATTTCGTGACTTGGACGTCTTCACTGTGGCGTCTTCACTGTGGCCTCTACACCATTTTCATGTAAACAAAACAAAACATCTTACTTACCCTTTGTCAGTAGAACTAAGACAAACGACGCGTAGCGAAGAAAATTCGAGCGCATTCTTCCGCTCTCAGGATTGAAGAGCTAGCAGCTTTCTTCGTCAGATCCTTTTGTATTGTTGGCTTTTTGTATTCCAGTCGAAATGTGACTCGTACTGTTAGAACGATCTATTAGTAGCAAGATCTCGTGACACGAACTGCGTGCGCGAGAATTAAAGCGTGACTGTGTCGTGTATTAGGTTTACTTTCGGGAACAAGAGATCATCGCGACGTGTGTTCGAAAATGACGGCTGAAAATTACAAAGTGTAATGGGGAGTTTGTTTAGTAATCTTAAATTTCTTATTTTGTGAAGTTTTTTTTCTAAAAGAGGATTTTTCAGTCAAGTCGTTCTTTTTTCCTCTGATATTGATTTTGTAAAATTTAAATTTGGTCGCCAAGTAAGAATGCATATTTGCATGTCATTGTTATTGTCTGAGGGGAAGGCAGGGAATGTTTGCCTCAAAGGATTAACTTTTGCAAGAGGGCAAATGTTTGTTTTTTGTATTAGGTCGTTTTTGTTCGTCTCCAGCTCATGCACGCACTTAAAAAAAGGTGTATAAAAAGTTTCAAGGGATTTTGCTAATCCAAGAAAGTCTGCTGGTGCCCTCTGCTCTAAGGTGACCGCTAAAACCATTCGTAGTTGTTCTGGTTGTTTAGCAAGTCGTTGGGTTTCTGACAGATACACCCACACATTTTTCATTTAATATTTTTTTGCTCAGCAAATACACGGAAAAGACATTCATTTCACCAAGTGTTGCACTTTATTCACAGCAGTGTATCCGCTTTGTGTATTTTAGGAACACAGCTTGTATCAAAGAATTGATCTTAAAATGTATTCAAGTAGCTGCAAAGATTAAAGTCAATATTATTTACCCTTAACTTTACATAAAATTTGAAACATCAAAAATTATCAAACGTGTTTCACGCGAGCGTTCCTCTGACAAGTTAAACCGTCTTTTTTTACGTTTGGTCACTACTTATTTTGGTGTACAATTTTTTGCGCAGCTTTTCGCATTTTTATTACACAATTGTGCTTTATTTTCGGGTTTCAAATCAAAATGTAAAGTTTACCCTTGGCTTATGAAGTGAGGCGATTCATAGCTATTGGTAAAATAATTCAAGAACCTTCATTGTTACTAAGAGTGCAATGTGATCCAGAAAAATGTGCAAATGACTTGAATCTCATGATAATAGCTTAGGAGGATTTTATCTTGATTATTGTAAGAGTGAAAAAGTAACAAGTTTGAAACGAATCATTTTCTTTTTACCAACGTCTTCCTGAAAAGTGTAAACATTTGACGTGGTACTTTCTGTGATTTCCTAATTTCCCGATTTCCTAAATTTACGAGGATGTCACGTAATGTTTGCGCGCCTGATACTGAAAGGGAATTTTTTCTCAATTGTTAAATTAAACCCACTGTGGCCACAGAGTAGTATCTGTATTCTCGAATCAAGTTGTTGAGGAAAAGAGATGTCAAAAAAAATCTATAATTATGAATTTTAGTCACAACATAAAGTTTATTAATCATTGGTGACAAATTTAGGAGGAGCGTTTTGCATTACGGTTGTGAAAATGTTGTTTTTTGACTAGCCTGGACAGAAATCATGACATGCGCGACATTCTGGGAACAGCCAAGTCAATTGAGGTCATGAAGGAAGTTTGTCAGACGTTAAAAGAGAGGGTACAGGTTTGTAATTGTACTTTGTTTTGTCAACAATTTTTGAACCTCTCGATGTTACTGCAGAAATTAGACTCTATTTCCGGTTAATTGAGCAGTTTTGAAATCAATTAGAAAGAAAGACGAAACGCAGGATGAAGAAACCCAATATCGTTGGGCGAAATTTTAGATTATGAATTTATGGCTGATCGATTGAATGTCGCTATAAAGCTGTAACGACACGTTTTGTCCCATTGTTTTGATCCATCTCGAATAAAACTTCTTTAAGTAATTAAAAGTCACAATCCCTCTGCTAAATAGGCTTGGTATTGATAAAAGCTACAGTGATGCTTGTTATCACTGGTTTCAGAGAGACATTGAAGAAAATGGCGAGCCAGATTCCTCAGAGATTCCCTATTGGCGGTGTCAACCATATATCAGGTAAGAACCTAGTTCAAGCGGACGTTTTCCAGTGGAGCGATCTTAGGCTTGAAGTCAAAGGTGGTTCAGTCTCCGAAAAGAGTGTAAAATCCGGTCACTGTATTTCACATGCAGTCTCATGGAGCCAAAAAGTTACTCAATGAGCGCACTCATTTATCTCACAATTGCAGATCAAATACCTCAGTCAAACGAACACTCGACCAGGTGAAAGAAGAAGAGGAAAGAAGCAAAGAGGTGGCAAAGCTGCGGGAGATGAGAAAAGCGTTGAAGAAACAGAAAGTGAAAGTGCGAAGAGGTAATTTGACTTTGCTTTATTTGTTTTTTGTTTTTTTTTTTTTTGGTGTTTTTTTTGTTTCTTTTTTAACTGGTTTTAATGCATAGTCTCTGTATCTTAAATGTATAATTTTATTGTTGGAATTCTTAATTGATATACCATTTGTCAACAGAACGAACGTGGGATATCTGTGCAAAGTGTGAAGTAAATCCAAAGGTAGGTGTCACAGTGGCTTAACTGTGAGTCTTGCCTTTCGTTGATTAGCCGGAAACTGGTTAGCCACGTTGTTGAGAAGTTAGCCCAATAAGTACCCTAAACACGCGAATAACACTGCATTATTGACCCATCATTGGTAAAATGCACCCCGCTTCACTTGTAAAGTTGGACTAAGTGTAAAAATTCAGCCTGCATGGTTAACGTCAGAAGGTAGTCTCTTTCGCAGCCAATGTTAAGTCCTGCTTTGCAACATAGTTTTCTTATTTCCTTACGTGCGTGACCACGTGACCAAAATAAGTCTTTAGGAGAGACGAAAAGAGGAGGGGGAGAGGGGGTGTGTTCCTATTGTGCCACTCCCTCCTCTCCCTTCACATTCTGCATCAGCTAAAATTTTATTAGTATTTTATAGTTCCCTGAAATGACATGTGCGCCGCTAAATCAGTAAATTTTGAAGCCCGTGAGCTTTGTGAAGTTCGTGGCTGTAACGATGTATAGCGCTTAAAACCTGAAACTGAGTCTTTTTCATTTCAGGGATTGAAATGTGTATTCGATTTGTGTAGGACTTGTTGTCACGTCAAAGTAAATGAAGGAGTCACGGACTGTCGAGGTAATTACCAATGATCAGTGTTAAAATTTTATCGGATCGGCAAAATAAAAGTACACGACTCGTTCCGTCATTTCTGTTTCAGGACACCGAAAACGTTTAAAGAGACACGACGCTACCACTGTGAAAGAAGCTGTCAATGACCTCTCTACGAAAACCGATATTGAAACAGGAAGGGTACAGCAAACGCAGATTGTGAGCTAACATACATTTTATTGCACTTGCAAATATACTCTCCGAGTCATATGCTGGCAGACTGATGATAGAGGTTTCTTACTGCGATATACTTTCGTTGAGAATGATCTCATTGACAACTATACACGCGAGAATGACTATAGAAATTTGTATTAGTATGTAACCACCACAATGTGTTGAAATATGCTCTGTTCGCGTAAATTTGTTTCATTAATATTTCTTGGGGAGGACATTCGTGTCCAGTCCAAAATTGTAACACGGGACTTTGGTCAGCTGTTGTAGGGTTCCATAACTGTAAATGCACCGAGGTATTTGCACGCGACGGAAGATAGCTGTGATTTATAGTAACTACCTTGAAAGACATTCCCATCACTCAGAGTTCTTTTTATCCTGCGCTCCAAGTTTACTTTGCAGCTTTTGTGCCAACCGTTACTCGTCAATGCCTTCTATTTCTTCTAGTTACGTATTAACCGATTTAAAATTCTCAGAAAATCTTACATTTACTCTTGAATTACATTTTGAAAATGTGATCGAATTGTTGTTGACCTGCTTTTTGTTGTTATTTCGAATGATGAATAAATAAAGTTGTGCGGCAGATTTAAACATTAAAGTAAGCGATACTATTATCACGATACTATTTTATTTAAGAGATAATTAAATTGTAGATTATCATCAGGATCTTGTGGATAATTGTGATAATTGGAAAGTGAACCTTTAAGGAACATGAGCTTATTCTTACATTTGCTCTTGAATTACATTTTGAAAATGTGATCGAATTGTTGTTGACCTACTTTTTGTTGTTATTTCGAATGATGAATAAATAAAGTTGTGCGGCAGATATAAATATTAAAGTAAGCGATACTATTATCACGATACTATTTTATTTAAGAGATAATTATATTGCAGATTATCATCAGGATCTTTTGGATAATTGTGATAATTGGAAAGTGAACCTTTAAGGAACATGAGCTCATTCTGTTTGATACCGGCCCTTAACAGAGATAATTTTGGATTTTCGGAAAGTGTCGTTGTCTTCTGAAAACCCGCATTCAAAGGAACGAGTAGTATTTATAGATCAAAGAGTTCGACGGCCTCGGCCTGACCCTTTTACTTCTTTTAGTTGCCAAAGTTGATCGGAGTTGTTCACGAAGCTCCATACCCCTCAAGTGATACGGCAACGGACGCGAAAATTCTCTTCTTCGAAGAAGGTCTAACGTTTCATCGTCAGAGGTATCTACCGGTTCACCTCTTGTCTTGTCGATCCCGGATATTGGCGAAGATAACGGTGTTGTCAATGAAGAAATGGCAATGTCATCGAGTGAAGAAGTGTCATCTGGACCACGTATACTAGAACAGTCGTCGTAGTTCATATTCATTAGAAGTAAAAACCGGATTATAAAAAGAAGCTCTTCATCTCGTTGCACTTCGTCCATTGCAAGTTTCTCGATTAAATCAGACATTCTCCCCAACATCCTCTCTTGCGCTAAGGACTTCATGATAAACAAGCTTGATGTGACACATTTTAGTTTTTGAATTGCTCTTTTTCGTGTCTCTACATCAGCCATTGTTGCCGGTCTCTCGCACTCAAATCGAACCACGTTCGCTCTTCTTTCAGCATCGTTCTCCTCTTTTAATTTGGAAATTCGCAGTTGTTTGCGTCTCGCCATATGACGAAGTCTTTGAGAGTAGACGACTACAGATGTTAATGTTAGTTTTCCATGTGGGACATTTTCCTGAGGTACTGGATGTTCATTGTCATTTTCTCGTTCAGTTTCTTTATTAAACCCTAAAAGTTCACGTAGTCTTTCCAATATAAAGTCGTGCATTTCAAAGTCTTTCGACTGTTTGTCCGTATTTTCTCTGATGTCCTCATAAGAATCATTTAGAATGGCAACAAAAAAGTTGACGAAAATGAACGACATAAGAGTAAGGAAAGAAAATCCAAACAGGGGACCTAGAACTCGATTCGCTCGTCGCAGTTCTTCCAAGTCCATTTTTCCGCCGAGGCACATGACAAATTCGGAAAACACCGTTCTTTGAAACGATGAATAACGCAGCATGTACTCACCAAAAGCTAGTCTACCAAACTGAGCATATGAGAAGATAATAATGGCAAATATCACAGAGTATGACATGAGTAATCCTCTTGATAAACGAAGTGATGACATCATTATGCTGACGTGTGGATTAAACCGGATCATGCGCAGAAGTTTCACAGTTGTTGTGAAAACCGTCAGAGCTAAAACGGAATTCTCTGCGTGGTTCCAGTCAACGGCCTCCCCGAAACTTACAGAAGCAAAAGGGTTTTTCTTTACTTTTACGACACTTTTCAGAACCATTTGTGATTTTAAAACATAGAAAACTACCACCAGAAAAGAAAAAATGATTTGCAAAATCTGCACCCAATTCCATGCATTTCGGAAATAAGAACATTTCTGCTTAAAGATATTATAAACCTCTTTTAGCACAAAGAAGATTACCATGAGGATGAACAGTAACTGACAAATCAGGTAGAACCGGTGGAAACCAGTTTCCGTGCTCGTCACTAGAAGCGTGTCGATCTTTGCGAAAGGATTACCGTACCCAGTGGGGAGTACTTCGTAATGATATGTCGATATGCTGATGTATCCTGTGTTTGGATTGTAAATGGAGAATTCAAGTAACACTGCGCGGGTCTGGCGGTCGACCCAGTCGTATTGTCTCAAGTTAGTAATAATTCTGTCAGCAGTGAGTTTACTATAACCTAAATCTGCTATGTATCCACCTCCATCATAAACGTGAAAGAAACCCCAGCTTGGCGAGTTCTGGATCTTTTCCTTTTTCACGTAACGCCATGGGGCCGGGCAAAGATCTGAAAAGTTAGCCCACGAAACCGAGCCTGTAAATGGCATCCATCCAGGTAGATGAAAATGAGTTCTGTCCTCTTCGTTGATGTTGTAGAAGTCATTGCAGTGCTTTACTACCTCTTGTAACTGCTCCGGGATCAAGCAAGAATCTATAACAGCAACACCAGGAAAAATTAGCAACGTTGGTTGTGGTTCAACGATGGCTCCTAAAACGTTTTCTTCGAGAACATTGTCTTTATTGGACAGTACTAGTTAATTTAAAATATGCAACCGAAATAAAAACCAGAAAATGCAAATTTCTATTTCTTTTACTGAGAGAGCGATTTGTGATATACATCCTTACATAGCTGTTTTGGAGTTGATTAGACTAACTGACTTGCCTTTCTGTACTCTCAGCTGCCTTAAACGGGGCACTCCCAGGAGAATGGACATCTTGTCACCAATGTACTCTTGCTCTTTGACTTTCTCATCATTGTACCACTTACCAGCATAAATGCCATTCACAAACTGACGATTCAGCCAAGTCCAAAAGATCCTGGGGTCTTTGGCCTGAAGAAGAACCGAAAGAGCTCACATAATGATTTACTTCTCTTCACTTTATTCGAATGACCGTCGGTGCAGTTTGTTGCATTTGTGAGATCCAGTTTGTACGAAACCGAGTGTCCAATTGCTGACACGTGGCAATCAACCGAGGCATAAAAGGCTACTATACTTTATTAATTTTGAAGCTCCACTTACATTAGGAGCACCGGTATTACTCTGGTGATCTTCGTACCGAAATGTTGATGTCCTAGCATAATTATGCTTAATTTAGGTTATTTTTTTAATGGGACTGAGGAGAAAACCCGCACAGAGACTCAGGACTAAGCAAAGTTCGTTAAATTCCTCTTTGTTTTAGCTTTGTTGAATACTTACCAATGAATAATTGCTGAAGGTGTCTTTTAGATTCTTAGTCATGAGATATCCATGGTAACTTCTGTTACCGTAACAAACGATTGTTAGTAGCAGTAAGAACAGTAGATACACCACAAGTTCTCTACCAAAGGAATACATCTTTGCCTCCTTTACTCTGTATTCTCTGGCTTGTTCAAGCGCAGCTTCCTCCGGGATTTCAGCTGTTCTACCTTGAGTGTCACATGCAACTTCTGTTTCCAAAGAAGATAATTGTGCAGTTGTCTCGTGGTTTTTAACATGACGAAAGTCAGCGTCATTACGGTTGCTAAGGAAACATGCAGCTAGAACCATGAGAAGAACTATTTTGATTGGCTGAAGAACGAACAGATCCTCAGTGAAAGAAACTAACATAGAGGACAACCACTGGTTTGCAATGTCTTTTCCCCACATTAAGCTGAAGAAAAAAGTAAAGCACGCAGATACAGACACAGTAGCAAGGCTTAGAAACCAAGCAATGTAGATACAGAAATGAGGACAAATGAAGTCCTTTTTGGTTTTGCCCCACGTTCGTTCTCGTGTTCTTGTCCAGAAGGAAGTATTACTTTTCGATGCAGCTTTTACGCCGCTTGTGTCCTCTTCGCAGCCTAAGGAAGAATAACTGTTGCGTCGCACAGGCTCAGGCGTATCTTCCCGCTTGGTCACAACTGTATTAGAAGGTTTTTTCGCGCTATTTTTGAATAATGACGTGATGAGCAAGTTCACAGGAGTAACTATCAGAGCACTCTCAATGCCCACCACAATCTGCCTCCAGCTGAACTTCAATGGACCAATCTGTATGGTAGGATCTTCTGTCTTTTCAGTCCTGTAGAAAAGAGCATTTGCAAGCATGGCAGACAGAAGTAGACACAAACAACATGTAGCTCGTTGCACGCGTGTGAATTTGTTCCCCGGTGGCTTGGTTACAACAGAGAGCCACAAATGTCCCTCAGAAAAACTCTCTGAGCCTCGTGAGTTAAGAAAGTGTTTAAAAGTTTTCATCTCTCGACGAGAGAGAGGTGTTAAAATCCTGTCAATTTTACCGTCTCCTTTTTCTAAAGCCAGCCAACTGTTGCTTATAAATGTCCATTTCTTCCCTGTTTGGCGGTCCTTCACAACAGCATGGCTGAAATACCAAGAAGGACTCTTTCCTGAGTTGTCATGCCAAACACGGATGTATTGCACAATGCCTAGTGACATTGGTAAATGAATAACAAATCTATCGTCGTTTCCGCGGGCCAAAATTTTCCTGGAGTTGATCATGTCCTTTTGTAATATTATGGGTTGACTCTCCGCCTCGCTTCCATGAATGACAATGGCGACATTAGCATCCGTCCCAGACTCTCTCCAGACTCCCGTTACCACGGTCAAATCGTAACCGTAAGAGGCCTCCTGGGTCAAAGTTAAATGGAACGCCGGGCCTCCCTGTGGAAAAGCATAAATAATAACGATAATTGAAAAAAAATAACTTCAGGGAGTCAAAGAGAAATTCGCCTTTTCGTATGAAAGCACAAAATGTAAGTTGGAAGTATGAAAAGATGATTTCATAAAGGTGAGGAGGCGTATCGTCATAATATTGCTAGGTGTTACTTCATAGATCAAATGACCCTTGCATATCGAGTAAATATTGAAGACGTAATTTAGCACAAAAAAATATTTCGTGAGAATTAATATTTGAGACTTTGAATTCAGTTTACAAAAACAAGGAGCTACCTTAGCTTGATCTCGTTTATCGGCTTTCCTTGCGAATATGACCACAAGCAAATACAACAAGAGCACAATGATTATCGCACAAAGGACAGCAATGTTTCCAGTTTGGTCGAGTCGTCCGAGTTCTGTAAACACGACATCAAAATCCAACGTGTTAGGCATCACCAGGACACCTCCTCCAAATGACGTTAAGTGGTTACACAGGCAGTGTAAGGATCCTAAATCAGATTTTGGTCCTACCTTAAATAAAAGACAAATAAACTGTAAAGATTTAAGTCAACTGCTCTTGTCCGTTATTCAAGTAGAGAAGATTACTATTCACAGCTAGGAAGATAACTTAATCAAATCTACGAAAGTGGTAACGTATTTTTAAAGACATTTGATCAGTTAAGAACACTAATCAATGAACTTCTCGAGTTCATTTAGCTCCTTCGACGAAATGTTATTAGGTACGTAAATTGCCTAAGAGATTACCAAACGTCAACCAAATAGAAAAAAGATTGTCGTATGAGAGGAAAGAAAAATGTCTGCAGCTGAATTTTTTTCTAAAACTCTTACTCTACATCCTGTCGACAACCAGTGTTCTTCTCTGCTGTCCCAAAAGACGCAACTCTCCTCCAAAATGTTCATCGAGTAATTCATGTCTGTTCTTGAGTTGTAAACAGGCTTTATTGTCTTGTTCTCGGGTCTTGGAGGATCCTTAACTTCCACACACGACCTCTTCTGCCGACCACTTCCGAAGCATGATCGTTTCTTTCGTCCCTGAGGTCTAACGCTGCCTCCTTCGTATAATATACCGATGTAGTATTTACCCGCCTCACCGATTAATTCATGGTACAAGACAACATCGTAAGCGTCCTCGCTGCAACCACGCTGAGAAGCCTGAGGAGATATGGAACACGACTCATCGGGGATTCTCTTGGTTAGGTCGTATTCTGTGACAGTTGGCCGCCGACCTTGTCGCACAAACACCCTAAAGATGGTGGGTCTTTCTGGTGTGATCTGAAAACAGATTTTACTACTGATTACCCTGGCAGAATGATTTTGCTATGTGAACTTTTTATCGAAATTTCCAAGAGATGGATCAGCTTAATGCAAGTCATACTTACACGTAGCTCACTGGTTAGGGTGTTGCATTATTGATCAAAATTTGTGAACAATTTTGTGCTTTTTGCTACGTTTTAAGTATTTTATTTCTTTTTTTATGAATTTTTCTAAGGTTCTATCAGACTTTTCCAGCTTGGTTCATCTTTAATTTCAGAGCCTACTGTTTTTTTTTATCTTTTGATCCCACCGAATTTATTTTTAATTCGCGTGTTCAGTCGTCATATGCATCAATTTGTCCAAAGCTCAAATAAGACCAGGACTGTGGCCAGCCAACCAACCATGCAACCGACCAATCAAGCGGCTTACGTACGTGTGTCCGAAAGATTCTGAATAAACGTTTTAGACAACATTACTTACTCGAAGCCGTAGAGCATTCCCCCCTACACCTGGTGAGTTTATTTCATGGTATTGCATTTTCCCCTCACTGCTGGGCTTCACAAAGAACGAAACTCTTTTCTCCGGAGTAAATCTCACTTTCCGTGGAATCTTGATCTCTATATCCTCTCTGCTGTCTTTGACTGTTAAAGGTTCTCCTTCGTCATCTTTAAGGTTCAAACTAAGGACATGAGAATCCCTGACAACAGCTGAACTGTTATCCCAAGTGAAAGGATTAAAAGCACTCATCGTCAACTGTAAAAAGACACGACTATTGTGAATACATATTATTCAGCATTTACACTATGCAGTTCTGGTGCGAGATGGCGTTTACGAAAGCATTCTGAGTATGTGTAAACCCAGAGAAAATATTAAAGTAAAGTTTAAAGTTCTAGAGACGCCCCGCTTTTTGTCTTATACAGGACTAACTACATTCAAGGAAACCAATGCAAGCTTACCACGCTATCTATATATTTAGGAGTTGTCGCTATGTCATCAATTATGGCAGCAAGAGGAAATTTAAATCCTGCCTTATCATCGTCTGTGAAGTCTGCACTGGTTCCCCTTGATCTGGAGCTCATTCGGCTTAGTTCCATGTTGATGGACTTAGTATCAATACGGCGAGGTTCTTGATCCACCGTCATCTTTGACAACAGAGCTGTTGCAACGTCATCAATGAGTTTCTCCGTATCTCTGGAGATGTTTTCACTCTGCAATATTAGATTTAAAAAATGCTTGCAGGTGCCAAGATATTACCTTAAATGGTTTAACTTGTTCCAAAATGATCTATTTGACCTTCTGATCAGGTTCTCAAGAAAACATTGTTTTCATGATGTCAGTCACATTTTTCTGGGATAGAACGCATACAGATTCGGTAAGTTCGAAACTAACCTTAGATCGTACGTCCGCTGGCTCCTTTGTTTGACTGACAACATTAGCTTTCTGGGCAGTGGAATGGAGAAGATTTCCGAGGCTCAGTACCAGGTTCTCTCCTCCTTCCTTAACTAAGACATATTCTGAAGCATAATCCTCTGTCGTCTTACTCGAAAGTAGTGACGTCATAGAGGTGAGTGTTTTCAGTGCAAGTTTCTGGTGAAAAGCAAAATGCGTTTTTTTGTCAAAAGTTTCGAATTATGCCCTTGAAAGTTTGATCGTCAGTTGAGGAATAGCACTGAAACGGGACCGCGTGTTTAGAATAAAAAATTGAAATGTTATTACATCGATGTACTAAAGAATATATCGCGTGTAGTAAGTAAGTGGTCATCTTCATCCAAACGATACATACTGTTAGAAAAAATTGTCTAAATTAAGTCCTAGAACATTCTAGAACAGTTCTATATAGAACTGTCTAGAACCCGAAGTCATCCAGCCGTGACCTTCTTGTGTAAGAACATTCTGGAACGTTCTCTTTCGAATGTAATTACTCAGGTTTACTCGGGTTCTTAATTTTGTTCTTTAGAGAAGTTTCTAGATCCTTGAACTTTAGTCTAGGAACAACCCTGCTCTACATTGACACTCGTAACACATACCTGAGTGTCGAATGTCACCTCGCTGGGTTCCAGTGTTGCTCGTGCAATAACTGACGTCACCTGAGTCAAAGACTGTAAATTGCCAACTTGTATCTCTGACACAGTCTTCACAACAGAATCTTTAATCTGTAGGAATAAGTCAAATGGCTCTTTTAACCTACTTTTGATCCTTTTTACAGATTGCTCTGACTGTTACATAATGTTACATCATGGTTTTATCGGAGATTTTCATTCTCACCAATACGTGTGATCAAGCAAATACAAGGTTCAAGCAGGATCATTTAACAAAAAAGAGGGAACGGGTTGAGGTCAGAAAGCAAAACCTTCGGCGCAAAGAAGAACTTAGAACTCCAAATAAGATTTTTTTATCCTTCAGTATTTCACAGTATTTCACCGCTAATGATTATTCGCCAGTTCGTAAGGGAAGTTAATGAATGAAGGGAGTAAGTTTCTAGAGAAACTGTGGTGGTAAGTCGGTGAGAGAGTATAAGGCCTAGTTCAAACGTCGATCTTTACATGTACCGAACCTAATTACAATTTGGGTCGACTCGAATAATTAAGAGCGGCAGTTGATTCAAACGTCGATCCGAATTTAGTTGATCCTAATTGCAAAACCGAACATAACTCCATAGTAGTCAGCGGTTAATGCCTACCAAAATGGCGGAAAAAACAAGAGGAGCACGAGCACGAGCCTTCCTCCTTTCCCGCCATATTGTTTGAATGGTTCGAAGGCTTTCGCGCATGGCACGTAAGCGAACTTTCTTGAATTGTGGGTAAAACATAATTATTTTAACGTATGTATAATGTATGCATTAAGTTCGGTACATGTAAAGTACGACGTATGAATCAATGCCGATCTTTTACCGTTCTATCCGACTAGCCGAGTCGGATAGAACGGCACTGTCGATCCGAATACAAATCTGCCGATCCTAATTGATTCAAACGTCGATCTTTACATGTACTTAATAGAAACGTTAGGTTCGGTACATGTAAAGATCGACGTTTGAACTAGGCCTAAGTATTATCAACTGAGTTGAAAACCTAAATTGGCCACCGTAAAGAGTTTAAAAGCTGGCGTTTCGAGTGTTAGCCCTTCGTCAGCTCTTCGTTAGTCCTTCGTTAGCCCCTCGTCAACCCTTCGTTAGCCCTTCGCTCTGACGAAAGGCTAACGCTCAAAACGTCAACTTTTGAACTCTTTACGGTAGCTGATTTACGTTATCAACTCAGTTGATAATACTAAATTACACCGTAGGGGAGGTGATCCCCTTCTCCCATGAATTTATGAATCGTCGGTGATCAAATGTGTGGGTGTTAATGTATAACCTACAGCAATCTTTTCCTGGGCAGTAGTTGACTTTCTCTGTTCAGCGCTCTCTAGCACGGCATTTGCTAGTTGTGTGGCGCCACGGACATCTCCTAATTGGACTAGTTTCTTGAACTCACTGTTGTTGCCGACGGTTAGTTCGCTGAGACTCTCACCAGCGGGCGCAGGTTTAACCTGGGTAACGTTAAAGACGGTGAAGAATGAAATCTATAGCACTATCACTGAGTACTTCTTGAATTTTTTTTGAGGCCAAATTGTAGGAATTTATGACGCGTAGTAATAGGAACTTAAAGCGCTAATCCCATTGACGCATTAAAATTTCAAGACACTTACAGGATACTATAAAAGTTAAAAGATAACATCAATCAGAGGCTAATTTCTCATTTTCTACAATGGGTGAAAAATGGTACGCAATTCTTGACTTTGTTTTAGTCTGTCCTTCGTTGTCTGTGGCGTACCAAAAAACAAATTTTCCAAAATATCAGAGCATTTACCTCTATTTCAAGAAGGGTGGTATTTGCAGCAGAAAAACTGTCAGACACCATTACTTCAAAATATATCGTATAATTATCTTGTTTCTTCCCCGGAGGTAGCACTGTCCTGACAAGACTTTCTGAGCCGTATGAAATTACTGTGTACAGGCCATTCTCGGTTTTGTAATGGTATTGGTACGTAATTGGTTTATCTCGGTCCTACACAGAAAAAGATATGGAGAAAGAAGAATAATAAGTTCACTTTCCTCGCCTTGAAAACCGAACAGATTTAAAATTTAGGCGAAACAAAGCTTGACTTGAAATGGTCAAATTCTTGCATACATAATTAATTAGACAAATGTCATCTACTACTGTTGGAAGGTGACTCCTTTTCCTCGAACGTTCTGATCATTTCGCTTTATTTCCAATATTCTCACCTGCCAATTTCTGCATTCAAAGATAAACTGCGTTTTCAAAGCCTCTCCTTTTGTTGGTGTCACGCTGCAAGATCCATGTTGAGGTGGGGCGTTAATTCTGAACTGGTAAGTGGCATATCCTGGGGGTTCACCCTGTTGTGAAACTTCGACTTTCAATTGATAAAAGTGGCCTGGCGGTAGCTCTCCTAGTTGGTTCTTCTTTATGACGATGCCAGTGGAATTTAGATTAGTTTCTGCTTTGTCAGTCAGCTGCTTGTCATTGACCTCAACGCCACTGGAATTAACAACGTTTAATTGCCAGTGGTATTTTGCACTCTTACAAGGATCACCACTGCACTCGGTGGTCAAACTGATTCGCGTCGACTCACTTGCAATCTTATCACAGTTGATGAGGCACCTGCAGTGGAAGAAGAGATATGGAAGCTCAGTTTGAAATTCCTTACCTTGAAACAAGACGGGTTGTTTAATTATGTACCCTGTGTCTGATGAGGTGAATGGATCTATGATAATTAAGGGGTTGTTCAGTAAGGTCACGTACAGGTGACAAGGTAAATGGTATGTTAAAGCCCATAGATGCTCACTTAGCGAAAAGAGGACTAATGTTTGGTCAAGAATAGCAAAAATAGGTGAAATAAGTTATTAAGTTAGCAGACGTGTATATCTGTTTGGTCTTTTTAAGGCCTCTTCTCATTAGCATGGCACAGTTAACATGATAACATTTGCTCTACACACACAGAGAGAGATGCACAGATTCAATCGTGCGCTAATCCCTCCACGTGGTTGCTGTCGCCATGATTATTCAGCCGACCTGTTAGTCAGTCACATACCTCTCTTGAGTTTGTGAGAGGAGCGTTTACACTCTCCCCGAAGAGCAGATTGATATCAAACCAATAACCTCTAGGCCTATGGTTCAGTGCTTTAAATTTCCTTTTGGCTGATTACTTTTAACTACCATTAATTACCTAATTATAACGTTCGGCGGGCTACCGCTGACAATCTTGATTTCTTGCACAAAGTCGTCCTCTCGGTCATCCTTCGTTACCACAAGTTTGACGTCATAGGACATATCTACAGTCATTTGAAATGTTTCTAATGTCACCACCGTTAAATTAGAAATTAGTTTCCCAACACCCGTCCCAAAACAACCGCCTCCTCCTGGGCCCGAGGAAGCTGTAATCACTGGAACCAAAGCCAGAGGGCCGGTGGGAAAAGTTTCTTCTCGTCTTTTACATAGCCACGTGAACTGCATGGAGGAGTAGTTACCAGGCTCCACGTCTGGGTCCCTAGTTGCTGAAGCATCCAAAGTGATGACACTTCCCTTTCCCCGAGTGACTTTGTTTCCTCCTAATATATCGGCTATTATTGGAGATTTCGTGATGCTAAAAAATCCTAAAGTACTGCTTACTGCCGGTGGGTTACTTTCAAGGGCTGCTTTAAAACCCACAAAATAAAGGCCATAACCAAGCTGTCGCTTTTGCAAGTTCCATTCTGTAGTTTTTGAGTTCAACGTGGTTGTCGTTTCGATGATAGTGTCATTTGATTGGTCCACACTATACTTGGATAAACGCCACTCAAACAGCAGCTTTTGTGGTGGATTACAGTTTGTTTTATTCACAAATGTTTGCACGATGAAATCTTTGGAGCGAAGAATTTGAACCATCTCGTTCTCTTTCCATCTTGGAAGATTCAGTATACTAACATCAGGAAGCTGACAGGTTTCATCTTAGCATAGAAGGCAAAAGTAAGTCATGACATCGACAACAAAACTTATTGCAGTATCAATTATGAAAATAACAACAGCAGCAATAATGATATTCAATCGGTATTGACAAATTTTCAATGATTAAATCATTAAATGCAAAACAAGAACTAAACTTAATTACTTTGGCATTGGAGGTGAGAAATGAAGGATTAAAATCTACGTTAGTTAGTGCATAAGGGTAGTTGAGAATAGCGAGTGAGTTGTTTTGAAGGCCCCAACCGGCCTCCTTTTCCGAAGAAAAGCTGGGCTTTCCTTGGAAATTTTTTGGGTTTAAAACAGTGCAGTTGCCTTTTCCTGCATTTTGAGGTCTATTCCAATTTGTAATGTCGTCAATTTGAACCCACATATTTCTTTTTCTTACAAATAAAGCTCCCTTTTCTCACCTTCAGCCCTCCAGAAAATTCCAATCAACTTTATGCTTCCGATTCTGCCAGTTTGGTTAAAGTTGTGCAATGCTCTTTCGACATTTGTGATGTTATTTCTGTCGTTTACAGTCAAAACAGTGGTAACTTCCACACTTCCCGGTCTTTCAAAGAAAGCGGAAAAAATAGTATTGATCAGAAGAAAAAAATTCTCGTTTTGTCAACGTGTCGGTTGATGTCTTTCATAAACTCTTTTCATTTTGAAAAAATTCAAATTTTTAGGAAATGGTTAGAAATGTTTTTATCACTGAAAGGTTTTTTAAAATTGAAGTGTTTTGATTTCTTAAGGACACTAGTAATTCTGGGAAATGGACAAAAACAATGAATTAATGAGATAAACCGAGTCCTATGGTTAGTAAGTTAGAGACTCAGGTAGGTAATGACAATATACACAAGAAACTATAATAAATCCTAAAACTGATACTTTTATCGTCACATATCACGTTAATTAATCATTGATAAAAAAACGTGTTTCCATAAGTGCGGTGCTCGTCATCAGTAACACCATGATAATCATAAAGTATCTTGAAGTCATCCTTAGATCCGTTCTCGGTAATATTTTTAGGTAAAATATTGCGAAGATGTTGCTATATTCAATTGAGCGCATATAGGCCATGTGAAAGGGAGTAGATGCTTACCTTATAAATAATAGAGTTACATCTGTGACACTATATTGTCCGAGTTTCGCAGTGAACTGCAAAGAAGAAAGAAAAGCTGGTTATCCTGCTGTCAATCATACCAAAAACATTACAATAAATGTATTCAAGTCTGTCCACAAGTGAACCGGGAAGGCATGACACGTGCCATCTCACTGATTTCTTTCAAACTTTCACAGTTTATGATGGTCACTAAGTTTTTCGAGAATTCAGAGTGGTTCGGGCTCCCGGCCCATCCCTGGGTTATAAGAGCCCCTGCATCAAATCCGGGGGTAAAAGGCCGTTGTGTTCTGGCCTTGATCCCGAAATCGGGGGTACTTGCAACACTTCCTTCCAAAAATTGCAAACTCCTCAACGCATTACAGCCAAAGTCCCTCGCAAACTGATTTAACTAACTTAGAATAGCCTCCTTGGAGGAAAGTTACGATAGACTTCTCTACTCTACCCTTCACGGTTAAATGTAACAGGAACAACTGTCCTGTAATGTACCCAAAATTCGATGGATTCCTTTTCAAAGTTTCTCACAGAAAAAAAATTATGCTGCATTAAGTAAAATTATGAAAGGCATATAAAGCGTTTCATTTGTGTCATAAACATTTGGCAAACGTCGCTGTCAACTGACGACGTCCATTACTCAATTTGACATCTGTGAGGGAAATAATAAAACAAAAGTGAAGCGAGGAATCCCAGCGTGAAACCCTATTGATATGTTTTTACTTTACATCACGTTACATGATGAACCGTTGAGGGGTTGCCTTACCTCGGTAATAAGCTCCATCTCGAAGTTTTTATACACTTCCGAGTCTTTGTTCAGGAGATTGAGGTCGAAATTGTACTGTTCCCTCCGAAAGGCAAATCGCACGCCTGCTGTGGAGCGGAGATAAACCAGCAATTTTCATATGCGCGTGTTTCACCGATAATGGCTCATGAGATACGGTTGAAATCAGTGCATTGAAATTCGAAACGCGAACGTGCCCGCTTCTTATCATGATATCAGTTTATCACACCCGTGAAACTTTCTCCTAAGTTTTAAATGCTATGATGTTATCATTTGTCCCTTTTGGAAGCCTTCGCTAGTCTACTTTATAAATAGAAACGTTACCATAGGGGGACTTCCGCGCGACATTTTGTTAGGAAAAGTGTTTCCCTTGCCCTGGATCTTTCTTTCTGTAAAACCGGACAGAAACGTAAGTACTGATAACTTTCTGAAGGAGACACCTCTCTCAATACGGTCCTAGTAGTTGCCAACTTCGCAAAAAAGGTCATAAGCCGTTTTACAAAGCTATTTAATAGTGCTCCTAAAATCTTAATGACCACTGTCTCAGCACGATAGAATCTGCAAGTAAAAAAGCATGACTTCATCATCGGCTGTGTAGTAAGACCTTGAATCAGTTTAATTATGAGAGTATTATCGGCTGCGAGAATGAATTGATTTTTAAGTCACTCGGATACCTAGCTGAATAGCAAATAAATATGAAACAAATCATAGGTCGATACCTGTGTCTGATGGAGAAGAGTTAGTCATCGGTTGTGGTGCCAAAGTTGGTATCGGCGTTGAGGTCACTTGAGGTGTTGCACTTGCAATTAGTTTTGTTTGTTCTTCTGAGGGTTTTTGTACCACTTGAGTTATAGCTGTGGGTTGAACGGTTAAATTTTGTTGAAGACGTAATGTCGTCGGTTGCACAGATGAATTACCCTGTGGATTCAAAGTTGGTATCGGCGATGAAGTCACTTGAGTTGTTGCATTTGTAGTTAGTTTTGTTTGTTCTTCTGAGGGTTTTTGAACCACTTCACTTGTAGCTGTGGGTTGAACGGTTACATTGTGTTGAAGACGTTGTGTTGTCACTTGTTCGGATGAATTTGCCTGTGGATCTAAAGTTGGTATCGGAGATGAAGTCACTTGAGGTGTTGCACTTGCAGTTAGTTTTGTTTGTTCTTCTGAGGGACTTTGTACCACTTGAGTTGTAGCTGTGGGTTCAACGGTTAAATTGTGTTGAAGACGTAATGTCGTCGGTTGTACAGATAAATTTGCTTGTGGGTCCAAAGTTGGTATCGGCCATGAAGTCACTTGAGTTGTTGTGTTTGCACTTAGTTTTGTTTGTTCTTCTGAGGGTTTTTGAACCACTTCACTTGTAGCTGTGGGTTGAACGGTTACATTGTGTTGAAGACGTTGTGTTGTCACTTGTTCGGATGAATTTGCCTGTGGATCTAAAGTTGGTATCGGAGATGAAGTCACTTGAGGTGTTGCGCTTGCAGTTAATTTTGTTTGTTCTTCTGAGGGTTTTTGTACCCCTTGAGTTGTAGCTGTGGGTTCAACGGTTAAATTGTGTTGAAGACGTAATGTCGTCGGTTGTACAGATAAATTTGCTTGTGGGTCCAAACTTGGTATCGGCCATGAAGTCACTTGAGTTGTTGTGTTTTCACTTAGTTTTGTTTGTTCTTCTAAGAGGTTTTGAACCACTTGAGTTGTAGCTGTGGGTTCAACGGTTAAATTGTGTTCAAGACGTAATGTCATCGGTTGTACAGATGAATTTGCCTGTGGATTCAAACTTGGTACTGGCGATAAATTCACTCTAGTTGTTGCTCTTGCAGTTAGTTTTGTTTGTTCTTCTGAGGGTTTTTGTATCACTTGAGTTGTAGCTGTGGGTATAAAGGTTACATTGTGTTGAAGACGTTGTGTTATCACTTGTACGGATGAATTTGCCTGTGGATCCAAACTTGGTATCGGCGATGAAGTCACTTGAGGTGTTGCATTTGCAGTTAGTTTTGTTTGTTCCTTTGAGGGTTCTTGAACCACTTCACTTGTAGCTGTGGGTTCAACGGTTAAATAGTGTTCAAGACGTAATGTCGTCGGTTGTACAGATAAATTTGCTTGTGGGTCCAAAGGTGGTATCGGCGATGAAGTCACTTGAGTTGTTGTGTTTGCAGTTAGTTTTGTTTGTTCTTCTGAGGGTTTTTGAACCACTTCACTTGTAGCTGTGGGTTGAACGGTTACATTGTGTTGAAGACGTTGTGTTGTCACTTGTTCGGATGAATTTGCCTGTGGATCTAAAGTTGGTATCGGAGATGAAGTCACTTGAGGTGTTGCACTTGCAGTTAGTTTTGTTTGTTCTTCTGAGGGACTTTGTACCACTTGAGTTGTAGCTGTGGGTTCAACGGTTAAATTGTGTTGAAGACGTAATGTCGTCGGTTGTACAGATAAATTTGCTTGTGGGTCCAAAGTTGGTATCGGCCATGAAGTCACTTGAGTTGTTGTGTTTGCACTTAGTTTTGTTTGTTCTTCTGAGGGTTTTTGAACCACTTCACTTGTAGCTGTGGGTTGAACGGTTACATTGTGTTGAAGACGTTGTGTTGTCACTTGTTCGGATGAATTTGCCTGTGGATCTAAAGTTGGTATCGGAGATGAAGTCACTTGAGGTGTTGCGCTTGCAGTTAATTTTGTTTGTTCTTCTGAGGGTTTTTGTACCACTTGAGTTGTAGCTGTGGGTTCAACGGTTAAATTGTGTTGAAGACGTAATGTCGTCGGTTGTACAGATAAATTTGCTTGTGGGTCCAAACTTGGTATTGGCCATGAAGTCACTTGAGTTGTTGTGTTTTCACTTAGTTTTGTTTGTTCTTCTAAGAGGTTTTGAACCACTTGAGTTGTAGCTGTGGGTTCAACGGTTAAATTGTGTTCAAGACGTAATGTCATCGGTTGTACAGATGAATTTGCCTGTGGATTCAAACTTGGTACTGGCGATAAATTCACTCTAGTTGTTGCTCTTGCAGTTAGTTTTGTTTGTTCTTCTGAGGGTTTTTGTATCACTTGAGGTGTAGCTGTGGGTATAAAGGTTACATTGTGTTGAAGACGTTGTGTTATCACTTGTACGGATGAATTTGCCTGTGGATCCAAACTTGGTATCGGCGATGAAGTCACTTGAGTTGTTGCATTTGCAGTTAGTTTTGTTTGTTCTTTTGAGGGTTTTTGAACCACTTCACTTGTAGCTGTGGGTTCAACGGTTAAATTGTGTTGAAGACGTAATGTCGTCGGTTGTACAGATAAATTTGCTTGTGGGTCCAAAGGTGGTATCGGCGATGAAGTCACTTGAGTTGTTGTGTTTGCACTTAGTTTTGTTTGTTCTTCTGAGGGTTTTTGAACCACTTCACTTGTAGCTGTGGGTTGAACGGTTACATTGTGTTGAAGACGTTGTGTTGTCACTTGTTCGGATGAATTTGCCTGTGGATCTAAAGTTGGTATCGGAGATGAAGTCACTTGAGGTGTTGCACTTGCAGTTAGTTTTGTTTGTTCTTCTGAGGGACTTTGTACCAATTGAGTTGTAGCTGTGGGTTCAACGCTTAAATTGTGTTGAAGACGTAATGTCGTCGGTTGTACAGATAAATTTGCTTCTGGGTCCAAACTTGGTATCGGCCATGAAGTCACTTGAGTTGTTGTGTTTGCACTTAGTTTTGTTTGTTCTTCTAAGAGGTTTTGAACCACTTGAGTTGTAGCTGTGGGTTCAACGGTTAAATTGTGTTCAAGACGTAATGTCATCGGTTGTACAGATGAATTTGCCTGTGGATTCAAACTTGGTACTGGCGATAAATTCACTCTAGTTGTTGCTCTTGCAGTTAGTTTTGTTTGTTCTTCTGAGGGTTTTTGTATCACTTGAGTTGTAGCTGTGGGTATAAAGGTTACATTGTGTTGAAGACGTTGTGTTATCACTTGTACGGATGAATTTGCCTGTGGATCCAAACTTGGTATCGGCGATGAAGTCACTTGAGGTGTTGCGCTTGCAGTTAGTTTTGTTTGTTCTTCTGAGGGTTCTTGAACCACTTCACTTGTAGCTGTGGGTTCAACGGTTAAATAGTGTTCAAGACGTAATGTCGTCGGTTGTACAGATAAATTTGCTTGTGGGTCCAAAGTTGGTATCGGCCATGAAGTCACTTGAGTTGTTGTGTTTGCAGTTAGTTTTGTTTGTTCTTCTGAGGGTTTTTGAACCACTTCACTTGTAGCTGTGGGTTGAACGGTTACATTGTGTTGAAGACGTTGTGTTGTCACTTGTTCGGATGAATTTGCCTGTGGATCTAAAGTTGGTATCGGAGATGAAGTCACTTGAGGTGTTGCGCTTGCAGTTAATTTTGTTTGTTCTTCTGAGGGTTTTTGTACCACTTGAGTTGTAGCTGTGGGTTCAACGGTTAAATTGTGTTGAAGACGTAATGTTGTCGGTTGTACGAATGAATTTGCTAGTGGATCCAAAGTTGGTATCGACGATGAAGTCACTTGAGGTGTTGCACTTGCAGTGAGTTTTGTTTGCTCTTCTGAGGGACTTTGTACCACTTCAGTTGAAGCTGTGGGTTGAACGGTTAAATTGTGTTGAAGACGTAATGTCGTTGGTTGTACGAATGAATTTGACTGTGGATCCAAAGTTGGCATTTGCGTTGAATTCACTTGGAGCATTGGCTCCTGGTTGGATTTAGACGACGAAACTGATTTAGATTCAGTCTCATTCTGAGGGGAAGTCTGATGAAATTCCTTCGATAAGAAAATTACAAAGATGATAACATATTCGACTGATTTGATTTTAGGAACCATTATTTCTTTATGCTGAAGGTGACCAGTACACTGAGCTTGAACTCTCTGAAACGCAAAATACGTAAATTAGAGTTAAAAAGAAAGTTTTTATTACCCACGCAATGACATCATAAATAAATAATGAGAATAGAAGGCATTTGCACTAAAGGTTATTGTGGACCTTCAAATGTGTGTTACGGAGAATGGATAATACGCACTCCGCTTTTGATAGAACCCTGAAAAGCACGTTAACCGTGAAACGGCCAAATACTTTATCGTTAATAGCAAATTAGTGGACAAAAGGGAACTTGCAAATTTTTGTATTATTTACCCTGCTGGTGAATGAGAGAATTATTGGTAAACACAATGTGAATTCTAAGTTATGGGCTTAATAATTTAACTCACTTATCTGTAAAAAACTGCTCTGACACGTTTTAAAAACACAGAACGCCTCGTTCAAAGAAACCACTTTTCAAAGACAGAAAGCCTTCCGTTTATCTTATTTCCCTCTACAATTAATTGTTTTGAATAATGACGATAAAATCTCTAACTTAATGGCAGATCTCGCCCCGAGTTTGCAGTGTCAACCAATAACTCACCCGCTATTACGTCTTTTCACCAAATCGGAACGCGCCAAAACTCTTCCGCTTAGACTATCGAATAAGTTGTATTTGCTATTCATTAACATTTCAGCGTCTTTACTTCGCTGCTTGACAACATCAGAAAAGAAAACGTTTTCAAACAGTCTTACTATATAGGGTCATGTAGAGATTTGTCTTAAAAGACACGAGAAAGGAAGAAATAGGATCATGACATTTTTCAAAATACTATACGAAGCAGTTGTCACGTTACATGATGAATACTTTTCTAATTCTGTTGTTTTACCGGCTTTTATTTTCCCAGCTTCGTGTAATTAAGGACGGTCAAATTGAAAATTACAGACATTCTATTTGGCGTTTACTCAGAGGAAAGGCATCACAACAGTTTTGCAAGGGAAGTAATGTTAATGAACACCGCCTTACTGTCAGTCTTATCACTTGTTTGCTAAGTTGATGGAGTAAACTGACTTTAGGCAGCGCCCCTTTTCCAAGAGAGTCAATTTTCGTTGATTCATCAAAACAGCATGTGTGTGCGCAAAAAAGCAATTATCGATTTTATTGAAGCCTAAAAACCTGATGTTGCCGGATTGATAAAACATACCACTGTGCAACTTAATTTTTCGATTACCAACGTCACGTTTACGAGTATACCATCGACGTCAGAAAGTCCGATAGACTTGAATTTTTCGCTGACGCTAAATCATCCGCGTAAAGTGAGAACATATTAGAATTATTGGCAAGGAAGTTTGCTAACGGATGATGTCTTAACTTGGGCGGTTTAAGACATTCAGAAAAATTGTGGAATCAACAAGCTTTCTTTTTCTGGCAAATAATGCCATAATTTTACTGACTATAAAGATTGTATTCCTTGAGACAGAAGTAGATTACAATAAAAAATGTTACGTATTGTGCCTGTTGTGTTACTACATCTCATGCTGCTGGAGGAAAAACAGTCTGAAATGTGTTTGTATTGTTATAATTACCTAAGGTAATGGAAAGTTCGCTGACTGGCGCATCTCAGCGAATAAATTTCACCTGCCATTACTCACCTCAATTTCAAAGAGGAGTGAAACAGTCAGGTAACGAGACACACTGAGATCGCTTACTTGCATAAGAATAAAAAAAGAGAAGATTTCTAGCCGTGTGTCTGCGGTGCTTTACAACACTCTGAATTTCTTTCTATCATGTTTCTATTCTGTTTTTAGATGAAGAAGCCAAAAGTATTTTGTTAACATCATTGTGAGGCTATAACGAATTTCTCAGTATCAATTTTTGTCGTTAGTTTCAAACTGTATCGTTCCTTAAAAATGTGAACAAAATGCTTTGCACACAAACCGCCATAAAGACTTAAAAAAGGATAAGGAAGTAACTTGAAACTGCGAAACCTAAGATCACAACTGAGATAAAGCGGCAATAATTTATAGAAAATACTTTAGCTTATTCGCAGAGAGCACCCGCTTTTGCTTGCTTTGATATTCCAATTAAACAAGCCCCAGAAAGCTTCATCAGTTTGTTGAGTCAGCTGAGGAACGCTCCCGTCCAAATATAATACATGAATTTTGCGAATGGTGAATGAAAAGCTTTCAGAACTTTTTCCTCCGATAAAACTGATTTCGAAATGACTCAAAACCACAAAACGATACGTATAATTTCTATTGTAACAAGTACATGGATTCTAACTTTTTCTCTAGATTTGTGTTTGTGTATATCTTTATTGCCATCTACCATTTACATGTTATTGCGTTTTTGATCATCTTGACATGAAAATTACCGATGAAGAGAGCTTAACTAGTAAATCTGATTAATAACAAAAACCTAAATAACGTGACAAGCGCGTATGAAAAAATCTACAAGGTCTTGTCAATAAATGTAGTAATTTTTTTATTTTAGATCGAAGATATTAATAAACACCCATAATTGAACTGTAAGATAGAAATGTAAAATTTACTGATAATCCTTATCAAAGAAGGCAAGATGTATCATATTTTCCGCTCATACGCTGTTTATTTCAATGTACTGAACTTTCCAGGTTGCATATAAACCTAAACTTCTAAACAGCAGTCTTACTATGCTTATATCAGTGTTCTGCTCTCGAGTAATTAATCAGAGACTTCTATTTTGGAACTGTTTGCAAAATTTTGAAGAGTACACAACAAAAATTATAAAATGAAAGCGTCGGGAAATTTTAATAACAAAGAGTTTGTTAATCGATATCATTAAGATTTGGAACAAAACGTTACGACAGGAGAAGTGTTTTGGCAAAAAAACAATTCACGATACAAAGTGTAATCATTAGTGTTAAAATTTAAACATATTTTTATTTATAATAACAATCGATTAACTTTTGATGGTGATGAAAGGAATAGAATAAATGGCGTCGGTTCGTTGTTCTTTCGTGACAGGATCCTTAGGTTTGGCGAAAAAATGCCCCAAAGTCTGAAAAAAAAAAAAAAAAAAAAAAAAAAAAAACCGTTTCAGACTTTGGGGCATATTTTCGCCAAACCTAAGGATCCTGTCACGAAAGAACAACGAACCGACGCCATTTATTCTATTCCTTGCAATGACTCCGACAACGAATACATCGGACAGACCAAACGCCAGTTTGGTACACGGTTAAAAGAGCACCAAAAAGCGGTTTTTCTTTGCAAAAAGGAAAATTCAGCTTTATCGGAGCATACTTGCCTAACCAACCATACAATTGGGTGGGATAATTCTAAAATTATCACCACTAATCGGCGTTAGCACCAGCGCCTTTGTTTGGAGGCTTGGCATATTAACTCCGCTCACGCTCCTTTAAATCGTGACGATGGCGGTTTGCTTCCTGACGCCTATTTACACCTCGTCAGAAAAAAGGCCACTATTTAGTGATCATATAAAAGGACCTCTTGTTGCAGCGTTTAGATCACCCCCGATGAAGGCACTAGACAGGAGTGTCGAAACGTTGGGTCTATGAATTGTAACTTCTTCGGTTACATTAATTAAATCTGCAAACCAGTGTAGCATCAAACTATGTCTGATTGTCTACCTGGTTGCTGTGTGAACTTTAATATATTAAATTTCAATAAGTTAGCTAATGGCCTTGATTAATTGGCATGCTGATAATTTTCGTGCAATTAATCTTAGTATTTATATATCATCATTTCATTCCCTTAAATGACAACTTTCTCTTTTTTGCTCCGTTCACGAACCTTTTTCCTTTCCATTTCACAGTCAAAAATCTGGCAAAAAAAGAAAAGTGCTTCTACAAACAATGACAAGTTCAATGGATCGAATATTCGAAGTGTTGTGACAAAGTGATTTTAATGAACTTTCTCTCGTTGGGGTAATGTGTGAATTTGGCAAAATTCTATAACTGACCCTTACTGTGGTTACAGTTCACGGTGGTTCATGTCACTGGACGACTTTTGTGATCTGGCAGTGCAAGCTGCTTGTAATCTTGGAAGCCATAACCGTTATAAGGTTCGTGTAAACTGGCGGGATTGGTGGTGCGTCACAAAATTCTCGCATTAAAATTTTTTTTCAATTTATGTATCGATATTAAAAGAAGTATATTTGATCGATGGGGTTTTGGTCCGAATCTAAAAAAGTTACCCACGAAAGGGTAAAAACGCAAAGCCTATCCCAAAAAAAGAATTAGTATTCCGTAAAAAAGAAAGGATTTGAAGTTAATTATTTTACTTGCATCATTTTTGAAACACCGCCATCAAGAAAAAGATTTGGACTGTATAAAGCAAAACTGCCAGTTTTGGAGATTCAAACAAATAATGGTAAACTATGCGTTTATTTCACTTACTTTTACGCCTTGACTTTCACTAGAGACTGTCTTGTTGTAAGAAACATTCTTCTTCCACCGACACCGCAAAGCAGGGTATCAACGATATACAGTTAGTAGCAGTACGAGGGAATCCCATCTAAATATATGAGGCTGGACGGTCAATGCTTATGTACCCGAAAAGATAATAAAATCATGGATTTGCCTTACCTTGATGAATATGTTATCGATCTTTAAATTACCTAGTGTGATAAATATCACACAGCAGCTTGTGTCACTGCGGTCACAACTACATAACAGATCAATTACTTAATAGGATACGAATAATGAATTCTGACTTGAGTCACTTGAAACAATAATTATTGTAGAGAATTTAAATGATGAAAGTCGTGCCAAAAGCAAAATTTCCACCTGTTTTTGAAGAGAACAAAATAGGGAATTAAAAATGGAAACCCCCGAAATGCTTCCATAGCGACATAGAAATAAGAAATTACCTTGGATCGATGTGTACTGAGGGAATCTTAAAAATTTTTAAAGAAAAAAGTTAAGCCGACGGTGCTTCATATTGTTGTTAGAATCTACCCACAGACGCTTATGACTAAAACGTTTTTCCTATGGAAGCTCAAAGGAAAAATTATTTGTCAACATGGAAAACAGAAATTAAGAAAAAGAAATTACACATGTACCTTTAATTTAGATTCATATTCGTGTCTCGTGAAATTAAGGACACTTTTCCCTCTTGTAAGTTGTCTGTTATATCAAAATTTATTTCAATGACTGTGAATGCATTTTATGAATGTCATATCGTTTATTCGTCACTTCCCAGGTTTATTACGAACCAGAAAATGACCAGCTCCCAGTTGGCTTGTTGGCTCAGTTGGCAGAGCACTGCACCGGTATCGCAGAGGTCATGGGTTCAACTCCTGAACAAGCCTTAGCTTTTTTCTTTCTTTGTTTTCACTACTGCTTCAGTGGTATGTCCATGACTGCGAAAATCACTCTCATCCTTAAAATTTGTTTCATTACAAATTATCTGGCATGGAACATAACATGTAGTAGTGAGGGGAGGGTCGCACTTTTGTCAGTCACCGAAAGGTGGGGGGTCAGGACTTTTTTTTTTTATTAAAACGCAAGGGAGGGCCAACATTTTTTTTTTTAAGAAAAAAAATACCAAATGTGAAATAATACGTTCCTTTATTTCTACCGTGCGAAGGGAGACAATGGCTGCGAAGTTAATGACGCAAGTAACTAACACGCAACTGACGTGTTAAAAGGCCAGTGCTTTTGTTTTAGCGTGTGAGCGTGCCTGTGCGTGCGTTCACCTAATTCTCCGAAATCCCGTGGGTCACATTTGGTCACTGCTTATTTTGATGTACAATTTTTGCGCGGTTTTTTGCCTTTTAGTTCATTTTTTCATTTTTATTGTATCTTAACATTGTATTTTATCATATTGTATTGTATTTTATTTTTATCTGAAGTTTTTTCGTGGCTTTTTAAGTAAGGTCATTCATAGCTCTTGGTAATCATTCAAGAACCTTCATTGTTACTAAGAATGCGGTGTAAACTTGAATCTCATGATAATAGCTTAGGAGGTTTTTTTTTTCAATTATTGTGGGTGTGAAAAAGTAATAAGTTTGAAAGGAATTATTTCTTTTGATCAACGTCTTCCTGAAAAGTGTAAACGTTTCACGTGGTACTCTCTTTGTGATTTCCTAATTTCCTGATTTCCAAAATTTACGAGGATGTCACGTTATGTTTGCACGCCTGATACTGAAAGGGAAATTTTTCTTAATTGTTAAATTAAACCACCTGTGGCCACAGAGTGGTATCTGTATTCTCGAATCAAGTTGTTGAGAAAAAGACTGTGTCAAGGAAATCTGTAATTATGAATTTTAATCATGACATAAAGTTTATTAATTATTGATGACAAATTTAGGAGGAGTGTTTTGCATTACGGCTGTGAAAATGTTGTTTTTTTAATGGCCTGGATAGAAATCATGACATGCGCGACATTCTGGGAACAGCCAAGTCAATTGAGGTCATGAAGGAAGTTTGTCAGACGTTAAAAGAGAGGGTACAGGTTTTTAAATGTACTTTTATTTGCCAACAATTTTCGAACCTCACAATGTTACTGCAGAAATTTGAATCTATTTTTAGTTAATCGAGCAGTTTTGAAATCAGTTGGAAAGAAAGACGAAATGCAGGTTGAAGAAACCCAATACCCTTTGGCGAAATTTTATATTATGAATTGATGGCTGATCGATTAAATGTCGCCGCTGTGTTGGTTTTTCAAGAAGCTAACATTACAAGCATCTTCCGCTTGCTGTAAAGAAACGTTTTATCTCGTTGTTTTGATCCATCTCGAATAAAACTTCTTTAGTTTATTAAAAGACACACTCCATCGACTAGATGGGCTTGGTATTGACAAAAGTTATAGTGATGCTTGTTAACACTACATTCAGAAGACATTGAAGACATTAAGACATTGGCGAACCAGATTACTCAGTGATTCTCTATTGGCGGTATCACTGAACCATATATCAGGTGAGAACCTAGTTCAAGCGGACGTTTTCCATAGGAGCGATCTTAGGCTTGAAGTCGAAGGTGCTTTAGTCTCAAAAAAAAGTGTAAAATCCGGTCATTGTATTTCACATGCAGTTTCATGGAGCCAAAAAGTTACTCACTGAGCGCACACATTTATCTCACAATTGTACCATTACTTCAGATAAAATACCTCAGTCAAACGAACACTCCACCAATTGAGAGAAGAGGAGGAAAGAAGCAAAGAGGTGGCAAAGCTGCGGGAGATGAAAAAAGCATCATCCTGAAGAAACAGAAAGTTAAAGCGCGAAAAGGTAATATAATTTGACTTTGCTTTATTTTTTTTTTATATCTTTTTTAGTGTAAGAACTTACTTTATTCTTCAACTGGTCTTGATGCAGTCTCTATCTTAAATGCATTATTTTTTTTTGCTGGAATTCTTAATTGATGTACCATTTGTCAACAGGCGAACGTGGGATATCTGTGCTAAGTGTGAAGTACATCCAAAGGAAGGTACCACGGTGGCTTAACTGCGAATCTTGCCTTTTGTTGATTAGCCAGAAACTGGTTAGCCACGTCGTTGCGAATTTAACTATAATTGACCGCACCCCGCTTCACTTGTAAAGTTGGACTAAGTGTATAAATTCAGCCTGCATGGTTAACGTAAGAAGGTAGTCTCTTTCACAGCTAATGTTAAGTCTTGTCTTGCAACATAGTTTTCTTATTTCTCTACGTGCGTGACCACGTCACCAAAAAACGTTTATGAGAGAGACAAACAGAGGAGGGGGAAAGAGGAAAAAGGGGGAGAGGGGGTGTGTTCCTATCGTGTCACTCCCTCCCCTCCCTTTGCATTCTGCACCAGCTAAAATTTTATTAATATTTTATTTTTGTGCGGCAGATTTAATAATTAAATTACGCGATACTATTATCACGATACTATTTTATTAAAGAGATAACTAAATTGTAGATTATCATCAGGATCTTGTGGATAATTGTGATAATTGGAAAGTGAACCTTTAAGGAACATGATCTTATTCTGTTTGATACCGGCCCTTAACAGAGATAAATTCGGATTTTCGGAAAGTGTCGTTGTCTTCTGAAAACCCGCATTCAAAGGAACGAGTAGTATTTATAGATCAAAGAGTTCGACGGCCTCAGCCTGAACCTTTTACTTCTTTTAGTTGCCAAAGTTGATCGGAGTTGTTCACGAAGCTCCATACCCCTCAAGTGATACGGCAACGGACGCGAAAGTTCTCTTCTTCGAAGAAGGTCTAACGTTTCATCGTCAGAGGTATCTACCGGTTCACCTCTTGTCTTGTCGATCCCGGATATTGGCGAAGATAACGGTGTTGTCAATGAAGAAATGGCAATGTCATCGAGTGAAGAAGTGTCATCTGGACCACGTATACTAGAACAGTCGTCGTAGTTCATATTCATTAGAAGTAAAAGCCGGATTATAAAAAGAAGCTCTTCATCTCGTTGCACGTCGTCCATTGCAAGTTTCTCGATTAAATCAGACATTCTCTCCAACATCCTCTCTTGCGCTAAGGACTTCATGATAAACAAGCTTGATGTGACACATTTTAGTTTTTGAATTGTTCTTTTTCGTGTCTCTACATCAGCCATTGTTGCCGGTCTCTCGCACTCAAATCGAACCACGTTCGCTCTTTCAGTGTCGTTCTCCTCTTTTAATTTGGAAATTCGCAGTTGTTTGCGTCTCGCCATATGACGAAGTCTTTGAGAGTAGACGACTACAGATGTAAATGTTAGTTTTCCATGTGGGACATTTTCCTGAGGTACTGGATGTTCAAGCGGGTCAGTGTTATTATCATTGTCATTTTCTCGTTCAGTTTCTTTATTAAACCCTAAAAGTTCACGTAGTCTTTCCAATATAAAGTCGTGCATTTCAAAGTCTTTCGACTGTTTGTCCGTATTTTCTCTGATGTCCTCATAAGAATCATTTAGAATGGCAACAAAAAAGTTGACGAATATGAACGACATAAGAGTAAGGAAAGAAAATCCAAACAGGGGACCTAGAACTCGATTCGCTCGTCGCAGTTCTTCCAAGTCCATTTTTCCGCCGAGGCACATGACAAATTCGGAAAACACCGTTCTTTGAAACGATGAATAACGCAGCATGTACTCACCAAAAGCTAGTCTACCAAACTGAGCATATGAGAAGATAATAATGGCAAATATCACAGAGTATGACATGAGTAATCCTCTTGATAAACGAAGTGATGACATCATTATGCTGACGTGTGGATTAAACCGGATCATGCGCAGAAGTTTCACAGTTGTTGTGAAAACCGTCAGAGCTAAAACGGAATTCTCTGCGTGGTTCCAGTCAACGGCCTCCCCGAAACTTACAGAAGCAAAAGGGTTTTTCTTTACTTTTACGACACTTTTCAGAACCATTTGTGATTTTAAAACATAGAAAACTACCACTAGAAAAGAAAAAATGATTTGCAAAATCTGCACCCAATTCCATGCATATCGGAAATAAGAACATTTCTGCTTAAAGATATTATAAACCTCTTTTAGCACAAAGAAGATTACCACGAGGATGAACAGTAACTGACAAATCAGGTAGAACCGGTGGAAACCAGTTTCCGTGCTCGTCACTAGAAGCGTGTCGATCTTTGCGAAAGGATTACCGTACCCAGTGGGGAGTACTTCGTAATGATATGTCGATATGCTGATGTATCCTGTGTTTGGATTGTAAATGGAGAATTCAAGTAACACTGCGCGGGTCTGGCGGTCGACCCAGTCGTATTGTCTCAAGTTAGTAATAATTCTGTCAGCAGTGAGTTTACTATAACCTAAATCTGCTATGTATCCACCTCCATCATAAACGTGAAAGAAACCCCAGCTTGGCGAGTTCTGGATCTTTTCTTTTTTTACGTAACGCCATGGGGCCGGGCAAAGATCTGAAAAGTTAGCCCACGAAACCGAGCCTGTAAATGGCATCCATCCAGGTAGATGAAAATGAGTTCTGTCCTCTTCGTTGATGTTGTAGAAGTCATTGCAGTGCTTTACTACCTCTTGTAACTCATCCGGAATCAAACAAGAATCTAAAACAGCAACACCAGGAAATATAAGCGACGTTGGTTGTAGTTCAACGATGGCTTCTAAAACGTTTTCTTCGAGAACATTGTCTTCATTGGACAGTACTAGTTAATTTGAAATATGCAAGCGACATAAAAACCAGAAAATGCAAATTTCTATTTTTATTTTACTGAGAGAGCGATTTTTACTATACACTCTTACATACTTGACATACCTTTCTGTACTCTCAGCTGCCTTAAACGGGGCACTCCCAGGAGAATGGACATCTTGTCACCAATGTACTCTTGCTCTTTGACTCTCTCATCATTGTACCACTTACCAGCATAAATGCCATTCACAAACTGACCATTCAGCCAAGTCCAAAAGATCCTTGGGTCTTTGGCCTGAAGAAGAACCGAAAGAGCTCACATAATGATTTACTTCTCTTCACTTTATTCGAATGACCGTCGGTGCAGTTTGTTGCATTTGTGAGATCCAGTATGTAGGGAACCGAGAGTCCGATTGCTGACACGTGGCAATCAACCGAGGCATAAAAGGCTACTATACTTCATTAATTTTGAAACTCCGCTTAAACACTTCATGCAAAGGAGCACCGGAATTACTCCGGTGATCTTCGTATCGAAATGTTGATGTCCTAACATAATTATGCTTAATTTAGGTTATTTTTTTATAGGAATGAGGAGAAATCCGCGAAGAGACTCAGGACTAAGCAAAGTTCGTTAAATTCCTCTTTGTTTTAGCTTTGTTGAATACTTACCAATGAATAACTGCTGAAGGTGTCTTTTAGATTCTTAGTCATGAGATATCCATGGTAACTTCTGTTACCGTAACAAACGATTGTTAGTAGCAGTAAGAACAGTAGATACACCACAAGTTCTCTACCAAAGGAATACATCTTTGCCTCCTTTACTCTGTATTCTCTGGCTTGTTCAAGCGCAGCTTCCTCCGGGATTTCAGCTGTTCTACCTTGAGTGTCACATGCAACTTCTGTTTCCAAAGAAGATAATTGTGCAGTTGTCTCGTGGTTTTTAACATGACGAAAGTCAGCGTCATTACGGTTGCTAAGGAAACATGCAGCTAGAACCATGAGAAGAACTATTTTGATTGGCTGAAGAACGAACAGATCCTCAGTGAAAGAAACTAACATAGAGGACAACCACTGGTTTGCAATGTCTTTTCCCCACATTAAGCTGAAGAAAAAAGTAAAGCACGCAGATACAGACACAGTAGCAAGGCTTAGAAACCAAGCAATGTAGATACAGAAATGAGGACAAATGAAGTCCTTTTTGGTTTTGCCCCACGTTCGTTCTCGTGTTCTTGTCCAGAAGGAAGTATTACTTTTCGATGCAGCTTTTACGCCGCTTGTGTCCTCTTCGCAGCCTAAGGAAGAATAACTGTTGCGTCGCACAGGCTCAGGCGTATCTTCCCGCTTGGTCACAACTGTATTAGAAGGTTTTTTCGCACTATTTTTGAATAATGACGTGATGAGCAAGTTCACAGGAGTAACTATCAGAGCACTCTCAATGCCCACCACAATCTGCCTCCAGCTGAACTTCAATGGACCAATCTGTATGGTAGGATCTTCTGTCTTTTCAGTCCTGTAGAAAAGAGCATTTGCAAGCATGGCAGACAGAAGTAGACACAAACAACATGTAGCTCGTTGCACGCGTGTGAATTTGTTCCCCGGTGGCTTGGTTACAACAGAGAGCCACAAATGTCCCTCAGAAAAACTCTCTGAGCCTCGTGAGTTAAGAAAGTGTTTAAAAGTTTTCATCTCTCGACGAGAGAGAGGTGTTAAAATCCTGTCAATTTTACCGTCTCCTTTTTCTAAAGCCAGCCAACTGTTGCTTATAAATGTCCATTTCTTCCCTGTTTGGCGGTCCTTCACAACAGCATGGCTGAAATACCAAGAAGGACTCTTTCCTGAGTTGTCATGCCAAACACGGATGTATTGCACAATGCCTAGTGACATTGGTAAATGAATAACAAATCTATCGTCGTTTCCGCGGGCCAAAATTTTCCTGGAGTTGATCATGTCCTTTTGTAATATTATGGGTTGACTCTCCGCCTCGCTTCCATGAATGACAATGGCGACATTAGCATCCGTCCCAGACTCTCTCCAGACTCCCGTTACCACGGTCAAATCGTAACCGTAAGAGGCCTCCTGGGTCAAAGTTAAATGGAACGCCGGGCCTCCCTGTGGAAAAGCATAAATAATAACGATAATTGAAAAAAAATAACTTCAGGGAGTCAAAGAGAAATTCGCCTTTTCGTATGAAAGCACAAAATGTAAGTTGGAAGTATGAAAAGATGATTTCATAAAGGTGAGGAGGCGTATCGTCATAATATTGCTAGGTGTTACTTCATAGATCAAATGACCCTTGCATATCGAGTAAATATTGAAGACGTAATTTAGCACAAAAAAATATTTCGTGAGAATTAATATTTGAGACTTTGAATTCAGTTTACAAAAACAAGGAGCTACCTTAGCTTGATCTCGTTTATCGGCTTTCCTTGCGAATATGACCACAAGCAAATACAACAAGAGCACAATGATTATCGCACAAAGGACAGCAATGTTTCCAGTTTGGTCGAGTCGTCCGAGTTCTGTAAACACGACATCAAAATCCAACGTGTTAGGCATCACCAGGACACCTCCTCCAAATGACGTTAAGTGGTTACACAGGCAGTGTAAGGATCCTAAATCAGATTTTGGTCCTACCTTAAATAAAAGACAAATAAACTGTAAAGATTTAAGTCAACTGCTCTTGTCCGTTATTCAAGTAGAGAAGATTACTATTCACAGCTAGGAAGATAACTTAATCAAATCTACGAAAGTGGTAACGTATTTTTAAAGACATTTGATCAGTTAAGAACACTAATCAATGAACTTCTCGAGTTCATTTAGCTCCTTCGACGAAATGTTATTAGGTACGTAAATTGCCTAAGAGATTACCAAACGTCAACCAAATAGAAAAAAGATTGTCGTATGAGAGGAAAGAAAAATGTCTGCAGCTGAATTTTTTTCTAAAACTCTTACTCTACATCCTGTCGACAACCAGTGTTCTTCTCTGCTGTCCCAA
Organism: Pocillopora verrucosa; assembly: GCF_036669915.1. Lineage (NCBI taxonomy): Eukaryota > Metazoa > Cnidaria > Anthozoa > Scleractinia > Pocilloporidae > Pocillopora > Pocillopora verrucosa. The sequence continues at coordinate 1,001,849 of NC_089319.1, forward strand.
AAGACGCAACTCTCCTCCAAAATGTTCATCGAGTAATTCATGTCTGTTCTTGAGTTGTAAACAGGCTTTATTGTCTTGTTCTCGGGTCTTGGAGGATCCTTAACTTCCACACACGACCTCTTCTGCCGACCACTTCCGAAGCATGATCGTTTCTTTCGTCCCTGAGGTCTAACGCTGCCTCCTTCGTATAATATACCGATGTAGTATTTACCCGCCTCACCGATTAATTCATGGTACAAGACAACATCGTAAGCGTCCTCGCTGCAACCACGCTGAGAAGCCTGAGGAGATATGGAACACGACTCATCGGGGATTCTCTTGGTTAGGTCGTATTCTGTGACAGTTGGCCGCCGACCTTGTCGCACAAACACCCTAAAGATGGTGGGTCTTTCTGGTGTGATCTGAAAACAGATTTTACTACTGATTACCCTGGCAGAATGATTTTGCTATGTGAACTTTTTATCGAAATTTCCAAGAGATGGATCAGCTTAATGCAAGTCATACTTACACGTAGCTCACTGGTTAGGGTGTTGCATTATTGATCAAAATTTGTGAACAATTTTGTGCTTTTTGCTACGTTTTAAGTATTTTATTTCTTTTTTTATGAATTTTTCTAAGGTTCTATCAGACTTTTCCAGCTTGGTTCATCTTTAATTTCAGAGCCTACTGTTTTTTTTTATCTTTTGATCCCACCGAATTTATTTTTAATTCGCGTGTTCAGTCGTCATATGCATCAATTTGTCCAAAGCTCAAATAAGACCAGGACTGTGGCCAGCCAACCAACCATGCAACCGACCAATCAAGCGGCTTACGTACGTGTGTCCGAAAGATTCTGAATAAACGTTTTAGACAACATTACTTACTCGAAGCCGTAGAGCATTCCCCCCTACACCTGGTGAGTTTATTTCATGGTATTGCATTTTCCCCTCACTGCTGGGCTTCACAAAGAACGAAACTCTTTTCTCCGGAGTAAATCTCACTTTCCGTGGAATCTTGATCTCTATATCCTCTCTGCTGTCTTTGACTGTTAAAGGTTCTCCTTCGTCATCTTTAAGGTTCAAACTAAGGACATGAGAATCCCTGACAACAGCTGAACTGTTATCCCAAGTGAAAGGATTAAAAGCACTCATCGTCAACTGTAAAAAGACACGGCTATTGTGAATACATATTATTCAGCATTTACACTATGCAGTTCTGGTGCGAGATGGCGTTTACGAAAGCATTCTGAGTATGTGTAAACCCAGAGAAAATATTAAAGTAAAGTTTAAAGTTCTAGAGACGCCCCGCTTTTTGTCTTATACAGGACTAACTACATTCAAGGAAACCAATGCAAGCTTACCACGCTATCTATATATTTAGGAGTTGTCGCTATGTCATCAATTATGGCAGCAAGAGGAAATTTAAATCCTGCCTTATCATCGTCTGTGAAGTCTGCACTGGTTCCCCTTGATCTGGAGCTCATTCGGCTTAGTTCCATGTTGATGGACTTAGTATCAATACGGCGAGGTTCTTGATCCACCGTCATCTTTGACAACAGAGCTGTTGCAACGTCATCAATGAGTTTCTCCGTATCTCTGGAGATGTTTTCACTCTGCAATATTAGATTTAAAAAATGCTTGCAGGTGCCAAGATATTACCTTAAATGGTTTAACTTGTTCCAAAATGATCTATTTGACCTTCTGATCAGGTTCTCAAGAAAACATTGTTTTCATGATGTCAGTCACATTTTTCTGGGATAGAACGCATACAGATTCGGTAAGTTCGAAACTAACCTTAGATCGTACGTCCGCTGGCTCCTTTGTTTGACTGACAACATTAGCTTTCTGGGCAGTGGAATGGAGAAGATTTCCGAGGCTCAGTACCAGGTTCTCTCCTCCTTCCTTAACTAAGACATATTCTGAAGCATAATCCTCTGTCGTCTTACTCGAAAGTAGTGACGTCATAGAGGTGAGTGTTTTCAGTGCAAGTTTCTGGTGAAAAGCAAAATGCGTTTTTTTGTCAAAAGTTTCGAATTATGCCCTTGAAAGTTTGATCGTCAGTTGAGGAATAGCACTGAAACGGGACCGCGTGTTTAGAATAAAAAATTGAAATGTTATTACATCGATGTACTAAAGAATATATCGCGTGTAGTAAGTAAGTGGTCATCTTCATCCAAACGATACATACTGTTAGAAAAATTGTCTAAATTAAGTCCTAGAACATTCTAGAACAGTTCTATATAGAACTGTCTAGAACCCGAAGTCATCCAGCCGTGACCTTCTTGTGTAAGAACATTCTGGAACGTTCTCTTTCGAATGTAATTACTCAGGTTTACTCGGGTTCTTAATTTTGTTCTTTAGAGAAGTTTCTAGATCCTTGAACTTTAGTCTAGGAACAACCCTGCTCTACATTGACACTCGTAACACATACCTGAGTGTCGAATGTCACCTCGCTGGGTTCCAGTGTTGCTCGTGCAATAACTGACGTCACCTGAGTCAAAGACTGTAAATTGCCAACTTGTATCTCTGACACAGTCTTCACAACAGAATCTTTAATCTGTAGGAATAAGTCAAATGGCTCTTTTAACATACTTTTGATCCTTTTTACAGATTGCTCTGACTGTTACATAATGTTACATCATGGTTTTATCGGAGATTTTCATTCTCACCAATACGTGTGATCAAGCAAATACAAGGTTCAAGCAGGATCATTTAACAAAAAAGAGGGAACGGGTTGAGGTCAGAAAGCAAAACCTTCGGTGCAAAGAAGAACTTAGAACTCCAAATAAGATTTTTTTATCCTTCAGTATTTCACAGTATTTCACCGCTAATGATTATTCGCCAGTTCGTAAGGGAAGTTAATGAATGAAGGGAGTAAGTTTCTAGAGAAACTGTGGTGGTAAGTCGATGAGAGAGTATAAGGCCTAGTTCAAAAGTCGATCTTTACATGTACCGAACCTAATTACAATTTGGGTCGACTCGAATAATTAAGAGCGGCAGTTGATTCAAACGTCGATCCGAATTTAGTTGATCCTAATTGCAAAACCGAACATAACTCCATAGTAGTCAGCGGTTAATGCCTACCAAAATGGCGGAAAAAACAAGAGGAGCACGAGCACGAGCCTTCCTCCTTTCCCGCCATATTGTTTGAATGGTTCGAAGGCTTTCGCGCATGGCACGTAAGCGAACTTTCTTGAATTGTGGGTAAAACATAATTATTTTAACGTATGTATAATGTATGCATTAAGTTCGGTACATGTAAAGTACGACGTATGAATCAATGCCGATCTTTTACCGTTCTATCCGACTAGCCGAGTCGGATAGAACGGCACTGTCGATCCGAATACAAATCTGCCGATCCTAATTGATTCAAACGTCGATCTTTACATGTACTTAATAGAAACGTTAGGTTCGGTACATGTAAAGATCGACGTTTGAACTAGGCCTAAGTATTATCAACTGAGTTGAAAACCTAAATTGGCCACCGTAAAGAGTTTAAAAGCTGGCGTTTCGAGTGTTAGCCCTTCGTCAGCTCTTCGTTAGTCCTTCGTTAGCCCCTCGTCAACCCTTCGTTAGCCCTTCGCTCTGACGAAAGGCTAACGCTCAAAACGTCAACTTTTGAACTCTTTACGGTAGCTGATTTACGTTATCAACTCAGTTGATAATACTAAATTACACCGTAGGGGAGGTGATCCCCTTCTCCCATGAATTTATGAATCGTCGGTGATCAAATGTGTGGGTGTTAATGTATAACCTACAGCAATCTTTTCCTGGGCAGTAGTTGACTTTCTCTGTTCAGCGCTCTCTAGCACGGCATTTGCTAGTTGTGTGGCGCCACGGACATCTCCTAATTGGACTAGTTTCTTGAACTCACTGTTGTTGCCGACGGTTAGTTCGCTGAGACTCTCACCAGCGGGCGCAGGTTTAACCTGGGTAACGTTAAAGACGGTGAAGAATGAAATCTATAGCACTATCACTGAGTACTTCTTGAATTTTTTTTGAGGCCAAATTGTAGGAATTTATGACGCGTAGTAATAGGAACTTAAAGCGCTAATCCCATTGACGCATTAAAATTTCAAGACACTTACAGGATACTATAAAAGTTAAAAGATAACATCAATCAGAGGCTAATTTCTCATTTTCTACAATGGGTGAAAAATGGTACGCAATTCTTGACTTTGTTTTAGTCTGTCCTTCGTTGTCTGTGGCGTACCAAAAAACAAATTTTCCAAAATATCAGAGCATTTACCTCTATTTCAAGAAGGGTGGTATTTGCAGCAGAAAAACTGTCAGACACCATTACTTCAAAATATATCGTATAATTATCTTGTTTCTTCCCCGGAGGTAGCACTGTCCTGACAAGACTTTCTGAGCCGTATGAAATTACTGTGTACAGGCCATTCTCGGTTTTGTAATGGTATTGGTACGTAATTGGTTTATCTCGGTCCTACACAGAAAAAGATATGGAGAAAGAAGAATAATAAGTTCACTTTCCTCGCCTTGAAAACCGAACAGATTTAAAATTTAGGCGAAACAAAGCTTGACTTGAAATGGTCAAATTCTTGCATACATAATTAATTAGACAAATGTCATCTACTACTGTTGGAAGGTGACTCCTTTTCCTCGAACGTTCTGATCATTTCGCTTTATTTCCAATATTCTCACCTGCCAATTTCTGCATTCAAAGATAAACTGCGTTTTCAAAGCCTCTCCTTTTGTTGGTGTCACGCTGCAAGATCCATGTTGAGGTGGGGCGTTAATTCTGAACTGGTAAGTGGCATATCCTGGGGGTTCACCCTGTTGTGAAACTTCGACTTTCAATTGATAAAAGTGGCCTGGCGGTAGCTCTCCTAGTTGGTTCTTCTTTATGACGATGCCAGTGGAATTTAGATTAGTTTCTGCTTTGTCAGTCAGTTGCTTGTCATTGACCTCAACGCCACTGGAATTAACAACGTTTAATTGCCAGTGGTATTTTGCACTCTTACAAGGATCCCCACTGCACTCGGTGGTCAAACTGATTCGCGTCGACTCACTTGCAATCTTATCACAGTTGATGAGGCACCTGCAGTGGAAGAAGAGATATGGAAGCTCAGTTTGAAATTCCTTACCTTGAAACAAGACGGGTTGTTTAATTATGTACCCTGTGTCTGATGAGGTGAATGGATCTATGATAATTAAGGGGTTGTTCAGTAAGGTCACGTACAGGTGACAAGGTAAATGGTATGTTAAAGCCCATAGATGCTCACTTAGCGAAAAGAGGACTAATGTTTGGTCAAGAATAGCAAAAATAGGTGAAATAAGTTATTAAGTTAGCAGACGTGTATATCTGTTTGGTCTTTTTAAGGCCTCTTCTCATTAGCATGGCACAGTTAACATGATAACATTTGCTCTACACACACAGAGAGAGATGCACAGATTCAATCGTGCGCTAATCCCTCCACGTGGTTGCTGTCGCCATGATTATTCAGCCGACCTGTTAGTCAGTCACATACCTCTCTTGAGTTTGTGAGAGGAGCGTTTACACTCTCCCCGAAGAGCAGATTGATATCAAACCAATAACCTCTAGGCCTATGGTTCAGTGCTTTAAATTTCCTTTTGGCTGATTACTTTTAACTACCATTAATTACCTAATTATAACGTTCGGCGGGCTACCGCTGACAATCTTGATTTCTTGCACAAAGTCGTCCTCTCGGTCATCCTTCGTTACCACAAGTTTGACGTCATAGGACATATCTACAGTCATTTGAAATGTTTCTAATGTCACCACCGTTAAATTAGAAATTAGTTTCCCAACACCCGTCCCAAAACAACCGCCTCCTCCTGGGCCCGAGGAAGCTGTAATCACTGGAACCAAAGCCAGAGGGCCGGTGGGAAAAGTTTCTTCACGTCTTTTACATAGCCACGTGAACTGCATGGAGGAGTAGTTACCAGGCTCCACGTCTGGGTCCCTAGTTGCTGAAGCATCCAAAGTGATGACACTTCCCTTTCCCCGAGTGACTTTGTTTCCTCCTAATATATCGGCTATTATTGGAGATTTCGTGATGCTAAAAAATCCTAAAGTACTGCTTACTGCCGGTGGGTTACTTTCAAGGGCTGCTTTAAAACCCACAAAATAAAGGCCATAACCAAGCTGTCGCTTTTGCAAGTTCCATTCTGTAGTTTTTGAGTTCAACGTGGTTGTCGTTTCGATGATAGTGTCATTTGATTGGTCCACACTATACTTGGATAAACGCCACTCAAACAGCAGCTTTTGTGGTGGATTACAGTTTGTTTTATTCACAAATGTTTGCACGATGAAATCTTTGGAGCGAAGAATTTGAACCATCTCGTTCTCTTTCCATCTTGGAAGATTCAGTATACTAACATCAGGAAGCTGACAGGTTTCATCTTAGCATAGAAGGCAAAAGTAAGTCATGACATCGACAACAAAACTTATTGCAGTATCAATTATGAAAATAACAACAGCAGCAATAATGATATTCAATCGGTATTGACAAATTTTCAATGATTAAATCATTAAATGCAAAACAAGAACTAAACTTAATTACTTTGGCATTGGAGGTGAGAAATGAAGGATTAAAATCTACGTTAGTTAGTGCATAAGGGTAGTTGAGAATAGCGAGTGAGTTGTTTTGAAGGCCCCAACCGGCCTCCTTTTCCGAAGAAAAGCTGGGCTTTCCTTGGAAATTTTTTGGGTTTAAAACAGTGCAGTTGCCTTTTCCTGCATTTTGAGGTCTATTCCAATTTGTAATGTCGTCAATTTGAACCCACATATTTCTTTTTCTTACAAATAAAGCTCCCTTTTCTCACCTTCAGCCCTCCAGAAAATTCCAATCAACTTTATGCTTCCGATTCTGCCAGTTTGGTTAAAGTTGTGCAATGCTCTTTCGACATTTGTGATGTTATTTCTGTCGTTTACAGTCAAAACAGTGGTAACTTCCACACTTCCCGGTCTTTCAAAGAAAGCGGAAAAAATAGTATTGATCAGAAGAAAAAAATTCTCGTTTTGTCAACGTGTCGGTTGATGTCTTTCATAAACTCTTTTCATTTTGAAAAAATTCAAATTTTTAGGAAATGGTTAGAAATGTTTTTATCACTGAAAGGTTTTTTAAAATTGAAGTGTTTTGATTTCTTAAGGACACTAGTGATTCTGGGAAATGGACAAAAACAATGAATTAATGAGATAAACCGAGTCCTATGGTTAGTAAGTTAGAGACTCAGGTAGGTAATGACAATATACACAAGAAACTATAATAAATCCTAAAACTGATACTTTTATCGTCACATATCACGTTAATTAATCATTGATAAAAAAACGTGTTTCCATAAGTGCGGTGCTCGTCATCAGTAACACCATGATAATCATAAAGTATCTTGAAGTCATCCTTAGATCCGTTCTCGGTAATATTTTTAGGTAAAATATTGCGAAGATGTTGCTATATTCAATTGAGCGCATATAGGCCATGTGAAAGGGAGTAGATGCTTACCTTATAAATAATAGAGTTACATCTGTGACACTATATTGTCCGAGTTTCGCAGTGAACTGCAAAGAAGAAAGAAAAGCTGGTTATCCTGCTGTCAATCATACCAAAAACATTACAATAAATGTATTCAAGTCTGTCCACAAGTGAACCGGGAAGGCATGACACGTGCCATCTCACTTATTTCTTTCAAACTTTCACAGTTTATGATGGTCACTAAGTTTTTCGAGAATTCAGAGTGGTTCGGGCTCCCGGCCCATCCCTGGGTTATAAGAGCCCCTGCATCAAATCCCGGGGGTAAAAGGCCGTTGTGTTCTGGCCTTGATCCCGAAATCGGGGGTACTTGCAACACTTCCTTCCAAAAATTGCAAACTCCTCAACGCATTACAGCCAAAGTCCCTCGCAAACTGATTTAACTAACTTAGAATAGCCTCCTTGGAGGAAAGTTACGATAGACTTCTCTACTCTACCCTTCACGGTTAAATGTAACAGGAACAACTGTCCTGTAATGTACCCAAAATTCGATGGATTCCTTTTCAAAGTTTCTCACAGAAAAAAAATTATGCTGCATTAAGTAAAATTATGAAAGGCATATAAAGCGTTTCATTTGTGTCATAAACATTTGGCAAACGTCGCTGTCAACTGACGACGTCCATTACTCAATTTGACATCTGTGAGGGAAATAATAAAACAAAAGTGAAGCGAGGAATCCCAGCGTGAAACCCTATTGATATGTTTTTACTTTACATCACGTTACATGATGAACCATTGAGGGGTTGCCTTACCTCGGTAATAAGCTCCATCTCGAAGTTTTTATACACTTCCGAGTCTTTGTTCAGGAGATTGAGGTCGAAATTGTACTGTTCCCTCCGAAAGGCAAATCGCACGCCTGCTGTGGAGCGGAGATAAACCAGCAATTTTCATATGCGCGTGTTTCACCGATAATGGCTCATGAGATACGGTTGAAATCAGTGCATTGAAATTCGAAACGCGAACGTGCCCGCTTCTTATCATGATATCAGTTTATCACACCCGTGAAACTTTCTCCTAAGTTTTAAATGCTATGATGTTATCATTTGTCCCTTTTGGAAGCCTTCGCTAGTCTACTTTATAAATAGAAACGTTACCATAGGGGGACTTCCGCGCGACATTTTGTTAGGAAAAGTGTTTCCCTTGCCCTGGATCTTTCTTTCTGTAAAACCGGACAGAAACGTAAGTACTGATAACTTTCTGAAGGAGACACCTCTCTCAATACGGTCCTAGTAGTTGCCAACTTCGCAAAAAAGGTCATAAGCCGTTTTACAAAGCTATTTAATGGTGCTCCTAAAATCTTAATGACCACTGTCTCAGCACGATAGAATCTGCAAGTAAAAAAGCATGACTTCATCATCGGCTGTGTAGTAAGACCTTGAATCAGTTTAATTATGAGAGTATTATCGGCTGCGAGAATGAATTGATTTTTAAGTCACTCGGATACCTAGCTGAATAGCAAATAAATATGAAACAAATCATAGGTCGATACCTGTGTCTGATGGAGAAGAGTTAGTCATCGGTTGTGGTGCCAAAGTTGGTATCGGCGTTGAGGTCACTTGAGGTGTTGCACTTGCAATTAGTTTTGTTTGTTCTTCTGAGGGTTTTTGTACCACTTGAGTTATAGCTGAAGGTTGAACGGTTAAATTTTGTTGAAGACGTAATGTCGTCGGTTGCACAGATGAATTACCCTGTGGATTCAAAGTTGGTATCGGCGATGAAGTCACTTGAGTTGTTGCATTTGTAGTTAGTTTTGTTTGTTCTTTTGAGGGTTTTTGAACCACTTCACTTGTAGCTGTGGGTTCAACGGTTAAATTGTGTTCAAGACGTAATGTCGTCGGTTGTACAGATAAATTTGCTTGTGGGTCCAAAGTTGGTATCGGCGATAAATTCACTCTAGTTGTTGCTCTTGCAGTAAGTTTTGTTTGTTCTTCTGAGGGTTTTTGAACCACTTCACTTGTAGCTGTGGGTTGAACGGTTACATTGTGTTGAAGACGTTGTGTTGTCACTTGTTCGGATGAATTTGCCTGTGGATCTAAAGTTGGTATCGGAGATGAAGTCACTTGAGGTGTTGCACTTGCAGTTAGTTTTGTTTGTTCTTCTGAGGGACTTTGTACCACTTGAGTTGTAGCTGTGGGTTCAACGGTTAAATTGTGTTGAAGACGTAATGTCGTCGGTTGTACAGATAAATTTGCTTGTGGGTCCAAAGTTGGTATCGGCCATGAAGTCACTTGAGTTGTTGTGTTTGCAGTTAGTTTTGTTTGTTCTTCTGAGGGTTTTTGAACCACTTCACTTGTAGCTGTGGGTTGAACGGTTACATTGTGTTGAAGACGTTGTGTTGTCACTTGTTCGGATGAATTTGCCTGTGGATCTAAAGTTGGTATCGGAGATGAAGTCACTTGAGGTGTTGCACTTGCAGTTAGTTTTGTTTGTTCTTCTGAGGGACTTTGTACCACTTGACTTGTAGCTGTGGGTTCAACGGTTAAATTGTGTTGAAGACGTAATGTCGTCGGTTGTACAGATAAATTTGCTTGTGGGTCCAAACTTGGTATCGGCCATGAAGTCACTTGAGTTGTTGTGTTTGCACTTAGTTTTGTTTGTTCTTCTAAGAGGTTTTGAACCACTTGAGTTGTAGCTGTGGGTTCAACGGTTAAATTGTGTTCAAGACGTAATGTCATCGGTTGTACAGATGAATTTGCCTGTGGATTCAAACTTGGTACTGGCGATAAATTCACTCTAGTTGTTGCTCTTGCAGTTAGTTTTGTTTGTTCTTCTGAGGGTTTTTGTATCACTTGAGTTGTAGCTGTGGGTATAAAGGTTACATTGTGTTGAAGACGTTGTGTTATCACTTGTACGGATGAATTTGCCTGTGGATCCAAACTTGATATCGGCGATGAAGTCACTTGAGGTGTTGCGCTTGCAGTTAGTTTTGTTTGTTCTTCTGAGGGTTCTTGAACCACTTCACTTGTAGCTGTGGGTTCAACGGTTAAATTGTGTTCAAGACGTAATGTCGTCGGTTGTACAGATAAATTTGCTTGTGGGTCCAAAGTTGGTATCGGCCATGAAGTCACTTGAGTTGTTGTGTTTGCAGTTAGTTTTGTTTGTTCTTCTGAGGGTTTTTGAACCACTTCACTTGTAGCTGTGGGTTGAACGGTTACATTGTGTTGAAGACGTTGTGTTGTCACTTGTTCGGATGAATTTGCCTGTGGATCTAAAGTTGGTATCGGAGATGAAGTCACTTGAGGTGTTGCGCTTGCAGTTAATTTTGTTTGTTCTTCTGAGGGTTTTTGTACCCCTTGAGTTGTAGCTGTGGGTTCAACGGTTAAATTGTGTTGAAGACGTAATGTTGTCGGTTGTACGAATGAATTTGCTAGTGGATCCAAAGTTGGTATCGACGATGAAGTCACTTGAGGTGTTGCACTTGCAGTGAGTTTTGTTTGCTCTTCTGAGGGACTTTGTACCACTTCAGTTGAAGCTGTGGGTTCAACGGTTAAATTGTGTTGAAGACGTAATGTCGTTGGTTGTACGAATGAATTTGACTGTGGATCCAAAGTTGGCATTTGCGTTGAATTCACTTGGAGCATTGGCTCCTGGTTGGATTTAGACGACGAAACTGATTTAGATTCAGTCTCATTCTGAGGGGAAGTCTGATTAAATTCCTTCGATAAGAAAATTACAAAGATGATAACATATTCGACTGATTTGATTTTAGGAACCATTATTTCTTTATGCTGAAGGTGACCAGTACACTGAGCTTGAACTCTCTGAAACGCAAAATACGTAAATTAGAGTTAAAAAGAAAGTTTTTATTACCCACGCAATGACATCATAAATAAATAATGAGAATAGAAGGCATTTGCACTAAAGGTTATTGTGGACCTTCAAATGTGTGTTACGGAGAATGGATAATACGCACTCCGCTTTTGATAGAACCCTGAAAAGCACGTTAACCGTGAAACGGCCAAATACTTTATCGTTAATAGCAAATTAGTGGACAAAAGGGAACTTGCAAATTTTTGTATTATTTACCCTGCTGGTGAATGAGAGAATTATTGGTAAACACAATGTGAATTCTAAGTTATGGGCTTAATAATTTAACTCACTTATCTGTAAAAAACTGCTCTGACACGTTTTAAAAACACAGGACGCCTCGTTCAAAGAAACCACTTTTCAAAGACAGAAAGCCTTCCGTTTATCTTATTTCCCTCTACAATTAATTGTTTTGAATAATGACGATAAAATCTCTAACTTAATGGCAGATCTCGCCCCGAGTTTGCAGTGTCAACCAATAACTCACCCGCTATTACGTCTTTTCACCAAATTAGGGCATCGCAACGCGCCAAAACTCTTCCGCTTAGACTATCGAATAAGTTGTATTTGCTATTCATTAACATTTCAGCGTCTTTACTTCGCTGCTTGACAACATCAGAAAAGAAAACGTTTTCAAACAGTCTTACTATATAGGGTCATGTAGAGATTTGTCTTAAAAGACACGAGAAAGGAAGAAATAGGATCATGACATTTTTCAAAATACTATACGAAGCAGTTGTCACGTTACATGATGAATACTTTTCTAATTCTGTTGTTTTACCGGCTTTTATTTTCCCAGCTTCGTGTAATTAAGGACGGTCAAATTGAAAATTACAGACATTCTATTTGGCGTTTACTCAGAGGAAAGGCATCACAACAGTTTTGCAAGGGAAGTAATGTTAATGAACACCGCCTTACTGTCAGTCTTATCACTTGTTTGCTAAGTTGGTGGAGTAAACTGACTTTAGGCAACGCCCTTTTCCAAGAGAGTCAATTTTCGTTGATTCATCAAAACAGCATGCGTGTGCGCAAAAAAGCAATTATCGATTTTATTGAAGCCTAAAAACCTGATGTTGCCGGATTGATAAAACATACCACTGTGCAACTTAATTTTTCGATTACCAACGGAGTCGATGTCAGAAAGTCCGATAGACTTGAATTTTTCGCTGACGATAAATCATCCGCGTAAAGTGAGAACATATTAGAATTATTGGCAACGAAGTTTGCTAACGGATGATGTCTTAACTTGGGCGGTTTAAGACATTTAGAAAAATTGTAGAATCAACAAGCTTTCTTTTTCTGGCAAATAATGCCATAATTTTACTGACTATAAAGATTGTATTCCTTGAGACAGAAGTAGATTACAATAAAAAATGTTACGTATTGTGCCTGTTGTGTTACTACATCTCATGCTGCTGGAGGAAAAACAGTCTGAAATGTGTTTGTATTGTTATAATTACCTAAGGTAATGGAAAGTTCGCTGACTGGCGCATCTCAGCGAATAAATTTCACCTGCCATTACTCACCTCAATTTCAAAGAGGAGTGAAACAGTCAGGTAACGAGACACACTGAGATCGCTTACTTGCATAAGAATAAAAAAGAGAAGATTTCTAGCCGTGTGTCTGCGGTGCTTTACAACACTCTGAATTTCTTTCTATCATGTTTCCATTCTGTTTTTAGATGAAGAAGCCAAAAGTATTTTGTTAACATCATTGTGAGGCTATAACGAATTTCTCAGTATCAATTTTTGTCGTTAGTTTCAAACTGTATCGTTCCTTAAAAATGTGAACAAAATGCTTTGCACACAAACCGCCATAAAGACTTAAAAAAGGATAAGGAAGTAACTTGAAACTGCGAAACCTTAGATCACAACTGAGATAAAGCGGCAAGAATTTATAGAAAATACTTTAGCTTATTCGCAGAGAGCATCCGCTTTTGCTTGCTTTGATATTCCAATTAAACAAGCCCCAGAAAGCTTCGTCGGTTTGTTTAGTCAGCTGAGGAACGCTCCCGTCCAAATATAATACATGAATTTTGCGAATGGTGAATGAAAAGCTTTCAGAACTTTTTCCTCCGATAAAACTGATTTCGAAATGACTCAAAACCACAAAACGATACGTATAATTTCTATTGTAACAAGTACATGGATTCTAACTTTTTCTCTAGATTTGTGTTTGTGTATATCTTTATTGCCATCTACCATTTACATGTTATTGCGTTTTTGATCATCTTGGCATGAAAATTACCGATGAAGAGAGCTTAACTAATAAATCTGATTAATAACAAAAATCTAAATAACGTGACAAGCGCGTATGAAAAAATCTACAAGGTCTTGTCAATAAATGTAGTAATTTTTTATTTTAGATCGAAGATATTAATAAACACCCATAATTGAACTGTAAGATAGAAATGTAAAATTTACTGATAAGCCTTATCAAAGAAGGCAAGATGTATCATATTTTCCGCTCATACGCTGTTTATTTCAATGTACTGAACTTGCCAGGTTGCATATAAACCTAAACTTCTAAATAGCAGTCTTACTATGCTTATATCAGTGTTCTGCTCTCGAGTAATTAATCAGAGACTTCTATTTTGGAACTGTTTGCAAATTTTGAAGAGTACACAACAAAAATTATAAAATGAAAGCGTCGGAAAATTTTAATAACAAAGAGTTTGTTAATCGATATCATTAAGATTTGGAACAAAACGTTACGACAGGAGAAGTGTTTTGGCAAAAAAACAATTCACGATACAAAGTGTAATCATTAGCGTTAAAATTTAAACATATTTTTATTTATAATAACAGTCGATTAACTTTTTTTCAATAATATTTACCAGACGTCTATAAATTTACATCAAATTTTACTTTTAATCCTAAAAATATCAAGAACATTAAAACTGGTACTGTTGATTTGTAAAGTTCTCTTTCCTATATTTAGTTTAGTTCTGATTACGCTGAATATGTCTCGTCGACACCTTTCGCCGTGGTGAGAAGGTTTTCGTAAAGTAATGAAAACGTAATGGTGATGAAAGGAATAGAATAAATGGCGTCGGTTCGTTGTTCTTTCATGACAGGATCCTTAGGTTTGGCGAAAATATGCCCCAAAGTCTGAAAAAGAACCTTTTCAGACTTTGGGGCATATTTTCGCCAAACCTAAGGATCCTGTCACGAAAGAACAACGAACCGGCGCCATTTATTCTATTTCTTGCAACGACTGTGACAACGAATACATCGGACAGACCAAACGCCAGTTCGGTACACGGTTAAAAGAGCACCAAAAAGCGGTTTTTCTTTGCAAAAAGGAAAATTCAGCTTTATCGGAGCATACTTGCCTAACCAACCATACAATTGGGTGGGATAATTCTAAAATTATCACCACTAATCGGCGTTAGCACCAGCGCCTTTGTTTGGAGGCTTGGCATATTAACTCCGCCCACGCTCCTTTAAATCGTGACGATGGCGGTTTGCTTCCTGACGCCTATTTACACCTCGTCAGAAAAAAGGCCACTATTTAGTGATCATATAAAAGGACCTCTTGTTGCAGCGTTTAGATCACCCCAGATGAAGGCACTAGACAGGAGTGTCGAAACGTTGGGTCTATGAATTGTAACTTCTTCGGTTACATTCATTAAATCTGCAAACCAGTGTAGCATCAAACTATGTCTGATTGTTCACCTGGTTGCCGTGTGAACTTTAAGATATTAAATTTCAATAAGTTAGCTAATGGCCTTGATTAATTGGCATGCTGATAATTTTCGTGCAATCAATCTTAGTATTTATATATCATCATTTCATTCCCTTAAATGACAACTTTCTCTTTTTTGCTCCGTTCACGAACCTTTTTCCTTTCCATTTCACAGTCAAAATTCTGGCAAAAAAAGAAAAGTGCTTCTACAAACAATGACAAGTTCAATGGATCGAATATTCGAAGTGTTGTGACAAAGTGATTCTAATGAACTTTCTCTCGCTGGGGTAATGTGTGAAGTTAGCAAAATTCTATAACTGACCCTTACTGTGATTACAGTTCACGGTGGTTCATGTCACTGGACGACTTTTGTGATCTGGCAGTGCAAGCTGCTTGTAATCTTGGAAGCCATAACCGTTATAAGGTTCGTGTAAACTGACGGGATCGGTGGTGCGTCACAAAATTCTCGCATTAAAATTTTTTTTCAATTTATGTATCGATATTAAAAGAAGAATATTTGATCGATGGGGTTTTGGTCCGAATCTAAAAAAGTTACCCACGAAAGGGTAAAAACGCAAAGCCTTTCCCAAAAAAAGAATTAGTATTCCGTAAAAAAGAAAGGATTTGAAGTTAATTATTTTACTTGCATCATTTTTGAAACACCGCCATCACGAAAAAGATTTGGACTGTATAAAGCAAAACTGCCAGTTTTGGAGATTCAAACAAATAATGATAAACTATGCGTTTATTTTACTTACTTTTACGCTTTGACTTTCACTAGAGACTGTCTTGTTGTAAGAAACATTCTTCTTCCACCGACACCGCAAAGCAGGGTATCAACGATATACAGTTAGTAGCTGTACGAGGGAATCCCATCTAAATATATGAGGCTGGACGGTCAATGCTTATGTACCCGAAAAGATAATAAAATCATGGATTTGCCTTACCTTGATGAATATGTTATCGATCTTTAAATTACCAAGTGTGATAAATATCACACAGCAGCTTGTGTCACCGCGGTCATAACTACATAACAGATCAATTACTTAATAGGATACGAATAATAAATTCTGACTTGAGTCACTTGAAACAATAATTATTGTAGAGAATTTAAATGATGAAAGTCGTGCCAAAAGCAAAATTTCCACCCGTTTTTGAAGAGAACAAAATAGGGAATTAAAAATGGAAACCCCCGAAATGCTTCCATAGCGACATAGAAATAAGAAATTACCTTGGATCGATGTGTTCTGAGGGAATCATAGAAATTTTTAAAGAAAAAAGTTAAGCCGACGGCGCTTCATATTGTTGTTAGAATCTACCCACAGACGCTTATGACTAAAACGTTTTTCCTATGGAAGCTCACAGGAAAAATTATTTGTCGACATGGAAAACAGAAATTAAGAAAAAGAAATTACACAACATGTACCTTTAATTTAGATTCATATTCGTGTCTCGTGAAATTAAGGACACTTTTCCCTCGTGCAAGTTGTCTGTTATATCAAAATTTATTTCAATGACTGTGAATGCATTATATGAATGTCATATCGTTTATTCATCACTTCCCAGGTTTATTACGAACCAGCAAAATGACCAGCTCCCAGTTGGCTTGTTGGCTCAGTTGGCAGAGCACTGCACCGGTATCGCAGAGGTCATGGGTTCAACTTCTGAACAAGCCTCAGCTTTTTTCTTTCTTTGTTTTCACTACTGCTTCAGTGGTATGTCCATGACTGCGAAAATCACTCTCATCCTTAAAATTTGTTTCATTACAAATTATCTGGCATAGAACATAACATGTAGTAGTGAGGGGAGGGTCGCACTTTTGTCAGTCACCGAAAGGTGGGGGGTCAGGACTTTTTTTTTTATTAAAACGCAAGGGAGGGCCAACACTTTTTTTTTTAAGAAAAAAAATACCAAATGTGAAATAATACGTTCCTTTATTTCTACCGTGCGAAGGGAGACAATGGCTGCGAAGTTAATGACGCAAGTAACTAATACGCAACTGACGTGTTAAAAGGCCAGTGCTTTTGTTTTAGCGTGTGAGCGTGCCTGTGCATGCGTTCACCTAATTCTCCGAAATCCCGTGGAGGGTCACATTTGGTCACTGCTTATTCTGATGTACAATTTTTGCGCGGCTTTTTGCCTTTTAATTCATTTTTTCATTTTTATTGTATCTTAACATTGTATTTTATTTTTATCTGAAGTTTTTTCGTGACTTTTTAAGGGCTTGGTATTGACAAAAGTTATAGTGATGTTTGTTAACACTACATTCATAGAGACACATTCAAGAAGATGGCGAACCAGATTACTCCGAGTAATCTGGTTCGCCATCTTCTTGAATGTGATTCTCTATTGGTGGTATCACTGAACCATATATCAGGTGAGAACCTAGTTCAAGCGGACGTTTTCCATAGGAGCGATCTTAGGCTTGAAGTCGAAGGTGCTTTAGTCTCAAAAAAAAGTGTAAAATCCGGTCATTGTATTTCACATGCAGTTTCATGGAGCCAAAAAGTTACTCACTGAGCGCACACATTTATCTCACAATTGTACAGATAAAATACCTCAGTCAAACGAACACTCCACCAAGTGAGAGAAGAGAAGGAAAGAAGCAAAGAGGTGGCAAAGCTGCGGGAGATGAAAAAAGCATCATCCTGAAGAAACAGAAAGTTAAAGCGCGAAAAGGTAATATAATTTGACTTTGCTTTATTTTTTTTTTTATATCTTTTTTAGTGTAAGAACTTACTTTATTCTTCAACTGGTCTTGATGCAGTCTCTATCTTAAATGTATTATTTTTTTTTCTGGAATTCTTAATTGATGTACCATTTGTCAACAGGCGAACGTGGGATATCTGTGCTAAGTGTGAAGTACATCCAAAGGAAGGTGCCACGGTGGCTTAACTGCGAATCTTGCCTTTTGTTGATTAGCCAGAAACTGGTTAGCCACGTCGTTGCGAATTTAACCCTATAATTGACCGCACCCCGCTTCACTCGTAAAGTTGGACTAAGTGTATAAATTCAGCCTGCATGGTTAACGTAAGAAGGTAGTCTCTTTCGCAGCTAATGTTAAGTCTTGTCTTGAAACATAGTTTTCTTATTTCTTTACGTGCGTGACCACGTCACCAAAAAACGTTTATGAGAGAGACAAACAGAGGAGGGGGAAAGAGGAAAAAGGGGGAAGAGGGGGTGTGTTCCTATCGTGTCACTCCCTCCCCTCCCTTCGCATTCTGCACCAGCTAAAATTTTATTAATATTTTAATTTTGTGCGGCAGATTTAATAATTAAATTACGCGATACTATTATCACGATACTATTTTATTAAAGAGATAACTAAATTGTAGATTATCATCAGGATCTTGTGGATAATTTTGATAACTGGAAAGTGAACCTTTAAGGAACATGATCTTATTCTGTTTGATACCGGCCCTTAACAGAGATAAATTCGGATTTTCGGAAAGTGCCGTTGTCTTCTGAAAACCCGCATTCAAAGGAACGAGTAGTATTTATAGATCAAAGAGTTCGACGGCCTCAGCCTGAACCTTTTGCTTCTTTTAGTTGCCAAAGTTGATCGGAGTTGTTCACGAAGCTCCATACCCCTCAAGTGATACGGCAACGGACGCGAAAGTTCTCTTCTTCGAAGAAGGTCTAACGTTTCATCGTCAGAGGTATCTACCGGTTCACCTCTTGTCTTGTCGATCCCGGATATTGGCGAAGATAACGGTGTTATCAATGAAGAAATGGCAATGTCATCGAGTGAAGAAGTGTCATCTGGACCACGTATACTAGAACAGTCGTCGTAGTTCATATTCATTAGAAGTAAAAGCCGGATTATAAAAAGAAGCTCTTCATCTCGTTGCACGTCGTCCATTGCAAGTTTCTCGATTAAATCAGACATTCTCTCCAACATGCTCTCTTGCGCTAAGGACTTCATGATAAACAAGCTTGATGTGACACATTTTAGTTTTTGAATTGTTCTTTTTCGTGTCTCTACATCAGCCATTGTTGCCGGTCTCTCGCACTCAAATCGAACCACGTTCGCTCTTTCAGTGTCGTTCTCCTCTTTTAATTTGGAAATTCGCAGTTGTTTGCGTCTCGCCATGTGACGAAGTCTTTGAGAGTAGACGACTACAGATGTTAATGTTAGTTTTCCATGTGGGACATTTTCCTGAGGTACTGGATGTTCAAGCAGGTCAGTGTTATTATCATTGTCATTTTCTCGTTCAGTTTCTTTATTAAATCCTAAAAGTTCACGTAGTCTTTCCAATATAAAGTCGTGCATTTCAAAGTCTTTCGACTGTTTGTCCGTATTTTCTCTGATGTCCTCATAAGAATCATTTAGAATGGCAACAAAAAAGTTGACGAAAATGAACGACATAAGAGTAAGGAAAGAAAATCCAAACAGGGGACCTAGAACTCGATTCGCTCGTCGCAGTTCTTCCAAGTCCATTTTTCCGCCGAGGCACATGACAAATTCGGAAAACACCGTTCTTTGAAACGATGAATAACGCAGCATGTACTCACCAAAAGCTAGTCTACCAAACTGAGCATATGAGAAGATAATAATGGCAAATATCACAGAGTATGACATGAGTAATCCTCTTGATAAACGAAGTGATGACATCATTATGCTGACGTGTGGATTAAAACGGATCATGCGCAGAAGTTTCACAGTTGTTGTGAAAACCGTCAGAGCTAAAACGGAATTCTCTGCGTGGTTCCAGTCAACGGCCTCCCCGAAACTTACAGAAGCAAAAGGGTTTTTCTTTACTTTTACGACACTTTCCAGAACCATTTGTGATTTTAAAACATAGAAAACTACCACCAGAAAAGAAAAAATGATTTGCAAAATCTGCACCCAATTCCATGCATTTCGGAAATAAGAACATTTCTGCTTAAAGATATTATAAACCTCTTTTAGCACAAAGAAGATTACCATGAGGATGAACAGTAACTGACAAATCAGGTAGAACCGGTGGAAACCAGTTTCCGTGCTCGTCACTAGAAGCGTGTCGATCTTTGCGAAAGGATTACCGTACCCAGTGGGGAGTACTTCGTAATGATATGTCGATATGCTGATGTATCCTGTGTTTGGATTGTAAATGGAGAATTCAAGTAACACTGCGCGGGTCTGGCGGTCGACCCAATCATATTGTCTCAAGTTAGTAATAATTCTGTCAGCAGTGAGTTTACTATAACCTAAATCTGCTATGTATCCACCTCCATCATAAACGTGAAAGAAACCCCAGCTTGGCGAGTTCTGGATCTTTTCTTTTTTTACGTAACGCCATGGGGCCGGGCAAAGATCTGAAAAGTTAGCCCACGAAACCGAGCCTGTAAATGGCATCCATCCAGGTAGATGAAAATGAGTTCTGTCCTCTTCGTTGATGTTGTAGAAGTCATTGCAGTGCTTTACTACCTCTTGTAACTCATCCGGAATCAAACAAGAATCTAAAACAGCAACACCAGGAAATATAAGCGACGTTGGTTGTAGTTCAACGATGGCTTCTAAAACGTTTTCTTCGAGAACATTGTCTTCATTGGACAGTACTAGTTAATTTGAAATATGCAAGCGACATAAAAAACCAGAAAATGCAAATTTCTATTTTTATTTTACTGAGAGAGCGATTTTTACTATACACTCTTACATACTTGACATACCTTTCTGTACTCTCAGCTGCCTTAAACGGGGCACTCCCAGGAGAATGGACATCTTGTCACCAATGTACTCTTGCTCTTTGACTCTCTCATCATTGTACCACTTACCAGCATAAATGCCATTCACAAACTGACCATTCAGCCAAGTCCAAAAGATCCTGGGGTCTTTGGCCTGAAGAAGAACCGAAAGAGCTCACATAATGATTTACTTCTCTTCACTTTATTCGAATGACCGTCGGTGCAGTTTGTTGCATTTGTGAGATCCAGTATGTAGGGAACCGAGAGTCCGATTGCTGACACGTGGCAATCAACCGAGGCATAAAAGGCTACTATACTTCATTAATTTTGAAACTCCGCTTAAACACTTCATGCAAAGGAGCACCGGAATTACTCCGGTGATCTTCGTATCGAAATGTTGATGTCCTAACATAATTATGCTTAATTTAGGTTATTTTTTTATAGGAATGAGGAGAAATCCGCGAAGAGACTCAGGACTAAGCAAAGTTCGTTAAATTCCTCTTTGTTTTAGCTTTGTTGAATACTTACCAATGAATAACTGCTGAAGGTGTCTTTTAGATTCTTAGTCATGAGATATCCATGGTAACTTCTGTTACCGTAACAAACGATTGTTAGTAGCAGTAAGAACAGTAGATACACCACAAGTTCTCTACCAAAGGAATACATCTTTGCCTCCTTTACTCTGTATTCTCTGGCTTGTTCAAGCGCAGCTTCCTCCGGGATTTCAGCTGTTCTACCTTGAGTGTCACATGCAACTTCTGTTTCCAAAGAAGATAATTGTGCAGTTGTCTCGTGGTTTTTAACATGACGAAAGTCAGCGTCATTACGGTTGCTAAGGAAACATGCAGCTAGAACCATGAGAAGAACTATTTTGATTGGCTGAAGAACGAACAGATCCTCAGTGAAAGAAACTAACATAGAGGACAACCACTGGTTTGCAATGTCTTTTCCCCACATTAAGCTGAAGAAAAAAGTAAAGCACGCAGATACAGACACAGTAGCAAGGCTTAGAAACCAAGCAATGTAGATACAGAAATGAGGACAAATGAAGTCCTTTTTGGTTTTGCCCCACGTTCGTTCTCGTGTTCTTGTCCAGAAGGAAGTATTACTTTTCGATGCAGCTTTTACGCCGCTTGTGTCCTCTTCGCAGCCTAAGGAAGAATAACTGTTGCGTCGCACAGGCTCAGGCGTATCTTCCCGCTTGGTCACAACTGTATTAGAAGGTTTTTTCGCACTATTTTTGAATAATGACGTGATGAGCAAGTTCACAGGAGTAACTATCAGAGCACTCTCAATGCCCACCACAATCTGCCTCCAGCTGAACTTCAATGGACCAATCTGTATGGTAGGATCTTCTGTCTTTTCAGTCCTGTAGAAAAGAGCATTTGCAAGCATGGCAGACAGAAGTAGACACAAACAACATGTAGCTCGTTGCACGCGTGTGAATTTGTTCCCCGGTGGCTTGGTTACAACAGAGAGCCACAAATGTCCCTCAGAAAAACTCTCTGAGCCTCGTGAGTTAAGAAAGTGTTTAAAAGTTTTCATCTCTCGACGAGAGAGAGGTGTTAAAATCCTGTCAATTTTACCGTCTCCTTTTTCTAAAGCCAGCCAACTGTTGCTTATAAATGTCCATTTCTTCCCTGTTTGGCGGTCCTTCACAACAGCATGGCTGAAATACCAAGAAGGACTCTTTCCTGAGTTGTCATGCCAAACACGGATGTATTGCACAATGCCTAGTGACATTGGTAAATGAATAACAAATCTATCGTCGTTTCCGCGGGCCAAAATTTTCCTGGAGTTGATCATGTCCTTTTGTAATATTATGGGTTGACTCTCCGCCTCGCTTCCATGAATGACAATGGCGACATTAGCATCCGTCCCAGACTCTCTCCAGACTCCTGTTACCACGGTCAAATCGTAACCGTAAGAGGCCTCCTGGGTCAAAGTTAAATGGAACGCCGGGCCTCCCTGTGGAAAAGCATAAATAATAACGATAATTGAAAAAAAATAACTTCAGGGAGTCAAAGAGAAATTCGCCTTTTCGTATGAAAGCACAAAATGTAAGTTGGAAGTATGAAAAGATGATTTCATAAAGGTGAGGAGGCGTATCGTCATAATATTGCTAGGTGTTACTTCATAGATCAAATGACCCTTGCATATCGAGTAAATATTGAAGACGTAATTTAGCACAAAAAAATATTTCGTGAGAATTAATATTCGAGACTTTGAATTCAGTTTACAAAAACAAGGAGCTACCTTAGCTTGATCTCGTTTATCGGCTTTCCTCGCAAATATGACCACAAGCAAATACAACAAGAGCACAATGATTATCGCACAAAGGACAGCAATGTTTCCAGTTTGGTCGAGTCGTCCGAGTTCTGTAAACACGACATCAAAATCCAACGTGTTAGGCATCACCAGGACACCTCCTCCAAATGACGTTAAGTGGTTACACAGGCAGTGTAAGGATCCTAAATCAGATTTTGGTCCTACCTTAAATAAAAGACAAATAAACTGTAAAGATTTAAGTCAACTGCTCTTGTCCGTTATTCAAGCAGAGAAGATTACTATTCACAGCTAGGAAGATAACTTAATCAAATCTACGAAAGTGGTAACGTATTTTTAAAGACATTTGATCAGTTAAGAACACTAATCAATGAACTTCTCGAGTTCATTTAGCTCCTTCGACGAAATGTTATTAGGTACGTAAATTGCCTAATAGATTACCAAACGTCAACCAAATGGAAAAAAGATTGTCGTATGAGAGGAAAGAAAAATGTCTGCAGCTGAATTTTTTTCTAAAACTCTTACTCTACATCCTGTCGACAACCAGTGTTCTTCTCTGCTGTCCCAAAAGACGCAACTCTCCTCCAAAATGTTCATCGAGTAATTCATGTCTGTTCTTGAGTTGTAAACAGGCTTTATTGTCTTGTTCTCGGGTCTTGGAGGATCCTTAACTTCCACACACGACCTCTTCTGCCGACCACTTCCGAAGCATGATCGTTTCTTTCGTCCCTGAGGTCTAACGCTGCCTCCTTCGTATAATATACCGATGTAGTATTTACCCGCCTCACCGATTAATTCATGGTACAAGACAACATCGTAAGCGTCCTCGCTGCAACCACGCTGAGAAGCCTGAGGAGATATGGAACACGACTCATCGGGGATTCTCTTGGTTAGGTCGTATTCTGTGACAGTTGGCCGCCGACCTTGTCGCACAAACACCCTAAAGATGGTGGGTCTTTCTGGTGTGATCTGAAAACAGATTTTACTACAGATTACCCTGGCAGAATGATTTTGCTATGTGAACTTTTTATCGAAATTTCCAAGAGATGGATCAGCTTAATGCAAGTCATACTTACACGTAGCTCACTGGTTAGGGTGTTGCATTATTGATCAAAATTTGTGAACAATTTTGTGCTTTTTGCTACGTTTTAAGTATTTTATTTCTTTTTTTATGAATTTTTCTAAGGTTCTATCAGACTTTTCCAGCTTGGTTCATCTTTAATTTCAGAGCCTACTGTTTTTTTTTATCTTTTGATCCCACCGAATTTATTTTTAATTCGCGTGTTCAGTCGTCATATGCATCAATTTGTCCAAAGCTCAAATAAGACCAGGACTGTGGCCAGCCAACCAACCATGCAACCGACCAATCAAGCGGCTTACGTACGTGTGTCCGAAAGATTCTGAATAAACGTTTTAGACAACATTACTTACTCGAAGCCGTAGAGCATTCCCCCCTACACCTGGTGAGTTTATTTCATGGTATTGCATTTTCCCCTCACTGCTGGGCTTCACAAAGAACGAAACTCTTTTCTCCGGAGTAAATCTCACTTTCCGTGGAATCTTGATCTCTATATCCTCTCTGCTGTCTTTGACTGTTAAAGGTTCTCCTTCGTCATCTTTAAGGTTCAAACTAAGGACATGAGAATCCCTGACAACAGCTGAACTGTTATCCCAAGTGAAAGGATTAAAAGCACTCATCGTCAACTGTAAAAAGACACGACTATTGTGAATACATATTATTCAGCATTTACACTATGCAGTTCTGGTGCGAGATGGCGTTTACGAAAGCATTCTGAGTATGTGTAAACCCAGAGAAAATATTAAAGTAAAGTTTAAAGTTCTAGAGACGCCCCGCTTTTTGTCTTATACAGGACTAACTACATTCAAGGAAACCAATGCAAGCTTACCACGCTATCTATATATTTAGGAGTTGTCGCTATGTCATCAATTATGGCAGCAAGAGGAAATTTAAATCCTGCCCTATCATCGTCTGTGAAGTCTGCACTGGTTCCCCTTGATCTGGAGCTCATTCGGCTTAGTTCCATGTTGATGGACTTAGTATCAATACGGCGAGGTTCTTGATCCACCGTCATCTTTGACAACAGAGCTGTTGCAACGTCATCAATGAGTTTCTCCGTATCTCTGGAGATGTTTTCACTCTGCAATATTAGATTTAAAAAATGCTTGCAGGTGCCAAGATATTACCTTAAATGGTTTAACTTGTTCCAAAATGATCTATTTGACCTTCTGATCAGGTTCTCAAGAAAACATTGTTTTCATGATGTCAGTCACATTTTTCTGGGATAGAACGCATACAGATTCGGTAAGTTCGAAACTAACCTTAGATCGTACGTCCGCTGGCTCCTTTGTTTGACTGACAACATTAGCTTTCTGGGCAGTGGAATGGAGAAGATTTCCGAGGCTCAGTACCAGGTTCTCTCCTCCTTCCTTAACTAAGACATATTCTGAAGCATAATCCTCTGTCGTCTTACTCGAAAGTAGTGACGTCATAGAGGTGAGTGTTTTCAGTGCAAGTTTCTGGTGAAAAGCAAAATGCGTTTTTTTGTCAAAAGTTTCGAATTATGCCCTTGAAAGTTTGATCGTCAGTTGAGGAATAGCACTGAAACGGGACCGCGTGTTTAGAATAAAAAATTGAAATGTTATTACATCGATGTACTAAAGAATATATCGCGTGTAGTAAGTAAGTGGTCATCTTCATCCAAACGATACATACTGTTAGAAAAATTGTCTAAATTAAGTCCTAGAACATTCTAGAACAGTTCTATATAGAACTGTCTAGAACCCGAAGTCATCCAGCCGTGACCTTCTTGTGTAAGAACATTCTGGAACGTTCTCTTTCGAATGTAATTACTCAGGTTTACTCGGGTTCTTAATTTTGTTCTTTAGAGAAGTTTCTAGATCCTTGAACTTTAGTCTAGGAACAACCCTGCTCTACATTGACACTCGTAACACATACCTGAGTGTCGAATGTCACCTCGCTGGGTTCCAGTGTTGCTCGTGCAATAACTGACGTCACCTGAGTCAAAGACTGTAAATTGCCAACTTGTATCTCTGACACAGTCTTCACAACAGAATCTTTAATCTGTAGGAATAAGTCAAATGGCTCTTTTAACATACTTTTGATCCTTTTTACAGATTGCTCTGACTGTTACATAATGTTACATCATGGTTTTATCGGAGATTTTCATTCTCACCAATACGTGTGATCAAGCAAATACAAGGTTCAAGCAGGATCATTTAACAAAAAAGAGGGAACGGGTTGAGGTCAGAAAGCAAAACCTTCGGTGCAAAGAAGAACTTAGAACTCCAAATAAGATTTTTTTATCCTTCAGTATTTCACAGTATTTCACCGCTAATGATTATTCGCCAGTTCGTAAGGGAAGTTAATGAATGAAGGGAGTAAGTTTCTAGAGAAACTGTGGTGGTAAGTCGGTGAGAGAATATAAGGCCTAGTTCAAACGTCGATCTTTACATGTACCGAACCTAATTACAATTTGGGTCGACTCGAATAATTAAGAGCGGCAGTTGATTCAAACGTCGATCCGAATTTAGTTGATCCTAATTGCAAAACCGAACATAACTCCATAGTAGTCAGCGGTTAATGCCTACCAAAATGGCGGAAAAAACAAGAGGAGCACGAGCACGAGCCTTCCTCCTTTCCCGCCATATTGTTTGAATGGTTCGAAGGCTTTCGCGCATGGCACGTAAGCGAACTTTCTTGAATTGTGGGTAAAACATAATTATTTTAACGTATGTATAATGTATGCATTAAGTTCGGTACATGTAAAGTACGACGTATGAATCAATGCCGATCTTTTACCGTTCTATCCGACTAGCCGAGTCGGATAGAACGGCACTGTCGATCCGAATACAAATCTGCCGATCCTAATTGATTCAAACGTCGATCTTTACATGTACTTAATAGAAACGTTAGGTTCGGTACATGTAAAGATCGACGTTTGAACTAGGCCTAAGTATTATCAACTGAGTTGAAAACCTAAATTGGCCACCGTAAAGAGTTTAAAAGCTGGCGTTTCGAGTGTTAGCCCTTCGTCAGCTCTTCGTTAGTCCTTCGTTAGCCCCTCGTCAACCCTTCGTTAGCCCTTCGCTCTGACGAAAGGCTAACGCTCAAAACGTCAACTTTTGAACTCTTTACGGTAGCTGATTTACGTTATCAACTCAGTTGATAATACTAAATTACACCGTAGGGGAGGTGATCCCCTTCTCCCATGAATTTATGAATCGTCGGTGATCAAATGTGTGGGTGTTAATGTATAACCTACAGCAATCTTTTCCTGGGCAGTAGTTGACTTTCTCTGTTCAGCGCTCTCTAGCACGGCATTTGCTAGTTGTGTGGCGCCACGGACATCTCCTAATTGGACTAGTTTCTTGAACTCACTGTTGTTGCCGACGGTTAGTTCGCTGAGACTCTCACCAGCGGGCGCAGGTTTAACCTGGGTAACGTTAAAGACGGTGAAGAATGAAATCTATAGCACTATCACTGAGTACTTCTTGAATTTTTTTTGAGGCCAAATTGTAGGAATTTATGACGCGTAGTAATAGGAACTTAAAGCGCTAATCCCATTGACGCATTAAAATTTCAAGACACTTACAGGATACTATAAAAGTTAAAAGATAACATCAATCAGAGGCTAATTTCTCATTTTCTACAATGGGTGAAAAATGGTACGCAATTCTTGACTTTGTTTTAGTCTGTCCTTCGTTGTCTGTGGCGTACCAAAAAACAAATTTTCCAAAATATCAGAGCATTTACCTCTATTTCAAGAAGGGTGGTATTTGCAGCAGAAAAACTGTCAGACACCATTACTTCAAAATATATCGTATAATTATCTTGTTTCTTCCCCGGAGGTAGCACTGTCCTGACAAGACTTTCTGAGCCGTATGAAATTACTGTGTACAGGCCATTCTCGGTTTTGTAATGGTATTGGTACGTAATTGGTTTATCTCGGTCCTACACAGAAAAAGATATGGAGAAAGAAGAATAATAAGTTCACTTTCCTCGCCTTGAAAACCGAACAGATTTAAAATTTAGGCGAAACAAAGCTTGACTTGAAATGGTCAAATTCTTGCATACATAATTAATTAGACAAATGTCATCTACTACTGTTGGAAGGTGACTCCTTTTCCTCGAACGTTCTGATCATTTCGCTTTATTTCCAATATTCTCACCTGCCAATTTCTGCATTCAAAGATAAACTGCGTTTTCAAAGCCTCTCCTTTTGTTGGTGTCACGCTGCAAGATCCATGTTGAGGTGGGGCGTTAATTCTGAACTGGTAAGTGGCATATCCTGGGGGTTCACCCTGTTGTGAAACTTCGACTTTCAATTGATAAAAGTGGCCTGGCGGTAGCTCTCCTAGTTGGTTCTTCTTTATGACGATGCCAGTGGAATTTAGATTAGTTTCTGCTTTGTCAGTCAGTTGCTTGTCATTGACCTCAACGCCACTGGAATTAACAACGTTTAATTGCCAGTGGTATTTTGCACTCTTACAAGGATCCCCACTGCACTCGGTGGTCAAACTGATTCGCGTCGACTCACTTGCAATCTTATCACAGTTGATGAGGCACCTGCAGTGGAAGAAGAGATATGGAAGCTCAGTTTGAAATTCCTTACCTTGAAACAAGACGGGTTGTTTAATTATGTACCCTGTGTCTGATGAGGTGAATGGATCTATGATAATTAAGGGGTTGTTCAGTAAGGTCACGTACAGGTGACAAGGTAAATGGTATGTTAAAGCCCATAGATGCTCACTTAGCGAAAAGAGGACTAATGTTTGGTCAAGAATAGCAAAAATAGGTGAAATAAGTTATTAAGTTAGCAGACGTGTATATCTGTTTGGTCTTTTTAAGGCCTCTTCTCATTAGCATGGCACAGTTAACATGATAACATTTGCTCTACACACACAGAGAGAGATGCACAGATTCAATCGTGCGCTAATCCCTCCACGTGGTTGCTGTCGCCATGATTATTCAGCCGACCTGTTAGTCAGTCACATACCTCTCTTGAGTTTGTGAGAGGAGCGTTTACACTCTCCCCGAAGAGCAGATTGATATCAAACCAATAACCTCTAGGCCTATGGTTCAGTGCTTTAAATTTCCTTTTGGCTGATTACTTTTAACTACCATTAATTACCTAATTATAACGTTCGGCGGGCTACCGCTGACAATCTTGATTTCTTGCACAAAGTCGTCCTCTCGGTCATCCTTCGTTACCACAAGTTTGACGTCATAGGACATATCTACAGTCATTTGAAATGTTTCTAATGTCACCACCGTTAAATTAGAAATTAGTTTCCCAACACCCGTCCCAAAACAACCGCCTCCTCCTGGGCCCGAGGAAGCTGTAATCACTGGAACCAAAGCCAGAGGGCTGGTGGGAAAAGTTTCTTCACGTCTTTTACATAGCCACGTGAACTGCATGGAGGAGTAGTTACCAGGCTCCACGTCTGGGTCCCTAGTTGCTGAAGCATCCAAAGTGATGACACTTCCCTTTCCCCGAGTGACTTTGTTTCCTCCTAATATATCGGCTATTATTGGAGATTTCGTGATGCTAAAAAATCCTAAAGTACTGCTTACTGCCGGTGGGTTACTTTCAAGGGCTGCTTTAAAACCCACAAAATAAAGGCCATAACCAAGCTGTCGCTTTTGCAAGTTCCATTCTGTAGTTTTTGAGTTCAACGTGGTTGTCGTTTCGATGATAGTGTCATTTGATTGGTCCACACTATACTTGGATAAACGCCACTCAAACAGCAGCTTTTGTGGTGGATTACAGTTTGTTTTATTCACAAATGTTTGCACGATGAAATCTTTGGAGCGAAGAATTTGAACCATCTCGTTCTCTTTCCATCTTGGAAGATTCAGTATACTAACATCAGGAAGCTGACAGGTTTCATCTTAGCATAGAAGGCAAAAGTAAGTCATGACATCGACAACAAAACTTATTGCAGTATCAATTATGAAAATAACAACAGCAGCAATAATGATATTCAATCGGTATTGACAAATTTTCAATGATTAAATCATTAAATGCAAAACAAGAACTAAACTTAATTACTTTGGCATTGGAGGTGAGAAATGAAGGATTAAAATCTACGTTAGTTAGTGCATAAGGGTAGTTGAGAATAGCGAGTGAGTTGTTTTGAAGGCCCCAACCGGCCTCCTTTTCCGAAGAAAAGCTGGGCTTTCCTTGGAAATTTTTTGGGTTTAAAACAGTGCAGTTGCCTTTTCCTGCATTTTGAGGTCTATTCCAATTTGTAATGTCGTCAATTTGAACCCACATATTTCTTTTTCTTACAAATAAAGCTCCCTTTTCTCACCTTCAGCCCTCCAGAAAATTCCAATCAACTTTATGCTTCCGATTCTGCCAGTTTGGTTAAAGTTGTGCAATGCTCTTTCGACATTTGTGATGTTATTTCTGTCGTTTACAGTCAAAACAGTGGTAACTTCCACACTTCCCGGTCTTTCAAAGAAAGCGGAAAAAATAGTATTGATCAGAAGAAAAAAATTCTCGTTTTGTCAACGTGTCGGTTGATGTCTTTCATAAACTCTTTTCATTTTGAAAAAATTCAAATTTTTAGGAAATGGTTAGAAATGTTTTTATCACTGAAAGGTTTTTTAAAATTGAAGTGTTTTGATTTCTTAAGGACACTAGTGATTCTGGGAAATGGACAAAAACAATGAATTAATGAGATAAACCGAGTCCTATGGTTAGTAAGTTAGAGACTCAGGTAGGTAATGACAATATACACAAGAAACTATAATAAATCCTAAAACTGATACTTTTATCGTCACATATCACGTTAATTAATCATTGATAAAAAAACGTGTTTCCATAAGTGCGGTGCTCGTCATCAGTAACACCATGATAATCATAAAGTATCTTGAAGTCATCCTTAGATCCGTTCTCGGTAATATTTTTAGGTAAAATATTGCGAAGATGTTGCTATATTCAATTGAGCGCATATAGGCCATGTGAAAGGGAGTAGATGCTTACCTTATAAATAATAGAGTTACATCTGTGACACTATATTGTCCGAGTTTCGCAGTGAACTGCAAAGAAGAAAGAAAAGCTGGTTATCCTGCTGTCAATCATACCAAAAACATTACAATAAATGTATTCAAGTCTGTCCACAAGTGAACCGGGAAGGCATGACACGTGCCATCTCACTGATTTCTTTCAAACTTTCACAGTTTATGATGGTCACTAAGTTTTTCGAGAATTCAGAGTGGTTCGGGCTCCCGGCCCATCCCTGGGTTATAAGAGCCCCTGCATCAAATCCCGGGGGTAAAAGGCCGTTGTGTTCTGGCCTTGATCCCGAAATCGGGGGTACTTGCAACACTTCCTTCCAAAAATTGCAAACTCCTCAACGCATTACAGCCAAAGTCCCTCGCAAACTGATTTAACTAACTTAGAATAGCCTCCTTGGAGGAAAGTTACGATAGACTTCTCTACTCTACCCTTCACGGTTAAATGTAACAGGAACAACTGTCCTGTAATGTACCCAAAATTCGATGGATTCCTTTTCAAAGTTTCTCACAGAAAAAAAATTATGCTGCATTAAGTAAAATTATGAAAGGCACATAAAGCGTTTCATTTGTGTCATAAACATTTGGCAAACGTCGCTGTCAACTGACGACGTCCATTACTCAATTTGACATCTGTGAGGGAAATAATAAAACAAAAGTGAAGCGAGGAATCCCAGCGTGAAACCCTATTGATATGTTTTTACTTTACATCACGTTACATGATGAACCATTGAGGGGTTGCCTTACCTCGGTAATAAGCTCCATCTCGAAGTTTTTATACACTTCCGAGTCTTTGTTCAGGAGATTGAGGTCGAAATTGTACTGTTCCCTCCGAAAGGCAAATCGCACGCCTGCTGTGGAGCGGAGATAAACCAGCAATTTTCATATGCGCGTGTTTCACCGATAATGGCTC
Organism: Pocillopora verrucosa; assembly: GCF_036669915.1. Classification (NCBI taxonomy): domain Eukaryota; kingdom Metazoa; phylum Cnidaria; class Anthozoa; order Scleractinia; family Pocilloporidae; genus Pocillopora; species Pocillopora verrucosa. Next base: position 1,033,766 of record NC_089319.1, read on the forward strand.
ATGAGATACGGTTGAAATCAGTGCATTGAAATTCGAAACGCGAACGTGCCCGCTTCTTATCATGATATCAGTTTATCACACCCGTGAAACTTTCTCCTAAGTTTTAAATGCTATGATGTTATCATTTGTCCCTTTTGGAAGCCTTCGCTAGTCTACTTTATAAATAGAAACGTTACCATAGGGGGACTTCCGCGCGACATTTTGTTAGGAAAAGTGTTTCCCTTGCCCTGGATCTTTCTTTCTGTAAAACCGGACAGAAACGTAAGTACTGATAACTTTCTGAAGGAGACACCTCTCTCAATACGGTCCTAGTAGTTGCCAACTTCGCAAAAAAGGTCATAAGCCGTTTTACAAAGCTATTTAATGGTGCTCCTAAAATCTTAATGACCACTGTCTCAGCACGATAGAATCTGCAAGTAAAAAAGCATGACTTCATCATCGGCTGTGTAGTAAGACCTTGAATCAGTTTAATTATGAGAGTATTATCGGCTGCGAGAATGAATTGATTTTTAAGTCACTCGGATACCTAGCTGAATAGCAAATAAATATGAAACAAATCATAGGTCGATACCTGTGTCTGATGGAGAAGAGTTAGTCATCGGTTGTGGTGCCAAAGTTGGTATCGGCGTTGAGGTCACTTGAGGTGTTGCACTTGCAATTAGTTTTGTTTGTTCTTCTGAGGGTTTTTGTACCACTTGAGTTATAGCTGTGGGTTGAACGGTTAAATTTTGTTGAAGACGTAATGTCGTCGGTTGCACAGATGAATTACCCTGTGGATTCAAAGTTGGTATCGGCGATGAAGTCACTTGAGTTGTTGCATTTGTAGTTAGTTTTGTTTGTTCTTTTGAGGGTTTTTGAACCACTTCACTTGTAGCTGTGGGTTCAACGGTTAAATTGTGTTCAAGACGTAATGTCGTCGGTTGTACAGATAAATTTGCTTGTGGGTCCAAAGTTGGTATCGGCGATAAATTCACTCTAGTTGTTGCTCTTGCAGTAAGTTTTGTTTGTTCTTCTGAGGGTTTTTGAACCACTTCACTTGTAGCTGTGGGTTGAACGGTTACATTGTGTTGAAGACGTTGTGTTGTCACTTGTTCGGATGAATTTGCCTGTGGATCTAAAGTTGGTATCGGAGATGAAGTCACTTGAGGTGTTGCACTTGCAGTTAGTTTTGTTTGTTCTTCTGAGGGACTTTGTACCACTTGAGTTGTAGCTGTGGGTTCAACGGTTAAATTGTGTTGAAGACGTAATGTCGTCGGTTGTACAGATAAATTTGCTTGTGGGTCCAAAGTTGGTATCGGCCATGAAGTCACTTGAGTTGTTGTGTTTGCACTTAGTTTTGTTTGTTCTTCTGAGGGTGTTTGAACCACTTCACTTGTAGCTGTGGGTTGAACGGTTACATTGTGTTGAAGACGTTGTGTTGTCACTTGTTCGGATGAATTTGCCTGTGGATCTAAAGTTGGTATCGGAGATGAAGTCACTTGAGGTGTTGCGCTTGCAGTTAATTTTGTTTGTTCTTCTGAGGGTTTTTGTACCACTTGAGTTGTAGCTGTGGGTTCAACGGTTAAATTGTGTTGAAGACGTAATGTCGTCGGTTGTACAGATAAATTTGCTTGTGGGTCCAAAGTTGGTATCGGCCATGAAGTCACTTGAGTTGTTGTGTTTGCACTTAGTTTTGTTTGTTCTTCTAAGAGGTTTTGAACCACTTGAGTTGTAGCTGTGGGTTGAACGGTTAAATTGTGTTCAAGACGTAATGTCATCGGTTGTACAGATGAATTTGCCTGTGGATTCAAACTTGGTACTGGCGATAAATTCACTCTAGTTGTTGCTCTTGCAGTTAGTTTTGTTTGTTCTTCTGAGGGTTTTTGTATCACTTGAGTTGTAGCTGTGGGTATAAAGGTTACATTGTGTTGAAGACGTTGTGTTATCACTTGTACGGATGAATTTGCCTGTGGATCCAAACTTGATATCGGCGATGAAGTCACTTGAGGTGTTGCATTTGCAGTTAGTTTTGTTTGTTCTTTTGAGGGTTTTTGAACCACTTCACTTGTAGCTGTGGGTTCAACGGTTAAATTGTGTTCAAGACGTAATGTCGTCGGTTGTACAGATAAATTTGCTTGTGGGTCCAAAGTTGGTATCGGCCATGAAGTCACTTGAGTTGTTGTGTTTGCAGTTAGTTTTGTTTGTTCTTCTGAGGGTTTTTGAACCACTTCACTTGTAGCTGTGGGTTGAACGGTTACATTGTGTTGAAGACGTTGTGTTGTCACTTGTTCGGATGAATTTGCCTGTGGATCTAAAGTTGGTATCGGAGATGAAGTCACTTGAGGTGTTGCACTTGCAGTTAGTTTTGTTTGTTCTTCTGAGGGACTTTGTACCACTTGAGTTGTAGCTGTGGGTTCAACGGTTAAATTGTGTTGAAGACGTAATGTCGTCGGTTGTACAGATAAATTTGCTTGTGGGTCCAAAGTTGGTATCGGCCATGAAGTCACTTGAGTTGTTGTGTTTGCACTTAGTTTTGTTTGTTCTTCTGAGGGTTTTTGAACCACTTCACTTGTAGCTGTGGGTTGAACGGTTACATTGTGTTGAAGACGTTGTGTTGTCACTTGTTCGGATGAATTTGCCTGTGGATCTAAAGTTGGTATCGGAGATGAAGTCACTTGAGGTGTTGCGCTTGCAGTTGAATTTGTTTGTTCTTCTGAGGGTTTTTGTACCACTTGAGTTGTAGCTGTGGGTTCAACGGTTAAATTGTGTTGAAGACGTAATGTCGTCGGTTGTACAGATAAATTTGCTTGTGGGTCCAAACTTGGTATCGGCCATGAAGTCACTTGAGTTGTTGTGTTTTCACTTAGTTTTGTTTGTTCTTCTAAGAGGTTTTGAACCACTTGAGTTGTAGCTGTGGGTTCAACGGTTAAATTGTGTTCAAGACGTAATGTCATCGGTTGTACAGATGAATTTGCCTGTGGATTCAAACTTGGTACTGGCGATAAATTCACTCTAGTTGTTGCTCTTGCAGTTAGTTTTGTTTGTTCTTCTGAGGGTTTTTGTATCACTTGAGGTGTAGCTGTGGGTATAAAGGTTACATTGTGTTGAAGACGTTGTGTTATCACTTGTACGGATGAATTTGCCTGTGGATCCAAACTTGGTATCGGCGATGAAGTCACTTGAGTTGTTGCATTTGCAGTTAGTTTTGTTTGTTCTTTTGAGGGTTTTTGAACCACTTCACTTGTAGCTGTGGGTTGAACGGAGTGTTCAAGACGTACTTGTAGCTGTGGGTTCAACGGTTAAATTGTGTTGAAGACGTAATGTCGTCGGTTGTACAGATAAATTTGCTTGTGGGTCCAAAGTTGGTATCGGCCATGAAGTCACTTGAGTTGTTGTGTTTGCAGTTAGTTTTGTTTGTTCTTCTGAGGGTTTTTGAACCACTTCACTTGTAGCTGTGGGTTGAACGGTTACATTGTGTTGAAGACGTTGTGTTGTCACTTGTTCGGATGAATTTGCCTGTGGATCTAAAGTTGGTATCGGAGATGAAGTCACTTGAGGTGTTGCACTTGCAGTTAGTTTTGTTTGTTCTTCTGAGGGACTTTGTACCACTTGAGTTGTAGCTGTGGGTTCAACGGTTAAATTGTGTTGAAGACGTAATGTCGTCGGTTGTACAGATAAATTTGCTTGTGGGTCCAAACTTGGTATCGGCCATGAAGTCACTTGAGTTGTTGTGTTTGCACTTAGTTTTGTTTGTTCTTCTAAGAGGTTTTGAACCACTTGAGTTGTAGCTGTGGGTTGAACGGTTAAATTGTGTTCAAGACGTAATGTCATCGGTTGTACAGATGAATTTGCCTGTGGATTCAAACTTGGTACTGGCGATAAATTCACTCTAGTTGTTGCTCTTGCAGTTAGTTTTGTTTGTTCTTCTGAGGGTTTTTGTATCACTTGAGTTGTAGCTGTGGGTATAAAGGTTACATTGTGTTGAAGACGTTGTGTTATCACTTGTACGGATGAATTTGCCTGTGGATCCAAACTTGATATCGGCGATGAAGTCACTTGAGGTGTTGCGCTTGCAGTTAGTTTTGTTTGTTCTTCTGAGGGTTCTTGAACCACTTCACTTGTAGCTGTGGGTTCAACGGTTAAATAGTGTTCAAGACGTAATGTCGTCGGTTGTACAGATAAATTTGCTTGTGGGTCCAAAGTTGGTATCGGCCATGAAGTCACTTGAGTTGTTGTGTTTGCAGTTAGTTTTGTTTGTTCTTCTGAGGGTTTTTGAACCACTTCACTTGTAGCTGTGGGTTGAACGGTTACATTGTGTTGAAGACGTTGTGTTGTCACTTGTTCGGATGAATTTGCCTGTGGATCTAAAGTTGGTATCGGAGATGAAGTCACTTGAGGTGTTGCGCTTGCAGTTAATTTTGTTTGTTCTTCTGAGGGTTTTTGTACCCCTTGAGTTGTAGCTGTGGGTTCAACGGTTAAATTGTGTTGAAGACGTAATGTTGTCGGTTGTACGAATGAATTTGCTAGTGGATCCAAAGTTGGTATCGACGATGAAGTCACTTGAGGTGTTGCACTTGCAGTGAGTTTTGTTTGCTCTTCTGAGGGACTTTGTACCACTTCAGTTGAAGCTGTGGGTTGAACGGTTAAATTGTGTTGAAGACGTAATGTCGTTGGTTGTACGAATGAATTTGACTGTGGATCCAAAGTTGGCATTTGCGTTGAATTCACTTGGAGCATTGGCTCCTGGTTGGATTTAGACGACGAAACTGATTTAGATTCAGTCTCATTCTGAGGGGAAGTCTGATGAAATTCCTTCGATAAGAAAATTACAAAGATGATAACATATTCGACTGATTTGATTTTAGGAACCATTATTTCTTTATGCTGAAGGTGACCAGTACACTGAGCTTGAACTCTCTGAAACGCAAAATACGTAAATTAGAGTTAAAAAGAAAGTTTTTATTACCCACGCAATGACATCATAAATAAATAATGAGAATAGAAGGCATTTGCACTAAAGGTTATTGTGGACCTTCAAATGTGTGTTACGGAGAATGGATAATACGCACTCCGCTTTTGATAGAACCCTGAAAAGCACGTTAACCGTGAAACGGCCAAATACTTTATCGTTAATAGCAAATTAGTGGACAAAAGGGAACTTGCAAATTTTTGTATTATTTACCCTGCTGGTGAATGAGAGAATTATTGGTAAACACAATGTGAATTCTAAGTTATGGGCTTAATAATTTAACTCACTTATCTGTAAAAAACTGCTCTGACACGTTTTAAAAACACAGAACGCCTCGTTCAAAGAAACCACTTTTCAAAGACAGAAAGCCTTCCGTTTATCTTATTTCCCTCTACAATTAATTGTTTTGAATAATGACGATAAAATCTCTAACTTAATGGCAGATCTCGCCCCGAGTTTGCAGTGTCAACCAATAACTCACCCGCTATTACGTCTTTTCACCAAATTAGGGCATCGCAACGCGCCAAAACTCTTCCGCTTAGACTATCGAATAAGTTGTATTTGCTATTCATTAACATTTCAGCGTCTTTACTTCGCTGCTTGACAACATCAGAAAAGAAAACGTTTTCAAACAGTCTTACTATATAGGGTCATGTAGAGATTTGTCTTAAAAGACACGAGAAAGGAAGAAATAGGATCATGACATTTTTCAAAATACTATACGAAGCAGTTGTCACGTTACATGATGAATACTTTTCTAATTCTGTTGTTTTACCGGCTTTTATTTTCCCAGCTTCGTGTAATTAAGGACGGTCAAATTGAAAATTACAGACATTCTATTTGGCGTTTACTCAGAGGAAAGGCATCACAACAGTTTTGCAAGGGAAGTAATGTTAATGAACACCGCCTTACTGTCAGTCTTATCACTTGTTTGCTAAGTTGGTGGAGTAAACTGACTTTAGGCAGCGCCCCTTTTCCAAGAGAGTCAATTTTCGTTGATTCATCAAAACAGCATGCGTGTGCGCAAAAAAGCAATTATCGATTTTATTGAAGCCTAAAAACCTGATGTTGCCGGATTGATAAAACATACCACTGTGCAACTTAATTTTTCGATTACCAACGGAGTCGATGTCAGAAAGTCCGATAGACTTGAATTTTTCGCTGACGATAAATCATCCGCGTAAAGTGAGAACATATTAGAATTATTGGCAACGAAGTTTGCTAACGGATGATGTCTTAACTTGGGCGGTTTAAGACATTTAGAAAAATTGTAGAATCAACAAGCTTTCTTTTTCTGGCAAATAATGCCATAATTTTACTGACTATAAAGATTGTATTCCTTGAGACAGAAGTAGATTACAATAAAAAATGTTACGTATTGTGCCTGTTGTGTTACTACATCTCATGCTGCTGGAGGAAAAACAGTCTGAAATGCGTTTGTATTGTTATAATTACCTAAGGTAATGGAAAGTTCGCTGACTGGCGCATCTCAGCGAATAAATTTCACCTGCCATTACTCACCTCAATTTCAAAGAGGAGTGAAACAGTCAGGTAACGAGACACACTGAGATCGCTTACTTGCATAAGAATTAAAAAAGAGAAGATTTCTAGCCGTGTGTCTGCGGTGCTTTACAACACTCTGAATTTCTTTCTATCATGTTTCCATTCTGTTTTTAGATGAAGAAGCCAAAAGTATTTTGTTAACATCATTGTGAGGCTATAACGAATTTCTCAGTATCAATTTTTGTCGTTAGTTTCAAACTGTATCGTTCCTTAAAAATGTGAACAAAATGCTTTGCACACAAACCGCCATAAAGACTTAAAAAAGGATAAGGAAGTAACTTGAAACTGGGAAACCTTAGATCACAACTGAGATAAAGCGGCAAGAATTTATAGAAAATACTTTAGCTTATTCGCAGAGAGCATCCGCTTTTGCTTGCTTTGATATTCCAATTAAACAAGCCCCAGAAAGCTTCGTCGGTTTGTTTAGTCAGCTGAGGAACGCTCCCGTCCAAATATAATACATGAATTTTGCGAATGGTGAATGAAAAGCTTTCAGAACTTTTTCCTCCGATAAAACTGATTTCGAAATGACTCAAAACCACAAAACGATACGTATAATTTCTATTGTAACAAGTACATGGATTCTAACTTTTTCTCTAGATTTGTGTTTGTGTATATCTTTATTGCCATCTACCATTTACATGTTATTGCGTTTTTGATCATCTTGGCATGAAAATTACCGATGAAGAGAGCTTAACTAATAAATCTGATTAATAACAAAAATCTAAATAACGTGACAAGCGCGTATGAAAAAATCTACAAGGTCTTGTCAATAAATGTAGTAATTTTTTATTTTAGATCGAAGATATTAATAAACACCCATAATTGAACTGTAAGATAGAAATGTAAAATTTACTGATAAGCCTTATCAAAGAAGGCAAGATGTATCATATTTTCCGCTCATACGCTGTTTATTTCAATGTACTGAACTTGCCAGGTTGCATATAAACCTAAACTTCTAAATAGCAGTCTTACTATGCTTATATCAGTGTTCTGCTCTCGAGTAATTAATCAGAGACTTCTATTTTGGAACTGTTTGCAAATTTTGAAGAGTACACAACAAAAATTATAAAATGAAAGCGTCGGAAAATTTTAATAACAAAGAGTTTGTTAATCGATATCATTAAGATTTGGAACAAAACGTTACGACAGGAGAAGTGTTTTGGCAAAAAAACAATTCACGATACAAAGTGTAATCATTAGCGTTAAAATTTAAACATATTTTTATTTATAATAACAGTCGATTAACTTTTTTTCAATAATATTTACCAGACGTCTATAAATTTACATCAAATTTTACTTTTAATCCTAAAAATATCAAGAACATTAAAACTGGTACTGTTGATTTGTAAAGTTCTCTTTCCTATATTTAGTTTAGTTCTGATTACGCTGAATATGTCTCGTCGACACCTTTCGCCGTGGTGAGAAGGTTTTCGTAAAGTAATGAAAACGTAATGGTGATGAAAGGAATAGAATAAATGGCGTCGGTTCGTTGTTCTTTCATGACAGGATCCTTAGGTTTGGCGAAAATATGCCCCAAAGTCTGAAAAAGAACCTTTTCAGACTTTGGGGCATATTTTCGCCAAACCTAAGGATCCTGTCACGAAAGAACAACGAACCGGCGCCATTTATTCTATTTCTTGCAACGACTGTGACAACGAATACATCGGACAGACCAAACGCCAGTTTGGTACACGGTTAAAAGAGCACCAAAAAGCGGTTTTTCTTTGCAAAAAGGAAAATTCAGCTTTATCGGAGCATACTTGCCTAACCAACCATACAATTGGGTGGGATAATTCTAAAATTATCACCACTAATCGGCGTTAGCACCAGCGCCTTTGTTTGGAGGCTTGGCATATTAACTCCGCCCACGCTCCTTTAAATCGTGACGATGGCGGTTTGCTTCCTGACGCCTATTTACACCTCGTCAGAAAAAAGGCCACTATTTAGTGATCATATAAAAGGACCTCTTGTTGCAGCGTTTAGATCACCCCTGATGAAGGCACTAGACAGGAGTGTCGAAACGTTGGGTCTATGAATTGTAACTTCTTCGGTTACATTCATTAAATCTGCAAACCAGTGTAGCATCAAACTATGTCTGATTGTCCACCTGGTTGCCGTGTGAACTTTAAGATATTAAATTTCAATAAGTTAGCTAATGGCCTTGATTAATTGGCATGCTGATAATTTTCGTGCAATCAATCTTAGTATTTATATATCATCATTTCATTCCCTTAAATGACAACTTTCTCTTTTTTGCTCCGTTCACGAACCTTTTTCCTTTCCATTTCACAGTCAAAATTCTGGCAAAAAAAGAAAAGTGCTTCTACAAACAATGACAAGTTCAATGGATCGAATATTCGAAGTGTTGTGACAAAGTGATTCTAATGAACTTTCTCTCGCTGGGGTAATGTGTGAAGTTAGCAAAATTCTATAACTGACCCTTACTGTGATTACAGTTCACGGTGGTTCATGTCACTGGACGACTTTTGTGATCTGGCAGTGCAAGCTGCTTGTAATCTTGGAAGCCATAACCGTTATAAGGTTCTTGTAAACTGACGGGATCGGTGGTGCGTCACAAAATTCTCGCATTAAAATTTTTTTTCAATTTATGTATCGATATTAAAAGAAGAATATTTGATCGATGGGGTTTTGGTCCGAATCTAAAAAAGTTACCCACGAAAGGGTAAAAACGCAAAGCCTATCCCAAAAAAAGAATTAGTATTCCGTAAAAAAGAAAGGATTTGAAGTTAATCATTTTACTTGCATCATTTTTGAAACACCGCCATCAAGAAAAAGATTTGGACTGTATAAAGCAAAACTGCCAGTTTTGGAGATTCAAACAAATAATGGTAAACTATGCGTTTATTTTACTTACTTTTACGCCTTGACTTTCACTAGAGACTGTCTTGTTGTAAGAAACATTCTTCTTCCACCGACACCGCAAAGCAGGGTATCAACGATATACAGTTAGTAGCTGTACGAGGGAATCCCATCTAAATATATGAGGCTGGACGGTCAATGCTTATGTACTCGAAAAGATAATAAAATCATGGATTTGCCTTACCTTGATGAATAATTTTATCGATCTTTAAATTACCAAGTGTGATAAATATCACACAGCAGCTTGTGTCACCGCGGTCACAACTACATAACAGATCAATTACTTAATAGGATACGAATAATGAATTCTGACTTGAGTCACTTGAAACAATAATTATTGTAGAGAATTTAAATGATGAAAGTCGTGCCAAAAGCAAAATTTCCACCTGTTTTTGAAGAGAACAAAATAGGGAATTAAAAATGGAAACCCCCGAAATGCTTCCATAGCGACATAGAAATAAGAAATTACCTTGGATCGATGTGTACTGAGGGAATCTTAAAAATTTTTAAAGAAAAAAGTTAAGCCGACGGTGCTTCATATTGTTGTTAAAATCTACCCACAGACGCTTATGACTAAAACGTTTTTCCTATGGAAGCTCAAAGGAAAAATTATTTGTCAACATGGAAAACAGAAATTAAGAAAAAGAAATTACATAACATGTACCTTTAATTTAGATTCATATTCGTGTCTCGTGAAATTAAGGACACTTTTCCCTCTTGTAAGTTGTCTGTTATATCAAAATTTATTTCAATGACTGTGAATGCATTTTATGAATGTCATATCGTTTATTCGTCACTTCCCAGGTTTTGTTACGATCCAGAAAATGACCAGCTCTCAGTTGGCTTGTTGGCTCAGTTGGCAGAGCACTGCACCGGTATCGCAGAGGTCATGGGTTCAACTCCTGAACAAGCCTTAGCTTTTTTCTTTCTTTGTTTTCACTACTGCTTCAGTGGTATGTCCATGACTGCGAAAATCACTCTCATCCTTAAAATTTGTTTCGTTACAAATTATCTGGCATGGAACATAACATGTAGTAGTGAGGGGAGGGTCGCACTTTTGTCAGTCACCGAAAGGTGGGGGGTCAGGACTTTTTTTTTATTAAAACGCAAGGGAGGGCCAACATTTTTTTTTTAATAAAAAAAATACCAAATGTGAAATAATACGTTCCTTTATTTCTACCGTGCGAAGGGAGACAATGGCTGCGAAGTTAATGACGCAAGTAACTAACACGCAACTGACGTGTTAAAAGGCCAGTGCTTTTGTTTTAGCGTGTGAGCGTGCCTGTGCGTGCGTTCACCTAATTCTCCGAAATCCCGTGGGTCACATTTGGTCACTGCTTATTTTGATGTACAATTTTTGCGCGGCTTTTTGCCTTTTAGTTCATTTCTTCATTTTTATTGTATCTTAACATTGTATTTTATCGTATTGTATTGTATTTTATTTTTATCTGAAGTTTTTTCGTGGCTTTTTAAGTAAGGTCATTCATAGCTCTTGGTAATTATTCAAGAACCTTCATTGTTACTAAGAATGCGGTGTAAACTTGAATCTCATGATAATAGCTTAGGAGGTTTTTTTTTTTCAATTATTGTGGGTGTGAAAAAGTACTAAGTTTGAAAGGAATTATTTTCTTTTGATCAACGTCTTCCTGAAAAGTGTAAACGTTCCACGTGGTACTCTCTTTGTGATTTCCTAATTTCCTGATTTCCAAAATTTACGAGGATGTCACGTTATGTTTGCACGCCTGATACTGAGAGGGAAATTTTTCTTAATTGTTAAATTAAACCCCCTGTGGCCACAGAGTGGTATCTGTATTCTCGAATCAAGTTGTTGAGAAAAAGAGTGTGTCAAGGAAATCTGTAATTATGAATTTTAATCATGACATAAAGTTTATTAATTATTGATGACAAATTTAGGAGGAGTGTTTTGCAATACGGCTGTGAAAATGTTGTTTTTTTAATGGCCTGGATAGAAATCATGGCATGCGCGACATTCTGGGAACAGCCAAGTCAATTGAGGTCATGAAGGAAGTTTGTCAGACGTTAAAAGAGAGGGTACAGGTTTTTAAATGTACTTTTATTTGCCAACAATTTTCGAACCTCACAATGTTACTGCGGAAATTTGACTCTATTTTTAGTTAATCGAGCAGTTTTGAAATCAGTTGGAAAGAAAGACGAAATGCAGGTTGAAGAAACCCAATACCCTTTGGCGAAATTTTATAGTATGAATTGATGGCTGATCGATTGAATGTCGCCACTGTGTTGGTTTTTCAAGAAGCTAACATTACAAGCATCTTCCGCTTGCTGTAAAGAAACGTTATATCCCGTTGTTTTGATCCATCTCGAATAAAACTTCTTTAGTTTATTAAAAGTCACACTCCATCGACTAGATGGGCTTGGTATTGACAAAAGTTATAGTGATGCTTGTTAACACTACATTCAGAAGACATTGAAGACATTAAGACATTGGCGAACCAGATTACTCAGTGATTCCCTATTGGCGGTGTCACTGAACCATATATCAGGTGAGAACCTGGTTCAAGCGGACGTTTTCCATAGGAGCGATCTTAGGCTTGAAGTCGAAGGTGCTTCAGTCTCAAAAAAAAATGTAAAATCCGGTCATTGTACTTCACATGCAGTTTCATGGAGTCAGAAAATGATACTCACTGAGCGCACACATTTATCTCATAATTGTACCATTACTTCAGATAAAATACCTCAGTCAAACGAACGCTCCACCAAGTGAGAGAAGAGGAGGAAAGAAGCAAAGAGGTGGCAAAGCTGCGGGAGATGAAAAAAGCATCATCCTGAAGAAACAGAAACTTAAAGCGCGAAAAGGTAATATAATTTGACTTTGCTTTATTTTTTTTTTATATCTTTTTTAGTGTAAGAACTTACTTTATTCTTCAACTGGTCTTGATGCAGTCTCTATCTTAAATGTATTATTTTTTTTTGCTTGAATTCTTGTCAACAGAACGAACGTGGGATATCTGTGCTAAGTGTGAATTACATCCAAAGGAAGGTGCCACGGTGGCTTAACTGCGAATCTTGCCTTTTGTTGATTAGCCAGAAACTGGTTAGCCACGTCGTTGCGAATTTAACCCTATAATTGACCGCACCCCGCTTCACTCGTAAAGTTGGACTAAGTGTATAAATTCAGCCTGCATGGTTAACGTAAGAAGGTAGTCTCTTTCGCAGCTAATGTTAAGTCTTGTCTTGAAACATAGTTTTCTTATTTCTTTACGTGCGTGACCACGTCACCAAAAAACGTTTATGAGAGAGACAAACAGAGGAGGGGGAAAGAGGAAAAAGGGGGAAGAGGGGGTGTGTTCCTATCGTGTCACTCCCTCCCCTCCCTTCGCATTCTGCACCAGCTAAAATTTTATTAATATTTTAATTTTGTGCGGCAGATTTAATAATTAAATTACGCGATACTATTATCACGATACTATTTTATTAAAGAGATAACTAAATTGTAGATTATCATCAGGATCTTGTGGATAATTTTGATAACTGGAAAGTGAACCTTTAAGGAACATGATCTTATTCTGTTTGATACCGGCCCTTAACAGAGATAAATTCGGATTTTCGGAAAGTGTCGTTGTCTTCTGAAAACCCGCATTCAAAGGAACGAGTAGTATTTATAGATCAAAGAGTTCGACGGCCTCAGCCTGAACCTTTTGCTTCTTTTAGTTGCCAAAGTTGATCGGAGTTGTTCACGAAGCTCCATACCCCTCAAGTGATACGGCAACGGACGCGAAAGTTCTCTTCTTCGAAGAAGGTCTAACGTTTCATCGTCAGAGGTATCTACCGGTTCACCTCTTGTCTTGTCGATCCCGGATATTGGCGAAGATAACGGTGTTGTCAATGAAGAAATGGCAATGTCATCGAGTGAAGAAGTGTCATCTGGACCACGTATACTAGAACAGTCGTCGTAGTTCATATTCATTAGAAGTAAAAACCGGATTATAAAAAGAAGCTCTTCATCTCGTTGCACTTCGTCCATTGCAAGTTTCTCGATTAAATCAGACATTCTCTCCAACATCCTCTCTTGCGCTAAGGACTTCATGATAAACAAGCTTGATGTAACACATTTTAGTTTTTGAATTGTTCTTTTTCGTGTCTCTACATTAGCCATTGTTGCCGGTCTCTCGCACTCAAATCGAACCACGTTCGCTCTTTCAGTGTCGTTCTCCTCTTTTAATTTGGAAATTCGCAGTTGTTTGCGTCTCGCCATATGACGAAGTCTCTGAGAGTAGACGACTACAGATGTAAATGTTAGTTTTCCATGTGGGACATTTTCCTGAGGTACTGGATGTTCAAGCAGGTCAGTGTTATTATCATTGTCATTTTCTCGTTCAGTTTCTTTATTAAATCCTAAAAGTTCACGTAGTCTTTCCAATATAAAGTCGTACATTTCAAAGTCTTTCGACTGTTTGTCCGTATTTTCTCTGATGTCCTCATAAGAATCATTTAGAATGGCAACAAAAAAGTTGACGAAAATGAACGACATAAGAGTAAGGAAAGAAAATCCAAACAGGGGACCTAGAACTCGATTCGCTCGTCGCAGTTCTTCCAAGTCCATTTTTCCGCCGAGGCACATGACAAATTCGGAAAACACCGTTCTTTGAAACGATGAATAACGCAGCATGTACTCACCAAAAGCTAGTCTACCAAACTGAGCATATGAGAAGATAATGATGGCAAATATCACAGAGTATGACATGAGTAATCCTCTTGATAAACGAAGTGATGACATCATTATGCTGACGTGTGGATTAAAACGGATCATGCGCAGAAGTTTCACAGTTGTTGTGAAAACCGTCAGAGCAAAAACGGAATTCTCTGCGTGGTTCCAGTCAACGGCCTCCCCAAAACTTACAGAAGCAAAAGGGTTTTTCTTTACTTTTACGACACTTTCCAGAACCATTTGTGATTTTAAAACATAGAAAACTACCACCAGAAAAGAAAAAATGATTTGCAAAATCTGCACCCAATTCCATGCATATCGGAAATAAGAACATTTCTGCTTAAAGATATTATAAACCTCTTTTAGCACAAAGAAGATTACCATGAGGATGAAAAGTAACTGACAAATCAGGTAGAACCGGTGGAAACCAGTTTCCGTGCTCGTCACTAGAAGCGTGTCGATCTTTGCGAAAGGATTACCGTACCCAGTGGGGAGTACTTCGTAATGATATGTCGATATGCTGATGTATCCTGTGTTTGGATTGTAAATGGAGAATTCAAGTAACACTGCGCGGGTCTGGCGGTCGACCCAGTCGTATTGTCTCAAGTTAGTAATAATTCTGTCAGCAGTGAGTTTACTATAACCTAAATCTGCTATGTATCCACCTCCGTCATAAACATGAAAGAAACCCCAGCTTGGCGAGTTCTGGATCTTTTCCTTTTTCACGTAACGCCATGGGGCCGGGCAAAGATCTGAAAAGTTAGCCCACGAAACCGAGCCTGTAAATGGCATCCATCCAGGTAGATGAAAATGAGTTCTGTCCTCTTCGTCGACGCTGTAGAAGTCATTACAGTGCTTTACTACCTCTTGTAACTGCTCCGGGATCAAGCAAGAATCTATAACAGCAACACCAGGAAAAATTAGCAACGTTGGTTGTGGTTCAACGATGGCTCCTAAAACGTTTTCTTCGAGAAAATTGTCTTTATTGGACAGTACTAGTTAATTTAAAATATACAACCGAAATAAAAACCAGCAAATGCAAATTTCTATTTCTTTTCACTGAGAGAGCGATTTGTGATATACATCCTTACAATAGCTGTTTTGGAGTTGATTAGATTAACTGACTTGCCTTTCTGTACTCTCAGCTGCCTTAAACGGGGCACTCCCAGGAGAATGGACATCTTGTCACCAACGTACTCTTGCTCTTTGACTCTCTCATCATTGTACCACTTACCAGCATAAATGCCATTCACAAACTGACGATTCAGCCAAGTCCAAAAGATCCTGGGATCTTTGGCCTGAAGAAGAACCGAAAGAGCTCACATAATGATTTACTTCTTTTCACTTTATTAGAATGACCGTCGGTGCAGTTTGTTGCATTTGTGAGATCCAGTTTGTACGAAACCGAGTGTCCAATTGTTGACACGTGGCAATCAACCGAGGCATAAAAGGCTACTATACTTCATTAATTATGAAGCTCCACTTACGCGCTTCGCGCATAGGAGCACCGGTATTACTCTGGTGATCTTCGTACCGAAATGTTGATGTCCTAGCATAATTATGCTTAATTTAGGTTATTTTTTTTATGGGACTGAGGAGAAAACCCGCACAGAGACTCAGGACTAAGCAAAGTTCGTTAAATTCTTCCTCTTTGTTTTAGCTTTGTTGAATACTTACCAATGAATAATTGCTGAAGGTGTCTTTTAGATTCTTAGTCATGAGATATCCATGGTAACTTCTGTTACCGTAACAAACGATTGTTAGTAGCAGTAAGAACAGTAGATACACCACAAGTTCTCTACCAAAGGAATACATCTTTGCCTCCTTTACTCTGTATTCTCTGGCTTGTTCAAGCACAGCTTCCTCCGGGATTTCAGCTGTTCTACCTTGGGTGTCACATGCAACTTCTGTTTCCAAAGAAGATAATTGTGCAGTTGTCTCGTGGTTTTTAACATGACGAAAGTCAGCGTCATTACGGTTGCTAAGGAAACATGCGGCTAGAACCATGAGAAGAACTATTTTGATTGGTTGAAGAACGAACAGATCCTCAGTGAAAGAAACTAACATAGAGGACAACCACTGGTTTGCAATGTCTTTTCCCCACATTAAGCTGAAGAAAAAAGTAAAGCACGCAGATACAGACACAGTAGCAAGGCTTAGAAACCAAGCAATGTAGATACAGAAATGAGGACAAATGAAGTCCTTTTTGGTCTTGCCCCACATTCGTCCTCGTGTTCTTGTCCAGAAGGAAGTATTACTTTTCGATGCAGCTTTTACGCCGCTTGTGTCCTCTTCGCAGCCTAAGGAAGAATAACTGTTGCGTTGCACAGGCTCAGGTGCATCTTCCAGCTTGGTCACATCAACTTTATTTAAAGGTTTTTTCGCACTATTTTTGAACAATGACGCGATGAGTAAGTTCACAGGAGTAACTATCAGAGCGCTCTCAATGCCCACCACAATCTGCCTCCAGCTGAACTTCAATGGACCAATCTGCATGGTAGGATCTCCTGTCTTTTCAGTCCTGTAGAAAAGAGCATTCGCAAGCATCGCAGACAGAAGAAGACACAAGCAACATGTAGCTCGTTGGACGCGTGTGAATTTGTTCCCCGGTGGCTTAGTTATAACAGAGAGCCACAAATGTCCCTCAGAAAAACTCTTTGAGCCTCGTGAGTTGAGAGAGCGTTTAAAAGTCTTCATCTCTCGACTAGAGAGAGGTGTTAAAATCCTGTCAATTTTACCGTCTCCTTTTTCCAAAGCCAGCCAACTGTTGTTTATAAATGTCCATTTTTTCCCTGTTTGGCGGTCCTTCACAACAGCATGGCTGAAATACCAAGAAGGACTCTTTCCTGAGTTGTCATGCCAAACGCGGATGTATTGCATAATCCCTAGTGACATTGGTAAATGAATAACAAATCTATCTTCGTTTCCGCGAGCCAAAATTTTCCTGGAGTTGATCATGTCCTTTTGTAATACTATGGGTTGACTCTCCGCCTCGCTTCCATGAATGACGATGGCGACATTGGCATCCGTCCCAGACTCTCTCCAGACTCCCGTTACCACGGTCAAATCGTACTCATAAGAAGCCTCCTGGGTCAAAGTTAAATGGAGCGCCGGGCCTCTCTGTGGAAAAACATAAAATAATGATAATAAAAAAAAAGATGACTTTATGGAATCAAAGAGAAATTCGCCTTTCGGTATGAAAGCACAAAATGTAAGTTGGAAGTATGAAAAGATGATTTCATACAGGTGAGGAGGCGTATCGTCATAATATTGCTAGGTGTTATTTCACAGATCAATTGACCCTTGCATATCGAATAAATATTTAAAACGTAATTTAGCACAGAAAATGTTTCGTGAGAATTAATATTTGAGACTTTGAATTCAGTTTACAAAAACCAAGGAGAACACGGAGCTACCTTAGCTTGATCTCGTTTATCGGCTTTCCTTGCGAATATGACCACAAGCAAATACAACAACAGCACAATGATTATCGTACAAAGGACAGCAACGTTTCCAGTTTGGTCGAGTCGTCCGAGTTCTGTAAACACGACATCAAAATCCAACGTGTTAGGCATCACCAGGACACCTCCTCCAAATGACGTTAAGTGGTTACACAGGCAGTGTAAGGATCCTAAATCAGATTTTGGTCCTACCTTAAATAAAAGACAAATAAACCGTAAAGATTTAAGTCAACTGCTCTTGTCCGTTATTCAAGTAGAGAAGATTACTATTCACAGCTAGGAAGATAACTTAATCAAATCTACGAAAGTGGTAACGTATTTTTAAAGACATCTGATCAGTTAAGAACACGAATCAATGAACTTCTCGACGTTCATTTAGCTCCTTCGACGAAATGTTATTAGGTACCGAAATTTCCTAAGAGATTACCAAACGTCAACCAAATGGAAAAAAGATTGTCGTATGAGAGGAAAAAAAAATGTCTGCAGATGAATTTTTTTCAAAACTCTTACTCTGCATCCTGTCGACAACCAGTGTTCTTCTCTGCTGTCCCAAAAGACGCAGCTCTCCTCCAAAACGTTCATCGAGTAATTCATGTCTGTTCTTGAGTTGTAAACAGGCTTTATTGTCTTGTTCTCGGGCCTTGGAGGATCCTTAATTTCCACACACGACCTCTTCTGCCGACCACTTCCGAAGCATGATCGTTTCTTTCGTCCCTGAGGTCTAACGCTGCCTCCTTCGTATAATATACCGATGTAGTATTTACCCGCCTCACTGATTAGTTCATGGTACAAGACAACATCGTAAGCTTCTTCGCTGCAACCACGCTGAGAAGCCTGAGGAGATATGGAACACGACTCATCGGGGATTCTCTTGGTTAGGTCGTATTCTGTGACAGTTGGCCGCTGACCTTGTCGCACAAACACCTTAAAGATGGTGGGTCTTTCTGGTGTGATCTGAAAACAGATTTACTACTGATTACCCTGGCAGAATGATTTTGCTATGTGTTATTCTTATCGAAATTTCAAAGCGATGGATCAGCTTAATGCCAGTCATCACTTACACGTAACTCACTGGTTAGGGTGTTGCATTATCAGTCAAAATTTGTGAACAGTTTTGTGCTTTTTGTGGATAGAAGACTCTGCTGCGTTTTAAGTGTTATTTCTTCTTTCATAAATTTTTCCAAAGTTCTATCAGACTTTTCCACCGTGGCTCATCTCCCATTTCAGAGCCAGCTGTTTTTTTTTTTTTAATCTTTCAATCCCACTTAATTAATTTCTAATTCGCGTGTTCAGTTGTCATGTGCATCAATTTGTTCAAAGCTCACGCAAGACCAGGACTGTAGCCAGCCAACCAACCATGTAACCGACCATTCAACCGGCCCACGTACCACTCATTGACGGATACAAAGGAGCCTGTGTCCGAAAGATTCTGAATAAACGGGTTAGACAACAATACTTACTCGCAGCCGTAGAGCGTTCCCTCTTACACCTGGTGAGTTTATTTCATGGTATTGCATTTTCCCCTCACTGCTGGGCTTCACAAAGAACGAAACTCTTTCCTCTGGAGTAAATCTCACTTTCCGTGGAATCTTGATCTCTATATCCTCTCTGCTGTCTTTGACTATTAGAGGTTCTCCTTCGTCATCTTTAAGGTTCAAACTAAGGACATGAGAATCCCTGACAACAGCTGAACTGTTATCCCAAGTGAAAGGATTAAAAGCACTCATCGTCAACTGTAAAAAGACACGACTATTGTGAATACATATTATTCAGCATTTACACTATGCAGTTCTGGTGCGAGATGGCGTTTATGAAAGCATTCTGAGTATGTGTAAACCCAGAGAAAATATTAAAGTAAAGTTTAAGGTTCTAGAGACACCGCGCTTTTGTCTTATACAGGACTAACTACATTCAAGGAAACCAATGTAGGCTTACCACGCTATCTATATATTCAGGAGTTGTCACTTTGTCATCAGTTATGGCAGCGAGAGAAAATTTAAATCCTGCCCTATCATCGTCTGTGAAGTCTGCACTGGTTCCCCTTGATCTGGAGCTCATTCGGCTTAGTTCCATGTTGATGGACTTAGTATTAATACGGCGAGGTTCTTGATCCACTATCATCTTTGACAACAGAGCTGTTGCAACGTCATCAATGAGTTTCTCCGTGTCTCTGGAGATGTTTTCACTCTGTAATATTAGATTTAAAAAATGCTTGCAGGTGCCATGGTTTAACTTGTTCCAAAAAGATATATTTGACCTTCTGATCAGGTTCTCAAGAAAACGTTATTGTTATCATGACGTCAGTCACATTTTTCTGGGATGGAACGAATACAGATTCGGTAAGTTCGAAACTAACCTTAGATCGTACGTCCGTTGGCTCTTTTGTTTGACCGACAACATCAGCTTTCTGGGCAGTGGAATGGAGAAGATTGCCGAGGCCCAGTACCAGGTTCTCTCCTCCTTCCTCAACTAAGACATATTCTGAAGCATAATCTTCTGTCGTCTTACTTGAAAGTAGTGACGTCATAGAGGTGAGTGTTTTCAGTGCAAGTTTCTGGTGAAAACAAAATGCATTTTTTTGTCAAAAGTTTCGAATTATGCCCTTGAAAGTTTTATCGTTAGTAGACGAATAGCATTGAGAGGGGATCGCGTGTTTAGAATTATAAATTGAAATGTTATTCCATCCATGTACCAGAGAATATATAGCGTGTTGAACACGTAGTCATCTGCATGCAAACGATTCATACCTGAGTGTCGAATGTCACCTCGCTGGGTTCCAGTGTTGCTCGTGCAATAATTGACGTCACTTGAATCAAAGATTGTAAATTGCCAACTTGTATCTCTGACACAGTCTTCACAACAGAATCTTTAATCTGTAGGAATAAGTCAAATGGCTCTTTTTGTTTGCTTGATCACACGTATCGGAGAGAATGAAAATCTCTGAAAATCTCCGATAAACCATAGAAAGCCAAATCTTCGGGGCAAAGAAGAACTTAGAACTCTAAATAAGATATTTTTATCCTTCAGTATTTCACAGTCGCCGTGCGATTGATTACTCATGAGGCTAGTTCGTAAGGAAGGTAAATGAATAAAAAGGGTAAGTTTCTAAAGAAACTGCGGTGGTGCGTCGGTGGGAGAGTATAACAGGGTAATTTAGTATTATCAACTGAGTTGAAAATGTAAATTGGCCACCATAAAGGATTTAAAAGTTGACGTTTCGAGCGTTAGCCCTTCGCTCTGACGAAAGGCTAACGGCCAAAACTTCAGCTTTTGAACTCTTTACGGTGGCCGATTTACGTTATCAACTCAGTTGATAACACTAAATTACACCGTAAGGGAGGTGATCCCCTTCTCCTCTTAATTTATGAACTGTCGTTGAACAAATGTGTGGGTGTTAATTTATCACCTACAGCAATCTTTTCCTGGATGGTAGTTGACTTTCTCTGTTCAGCGCTCTCTAGCACGGCATTTGCCAGTTGTGTGGCGCCACGGACATCTCCTAATTGGACTAGTCGGTTGAACAGACTGCTATTGCCGACGGTTAGTTGGCTGAGATTCTCACTAGCGGGTGCAGGTTTAACCTGGGTGACGTTAAAGACGATTAAGAATGAAAATGTATAGTACTATCGCTGGATACTTCTCGAATTTTTTTGAAGGTCAAATTGTAAAAATTTATGACGCATAGTAGTAGGAACTTAAAGCGCTAATTCCATTGACGCATTAAAATTTCAAGACACTTGCAGGATACTATAAAAGTTAAATGATAACATTAATCAGAGGCTAATTTCTCATTTTCTACAATGGGTGAAAAATGGTACAGCTTAAGATATATTTACGCAATTCTTGACTTTGTTTTAGACTGTCCTCCGTTGTCTGTGGCGTACCAAAAAACAAATTCTCCAAAATATTAGAGCATTTACCTCTATTTCAAAAGGAGCGGTATTTGTAGCAGACAAACGGTCAGACACCATTACTTTAATATGTATCTTCCCCGGAGGTAGCACTGTCTTGACAAGACTTTCTGAGCCATATGAAATTACTGTGTACACACCATTCTCGGTTTTGTAATAGAATTGGTAAGTAATTGGTTCATCTCGGTCCTACACAGAAAAAGATATGGAGAAAGAAGAATAATAAGTTCACTTTCCTCGCCTTGAAAATGGAACAGATTTAAGATTTAGGCAAAACAAAGCTTGACTTGGATTGGTAAAATTCTTGCATACATAATTAATTAGACGTAAACTACGCCCTCGATGGCAAATGTCATCTACTTCTGTTGGAAGGTGACTCCTTTTCCTCGGACGTTCTGATCATTTCGCTTTATTTCCAATATTCTCACCTGCCAATTTCTGCATTCAAATTTAAACTGCGTTTTCAAAGCCTCTCCTTTTGTTGGTGTCACGCTGCAAGAACCATGTTGAGGTGGGGCGTTAATTCTGAACTGGTAAGTGGCATATCCTGGGGGTTCACCCTGTTGTGAAACTTCGACTTTCAATCGATAAAAGTGACCAAGCGGTAACTCTCTTAGTTGGTTCTTCTTTATGATGATGCCAGTGGAATTGAGATAAGTTTCTGCTTTGTCAGTCAGTTCCTTGTCATTGTCCTCAACGCCACTAAAGTGAACAACGTTTAACTGCCAGTGGTATTTTGCTCTTTCACAAGGATCCCCACTACACTCGGTGGTCAAACTGATTCGCGTCGACTCACTTGCAATCTTATCACAGTTGATGAGGCACCTTCAGTGAAAGAAAAGATACGGAAGCTTAGTTTGAAATTCCTTACCTTGAAACAAGACGAGGTGTTCAATTATGCACCCTGTGCGTGATGAGGTGAATGGATCTATAATAAACTAAGGTTACTGACAGATGACAAGGTGAACGGTATGTTAAAGCTCAGGCGACAAGAGCACTAACATTTGGTCAAAAAAAATAAGTCAAATAAGTTATTAAGTTAGCAGCCATGTATATCGGTTTCGTCTTGTTAAGGCCTCTTCTAATCAGCATGGCACAGCTAACCTGATAATATCTGCTCTATACAGAGGGAGAGAGAGATGCTCACATACAATCGTGCGCTAATCCCTTTAAGTGGCTGCTGTCGCCATGATCATCCTGCCGACCTGTAATTCAGTCACATGTCTCTCTCGAGTTTGGGAAGAGAGCGTAGACACATTTCCCAAACAGCGGATTGCCTGATCAAGCCAAGTAATCTATAGACCAATGGTTCAGTGCTGTAAATTTCCTTTAGGCTGATTACTTTTAATCACCATTAGTTACCTGATTATTACGTTGGGCGGGTTACCGCTGACAATCTTGATTTCTTGTACGAATTCGTCCTTTCGGTCATCCTTGGTTACTACAAGTTTGACGTCATAAGACCTATCTACAGTCATTAGAGATGTTTCTAACGTCACCACCGTTAAATTAGAAGCTAGTTTTCCAACACCCGTCCCAAAACAACCGCCTCCTCCGGGGCCCGAGGACGCTGTAATTACTGGAACCGAATCCAGAGGGCCGGTGGGAAAAGTTTCTTCTCGTCTTTTACATAGCCACGTGAACTGCATGGAGGTGTAGTTACCAGGCTCCACGTCTGGGTCCCTAGATGCTGAAGCATCCAAAGTGATGACACTTCCCTTTCCCCGAGTGACTTTGTTTCCTCCTAATATATCGGCTATTATTGGAGATTTCGTGATGTTAAAAAATCCCAAAGTACTGTTTACTACCGGTGGGTTACTTTCAAGGGCTGCTTTAAAATCCACAAAATAAAGGCCATAATCAAGCTGTCGCTTTTGCAAGTTCCATTCTGTAGTTTTTGAGTTCAACGTGGTTGTCGTTTCGATGATAGTGTCATTTGATTGGTCCACACTATACTTGGATAAACGCCACTCAAACAGCAGCTTTTGTGGTCGATTACAGTTTGTTTTATTCACCAATGTTTGTACGATGAAATCTTTGGAGCGAAGAATGTGAACCATCTCGTTTTCTTTCCATCTTGGAAGATTCAGTATACTAACATCAGGAGGCTGACAGGTTTCATCTTAGCATAAGAAGCATTGACAACAAAGTAATGGCATCGACAATAAAACTCATTACAGTATCAATGATAAAAACAACAACAGCGGCAATAATGATATCCAATCGGTAATACCTTAATATTCGGCATTAACAAATTTTCAATGATTCAATCATCAAGTCCAAAACAAGAACAAGCCTGAAACTACTTTGACATCGGAAGTGATAACTGAAGGATTAAATTATACATTAGTCGGTGCAAAAGGGTAGTTGAGAATGGTGAGTGAGTTGTTACGAAGGCCTCAACCGGCCTCCTTTTTCGAGGAAAAGCCGGGTTTTTGAGTTCTATTCCAATTCGTGATGTTATAAATTTGAACCCTCGTATTCATTTTTCCTACAATTAAACAAAGCTCCTTTTTCTCACCTTCAGCCTTCCAGAAAATTCCAATCAAGTTTATGCTTCCGAGTCTGCCAGTTTGGTTAAAGTTGTGCAATGCTCTTTCGACATTTGTGATGTTATTTCTGTCGTTTACAGTCAAAACAGTGGTAACTTCCACACTTCCCGGTCTGTCAAAGAAAGCGGAAAAACTTTTACTGATCAGAAGAAAAAATTCTCGTTTTGTCAACGTGTCGGTTGATGTCTTTCAAAAACTCTTTTCATTTTGAAAGATACAAATTTTCAGGGAATGGTTTGAAATATTTTTATCACTGGAAGGTTTTTTAAAACTGAAGTGTTTTTATTTCTTAAGGACACTAGTAACTCTGGGAAATGGACAAAAACAATGAATTAATGAAATAAACCGAGTTCTATGGTAAGTAAGTTGTTTACGGTAAGACTCAGGTAGGTAATGACAATATCCACAAAAAACTATAAGAAACCCTAAAAAGGACATTTTTATCGACACGTTAAAAATACGTGTCTCCATAAGTGCGGTGCTCGTCAACAGTAACACCATGATAATCACAAAGTATCTTAAAGTCATCCACAGATCCGTTCTTGGTAACATTTTTAGGGAAAATATTGCGAAGATGTTGTTATATTCAATTGAGCACATAATCTGTAAAAGATTGGCCATGTTAAAGGGAGCAGATGCCTACCTTATAAATAATAGAGTTACATCTTTGACATCATATTGTCTGAGTTGCCTAGTGAACTGCAACGCAGAACGAAAAGTTGTTATCCTGCTGTCAATCATACCAAAACTACAGTACAAAAAATGAATTCGAGTCTGTCCACGAGAGGACCGGGCAGGCGTGACATATGCCATCTCACTGATTTCTGACATGGTTTGATGCTACTCTGGTTTAATGATTTAATAAATGTAACCGAGAAGTTACAATTCATAGACCCAACGTTTCGACACTCCTGTCTAGTGCCTTCATCAGGGGTGATCTAATCGCTGCAACAAGAGGTCCTTTTATATGCTCACTGATTAGTTGCCATTTTCTCTTACAAGGTGTAAATAGGCGTCAGGTGGTAAGCCACCATCATCACGATTTAAAGGTGCGTGGGCGGAGTTGATATGTCACGCGCTGGTGGTAACGTCGAATAGTGGTGATGATTATCCCACCCAAACTTATGTTTAGTTGGGCATGTGTGCTCCGACAAAGCTGAATTTTCTTTTTTGCAAAAGAAGACCGCTTTTTGATGCTCTTTCAAACGTGTACCAAACTGACGTTTGGTCTGTCCGATATGCTCGTGATCACAGTCATTGCATGAAATAGAATAAATAGCGTCGGTTCGTTGTTCTTTCGTGACAGGATTAGGTTTGGCGAAAATATGCCTTAAAATCTAAAAAGGTTTTTGAGCGATTTTAACGTTGTGGCTATTCAAAATTCTCTTAACGGGTTTTGTAACATTTACACCCTGAATGTAAGGAATAACAGCAAAACCAGTCGCTGGCTCCTTCTCATCCGGAGTGTTACTAGTTGTAAGTGGTTTGTGGCAGTTACGGAGAAATGTTATGGTATAGCCATTTAGCTTTAAGACCTCCGAAGCATATTTCTCTCCTCAGCCTTCGAATCAAGTGAAGATGATAGACAGTCAGCCCTCCTGAGTAAAGTTTTAGCTACAGACTTTTTTTTATACCGAAGGACTTTCACCACTAATTGACTATTAAACTAATGTTTATCACCAAACATCGTCAAACGTCGCTATGAACTGACGACGTCTATTACTCAATCCTGTAATGTTCAATGTATGATATATACATACATTTATAGATAATTTTTTCCAATAGATTGTTTCAGCGTTACAGAATTTGTATGATAAGTGACTCTTTAGCTCGGCAGCTATACA
Source organism: Pocillopora verrucosa (assembly GCF_036669915.1). Taxonomy (NCBI): domain Eukaryota; kingdom Metazoa; phylum Cnidaria; class Anthozoa; order Scleractinia; family Pocilloporidae; genus Pocillopora; species Pocillopora verrucosa. The sequence continues at coordinate 1,059,615 of NC_089319.1, forward strand.
TCTGTCGTTTTCAGATATGAGTACCACGAAAACTAGCGTCGGCGATCCCATTCTCAAATTGAAATTGAGTGAATAAACATCAGTTTATGACCAAAAATTGCATAAATTAACGTCAGAGGTCACGTATTTCAGAGTGAAGTGATCACTAATCTTTTACAGAGGCCAAAAATTGTTTTAGCCACAAACGTCGTGTTAAGATAGGTCTTTCCTGTGATGGTATATTTGTCAACATACAATATTGCCCATTGGAGATATTTGAAATTTAAAAAATCCTAATTTTTTCTTTTTTGGAATAGTTGCGTGACACAGTTAATGATCAACTGCTCTAAATTGGCAGAAGTTATATCAAATTACCTCAACTTTAAGGAATTGTTTCCCTAAGGTTCAAGCAACCATTGGACATAATGAGATTAAAATCCATCCCATTCTGTTAGTGTAAGAGAGATTCGTTGGAAGTGCATTTTTTCGAGCTTATTTTAGCCTTTTACCCCAGGGATTTGATGGGGGGCTCTTATACCCCAGGGATGAGCCGGGAGTCCGAACCAGCTTGGATTCTTGAATAACTTAGTGACCCTCATAAGCTGTGAAAGTTTGAAAGAAATCGGTAAGATGGCATGTGTCACGCCTGCCCGGTCCTCTCGTAAACAGACTCTTCAATCACTCTTTACATCGATACTACGGTTTTGGTTGTTCATAGAGGTGAAGTACAACGATAAGTTGTAGTGTTGATTGGGATTTGTCGACTACGTTTACTGCTGGTCGACATATGTGAGGGAATAGTAAAACAAAAGTGAAGCGAGGAATCCCAGCGTGAAACTGTATTGATACGTTTTTACTTTACGTCACGTTACATGATGAACTGTTAAGGGATTGCCTTACCTCGTTAAAGAGCTCCGTCTCGAAGTTTATATAAACTTCCGAGTCTTTGTTCAGGAGATTGAGGTCAAAATTGTACTGTTTCCTCCGAAAGGCAAATCGCACACCCGCTGTGGAGCAGAGATAAATCAGCAATCTTCATATGCGCGTGTTTCACCGATAATGGCTCAAGACATACGGTTGAAGTCAGCGCATTGAAATTCGAATCGCGAACGTGCCCGCTTCCTATCATGATATCAGTTTATCACACCCGTAAAACTTTCTCCCCACGTAATTTTTCATAATTTTTAAACGCTAAAACGTTATCATTTATCCCTTTTGGAAGCCTTCGCCGTCTACTAGATAACTCTCTCAATACGGCCCTAGTGCCAACTTCGCAAAAAATGTCTTAAGACGTTTTAAAAAGCCATTAAAAGATGCTCGTAGAAGCTTTATGACCACTTTCTTAGTACGATAGAATCTGCAAGTTAAAAATCATGACTTCATCATCCGCAGTGTAGTTAGACCTTGAACCAGTTTAATTATGAGAGTATTATTAGCTGTGAGCATGAATTGAGTTTTAAGTCACTCGGATACCTAACTGAATAGCAAATGTTAAATGAAATAAATCATAGGTCGATACCTGTGTTTGATGGTGAGTAAGTTATCGGTTGTGGTACCCATGGTGGTATCGGCGTTGAAGTCACTTGAGTTAGTGTGGTATTTGCAGTTGATTTTGTTTGTTCTTCTGAGGGATTTTGTACCGCTTTAGTCGTGGCTGTGGGTTGGACGGTTAAATTGTGTTGAAGAGGTAATGTTGTCGATTGTACAATTGAATTTGTCTGTGGATCCAAAGTTGGTATCGGCGTTGAAGTCACTTGAGTTGTTGCGTTTGCGGTTGATTTTGTTTGTTCTTCAGAGGGATTTTGTACCGCTTTAGTCGTGGCTGTGGGTTGAACGGTTAAATTGTGTTGAAGAGGTAATGTTGTCGATTGTACAATTGAATTTGTCTGCGGATCCGAAGTTGGTATCGGCGTTGAAGTCACTTGAGTTGTGGCATTTGCGGTTGATTTTGTTTGTTCTTCAGAGGGATTTTGTACCGCTTTAGTCGTGGCTGTGGGTTGAACGGTTAAATTGTGTTGAAGAGGTAATGTTGTCGATTGTACAATTGAATTTGTCTGTGGATCCAAAGTTGGTATCGGCGTTGAATTCACTTGAAGCACTGTATGTGTTGATTGCACACTTAAGTTGTTTTGAGGCAGCAAAGTTAAAAATATTGATTCATTGTTGTGACCGGAACTGTTCTGCTTTGCTGATACAGCTGTTGATTTTCCTGGTTCCTCGGTGGATTTAGACGACGAGATTGTTTTATATTCAGTCTCATTCTGAGGGGAAGTCTGACGAAATTCGTCCAATAAGTAAATTGTAAAGATGATAACATATTGCACTGATTTGAACTTAAGAACCATCTTTTCTTTATGTGGAATGTAACCACTACACTGAGCTTGAACCCTCTGAAACGTAAAATAAGTGAGATGAATTAGGGTTAAAAAAGTATGTATTTTATACTCACGCAATGACATTATAAATTAATGATGAGAATTGAAATTATTTGCCGTAAAGGTTAATGTAGACCTTCAGAGGTGTGTTACGGAGAATGGATAATACGCACTCCGTATTTCAATAACCCTGAAAAGCATATATCAACGTAAAGCTGATAAAATGACCCGACTATTTCAAAGATGTGGTCTTATAGCAAGAGTGAATAAGCCCTTATACACAAAATGAGGATGTTTGACAAATTAAATTACCTGCCATCGTATTCGCACGCAAGACAAATCAAGGACAGAGTGCCAGTCACCAGTTGATGGCACATCCTCAAGTTTTTTTCTGTCATAGAGCTCTTTCCTCTGAGCTGATTTTTTAAGAAAGCTACTCAGACTAAGATACACTTAATTAATGTGCATTAATTCACCTTTTTCAAAACGCCACATGCAGTCCATCTTTTCTACCTTAAAAATTCGTGCTAGTGAAAAATAAAAATCTGCAAACTGCATAAAACCCGAAGATGCTCCCCTATCTAGAGGATTTCAATGAGTTAATCGTTAGCCGTAAAACGGCCAAAATTTTCATTGTTAGTAGCAAATTAACGGACAAAAGGGAACTTGCAAATTTTTGTATTATTTACCCTGCTGGTGAATGACAGAATTATCGGTAAACACAGCGACGCGAAATTAATCAAAAAGTCCAAAGAGTAATTAGCCAGAAAGGTATGCATGATGAAATACCTGGATGATTTAAAATGAAAAAAGGATTTGAATATGGTGAATTCTAAGTTATGGTTAATTTTTATCCAGAAAGGCAGAAATAAATTCTAAGAGTACCCTTTCTTAATCAATCAGTTGCAGTGATAATATCCAACTTTTCCAGTTTTTTCCTAGATGTAAAAAATAAAACAGAGTATTATTCAACTTAAATGTCAGCTGAATCATTTAGATTGAATGCCAAGTTCAAAATAACATTTAAAAATGTGCTAGTGTTGTCAGCATCATCAATTAATTGTCATTACCTGTGTCTCGTATGACTTCGGAACACATGGATAGATCAGTTTTGGCATAATACACGGCATGATCGTACTTTGTAACTAGTTTCATCAAATGAATTATTTCTGCTCTCGTTTTAAGGACTAATTAAAGGTTTTTGTAATAATTTCGGGTAACGTTAATTCACTCTCCATGAAATTTCAGAGAGCAAAACTTACATTGGTCCTTAAAAGTTCTGAGTCCAATCCAGAAGCTGGCTAATTCAATGAAGAATCGCGAGCCACAAGTAACATTGCTCTCACCTTTTTCCAAAAACTCCAACAAGTTTACATAGAAAGCCTTTCGTGGTTAGTCTTAATAATTCAACTTACTTATCAGTAAAAACTTGCTCTAACACTTTATAAAAACACAGCTCGACTCAAAGAAACCACTTTTCAATAACAAAAAGCCTTCCGTTTGTCTTACTGCCTTCGGACATTAATTATTTTGAATAATGACGATAAAATATTCAATATAATGGCAGATCTCGCCTCGAGTTTGCAGTGTCAACCAATAATTCACTTTACTATTCCGCCATTGTGTCGTTTTACCAAATTAGGGCATCGGAACGCGCCAAAACCCCTCCGCGTAAAACCATCGAATAAGTTGTTTTTGCTATTCATTAATATTTCAGCGTCTTTACTTCGCTGCATGATAACATCAGAAAAGAAAACGTTTTCAAATAGCCTTACTATATAGAGTCATGTAGAGGTTTGTCTTAAAAGACACGAGAAAGGAAAAAATAGGATCATGACATTTTTCAAAAATACTCCACGAAGCAGTTGTCACGTTACATAATGAATGCTTTTTTTAATTTTGTCGACTTTTCCGGCTTTTATTTGCCCAGCTTCGTGTAATTAAGGACGGTCAAATGTAAAATTACAGACATTCTATTTGGCGTTTACTTAGAGAAAAGGCATTACAACAGTTTTGCAAGGAAATGATATTAATGAACACCGCGTTACTGTCAGTCTTATCACTTGTTTGCTAAGTTGGTGGAGTAAGCTGACTTTAGGCGGCGCCCCTATCCCAAACAGTTAATTTTCTTAGATTCATCAAAACAGCATGTGTGCGTGCAAAAAAGCAACTATTTACATTATTAAAGCCTAAAAAACTGATGATGCCGGATCGATACAACATGCCACTGTGCAGATTAATTTTTCGATTATCAACGCCACGTTTACGAGTACACCATCGATGTGAGAAAGTCCGATAGGCTTGAATTTTTCGCTGACGATAAATCATCCGCAAAAAGTGAGAATATACAAGAATTATAGGCAAGGAAGTTTGTTAACAGTTGATGTCTTAACTTGGGTGGTTTTAGACATTCATAAAAAATTGTAGAATTAACAAGCTTTCTTTTTCTGGCAAGTGATGCCATAATTTTACAGATTGTATTCCTCAAGAGAGAGGAAGAGAGAGGAAGATTACAATAAAACATTTTACGTGTTGTGCCTGTTGTGTCAATATACCTCATGCTGTTGGAGAAAAAAAACAGTCTTAAATGTGTTTATATTGTTATAATTACCTAACGTAAAGGGAAGGTCTCTGACTGGCGCAGCTCAGCGAATAAATTTCACCTGCCATTACTCACCTCAATCTCAAAGAGGAGCGAAACAGTCAGGTAACTACACACTGAGATCGCTTACTTGCATAAGAATAAAAAATAAAGTTTTCTAACTGTGTGTCTACGGTGCTTTGGAAAATTCCGAAGTTTTTCCTTTTTATCATGTTTCTATTCTGTTTTTAGATGAAGGAGTCAAAAAGTATTTTGTTAACATTATTTTAAGGGGATAACGAATTTCTCAGTATCGATTTTTGTAGCTAGTCTCAAACTGTGTCGTTCCATAAAAATGGAAGAAAAGGCTTTGCACACAAGCCGCTATAAATACTTAGAAAAGGATATGAAAGTAACTGAAAGTACGAAATCTAAAATCACAAGATAAAGCGGCAAGAATTTATAGAAAATACTTGAGCAAATTCATAAAGAGCATCCGCTTTTGTTTGCTTTGACGTCCCAGTTGAACAAGCCCCAGAAAGCTTCATCAGTTTGTTGAGTCAGCTGAGGAACGCTCCTGTCCAACTTAAATACATAAATTTTGCAAATGGTGAATAAAATGCTTTCAGAACTTTTTCCTCCGATGGAACTGATTTCGAAATGATTCAAAACCACCAAACGATAATAAACAATCCGTTGCATTTAAGTACAATTTCTATTGTAGCAAGTTCATCGATTCTAACTTTTCCTCTAGATTTGTATTTCTGTATATGTTCATTACCATCTGCCATCTACATGTTATTACGTTTTTGATCATCTTGACATGAAAATTACCGATGAAGGGAGCTTGACTAATAAACCTGGTAAATTAAAAAAAACCTGACATGATAACGTGACAATGAAAAAATCTACAAGGTCTCGTCAATGAATGTAATAATTTTTTACTTTAGATCGTGGATGTTAAAAAAAACACCCAAAACTGAACTGTAAGATAGAAATGTAAAATTTACTGATAATCCTTATCAAAGAAGGCAAGATATATCATATTTTCCGCTCATACGCTGTTTATTTAAATGTACTGAACTTGCCAGGTTGCATATAAACCTAAACTTCTAAATATCAGTCTTACCATACTCATATCAGTGTTCTGCTCTCGATTAATTAATCGGAGACTTCTGTTTGGAACTGTTTGCAAATTTGGAAGAGTGCGCAAAAAAACATGAAATGAAAACATTGGCAAATTTCAATGACAAAGAGTTTGTTGGCTGAAGTTAATCGATATCATTAAGATTTGGAACAAAACATTACGACAGGAAAAGGGCCTCGGCCAAAAAACAATTCACGATACAAAGTGAAGTTCATTTTGATCCTCGTATCGTGAAACACGAAAACATTAGCGTTCAAATTTTTTCAATAATTTTTATCACCTGTAAATTTTACATCAAATTTTACTTTTTATCAAGAACATTAAAATTGGAAAGTTGCCTCCCTTCTATTTAGTTCAGTTCTAATTATGCTGAATATGTCTCGTCGACACCTTTAGCCGTGGCGATACGGTTTTCGTGAAGTACTAAAACTTTAATTCTAATTAGAGGTAAGAGCCACCCAAACACGAAATTTCAATAAGTTAGCTAATGGCCTTGATTAATTAGCATGCTGATAATTTTCGTGCAATCAGTCTTAGTATTTATATATCACCCTTCCATTCCCTTAAGTGACAACTTTCTCTTTTTTTCACGAACCTTTTTCCATGCATTTTAAAGTGAAAAATCTGGCAAAAAAGAAAAGTTCTCCTACAAACAACGACAAGTTCAATGAATTGAATATTTAAAGTGTTGTGACAAAATGATTTTAATGAACTTTCTCTCGCATATATGTTGGGGCAATGTGTGAAGTTAACAAAATTCTAACTAACCCTCATTGTGGTTACAGTTCACGGTGGTTCATGTCACTGGACGACTTTTGTGATCTGGTAGTGCAAGCTGCTTGTAATCTTGGAAGCTATAACCGTTATAAGGTTCGTGTAAACTGACGGGATCGGTGGTGCGTCACAAAATTCTCCCATTACAATTTTTTTTTCAATTTATATACCGATATTACAAGAAGAATATTTGATCAATGGGGTTTTTGCCTTTTCAATTTCTTTTTTGGTCCGAATCTAAAAAAATTACCCACGAAAGGGTGAAAACGCAAAGCCTATGCCAAAAAAATAATTAATATTCCGTTAAAGTTAATTATTTTACTTGCATCATTTTTTAAACACCGTCAATCGAGAAGATTTGGACTGTATGAAGCAAAACTACTAGTTTTGGAGATTCAAACAAATAATCTTAATCTATACATTGATTTTACTTACTGTTACGCCTTGACGTCCACTAGAGACTGTCTTGTTGTAAGAAACATTCTATTCCTCCACCGACACCGCAAAGCAGGGTACCAACAATACACAATTAGTAGCTGTACGACAGAAACCTATTTAAATATATGAGGTTGAAAGTGATACTCAGTTAGTCAGTTCCCTGGGCGTGTGGTAAATAAGGTTTATTACCATCAGCTGGACGGTGCAATCAAAAGATATGCTTATATACCCGAAAAGACAACAAAATTCATGATTTGCCTTCACCTTCATGAATATATTATCGATCTTTAAATTACCTAGTGTGATAAATATCACACAGCAGCTTGCGTTACCGCGGTCACAACTGCAAAACAGACCAATTACTTAAAGGGATATGAATAATGAATCCTGACTTGAGTCACTTGAACCAATGATTATTGAAAAGAAAACGAACGCTGAATTTAAATGATGAAAGTCGTGCCAAAAGCAAAGAAAAAAGTTTCCATCTGTTTTTTAAGGGAACTAAAAAGGGAATTAAAAATTGAAACTCCTGGAATGTTTTCAGGGACAGCGACACGCGATACGAAATTACCTTCGTCGATGTGTCCTGAGAGAGTTTTAGAAATGTTTATAGAAAACAGTTTAGCCGACGGTAGTTCATATTGTTGTTCGAATCTACTCACAGACGCTTATGACTAAACGTTTTTCCTATGGAAGCTCACGGGAAAAATTATTTGCCAACATGGAAAACAGAAATCAAGAAGAACAAATTACACAACATTTACTTAAATTCAGATTCATATTCGTGTCTCGTGAAATTAAGGACACTTTTCCCTGTTGGACTTAAGGACTTATTAATAAGTAATAATCAACTTACTGCAGCAAGGCAATTACAATTTGGGATAAGCAGAATTGTGGCTAAATAGTCATAAGTAGTCTATAAGCTAAAACGTTTGCAAGATCGTACACGCAAAAGGTTCACGATGTTTCAGTAATGTCTAGTAACCTCGGTTGCCAAGTCCAAGTCTGTGCGGAAAATACAGTTTTACCTGTAATGAACATAAAGGCGGTACACAACGAAAAACGGGTCATCAGTCTTGGAAACGTTTCATTAAAGAGAAGTCATTTGAAAACGTCAAATGCTTTGGTGAAGTAATATAGGGCTGGCAAACTTTATTGAATCGCCTCCCACCGAAGTTCGTCTTTCTTTTTGCGCATGACTCAAGTCACGCAAACGAAAGTATTTGAGGAAACTTGTTTTTGTTAATTTTTGTCTTTTCTTAATTCTTACCTTGTGAAATATAAATCCTTATCGCCTCACGCAGTTTATAAGCCCAGCACCGAATCTTTGTGAATCCTTAGCATCAGATTTCCGGCTCCATGTCTCCTGATTGACGCAGTCGCTGTTCGTCACCCTATGCAAATCGGAATTTATAAAATAAATAACCGCTAGTTAGCCGGCGCATAATGAAGCTTTCCCGAGCAAAGCCGCGTATTATTTACTGTACGCCGATCTTGGCATCTTACAAGCTCTTAGTCTTTAGCACTGTGGTATATACCTTGCGTAACGTAACTGTAACGCGAGGACGATTAAAATTAAAATTTTCGAAGGTATTAACGAGTATTTTAGTTCGCAAACTGAGCAAACTTAAAGTTTCAAACTCCTCTGGATCCCGTACGTACATTCTCCATAGTTACGTCATTTACACTACAAAACGTTTACACGCGCAAAGGAACACCCAAACGTTTCGTAGCTGTTCATCATCAAGTTTCAAAATGCTATCACAAAGTCATGAATTCTCATCCATTCTAACCGGCAAAAAATATTTAGAATCCCTGTCAGAAGATTGTTTTAGCGCCAGACAGTAGAAGAGGAAGATGATCACGATTTCAAGAGCAGAGGACTTTGCTCGTTTGGCCCCCGCGTTTTGCAAGCTGTTTTAAGAAAATGAGGAATTCGAAAATGAAGGAAAAAACTCAAAGAAAGTTTTAAATGATGGACAACAAGTCGAGATATTCCTTTATGTTTGGCGATTTAGCGACCCAAGTTGCACTGGATATTGGGTATCGTATCGGCCAGGCGTATCGGTGAGCCAAAAAGCCTTACATCTTAGGACGTACATGTTCATGTTGAAAGCAACTTCAACTTTAAGAGGCGTGTTACCGCGTTATATTGTGCAAAGTTGCAAGCAAGATCTTTACACATTCCTTTGTTTCTACCGTGCGAAGCAAGGCAGTAACTGCGAAGTTAATGAGGCAAGTAACAAACACGCAGCGAACGTGTTAAAAGCTAGTTCTTTTGTTTCAGCATGCGAGCGTACCGTGCGCGTGCGTTCACCTTATTCCCTAGAATCCTGTGGAGGGTCATAAATATGAACGGGTAATTGTCGTAATAACTTGAGGAGAGCACAGGCAGCCCAAGCTCACGTCTCGAGAAAAAGCAAACAATTGAAAGCGTCACGCGTTGTGTGACTCAGTGTTGAGGTACGAGATGAACCGTTGAGAATTTGAACACGTTATAAGGAATAGTATGGGGAACGAAGTATGGTCGATTTAGAACGATAAATATTTCGAAATATGAACGTTTTACACGTAAAATCAATAAAAATTACTCACATCCTGTGCGTCCATTGTAGTTTCGGGCGATTTCTGCTGTTTTAAGCTTGCTTTTCCACCACTGTTATTCCTGTCAAAAGACGAAGTATAACAGGAATAACAGTGATGGAAAAGCAAGCTTTAAACGGCAGAAATCGCCAGAAACCACAGCGGACACACAATATGTGAGTAAGTTCTATTGATTTTACGTGCAAAAATTTTCATATTTTTAAATATTTATCGTTGTAAATCGACCATATTTCGTTCCCCATACTATTCCTTATAACGTGTTCAACGGTTCCTCTCGTAACCTAACACTAAGTCACACAAGACGTAAGCTTGGGTTGCCTGTGATGAGAAGAATTTCTCAATAGACCTAACAGGGTCTTCATGTAACAGGTCAGGATCATCGCAAACTTGTCAGCGGTATCTAACATTGCACATGGTGGACGAAAGAAGCGTGCTGCTTTGTCGAGACTTTTCTTCGAAAATCTATAGCTTTTTCTCTCGTTACTCAAAAGTTTCACTATGGCAGAGTACGTTCAGCAAAATCTCGAGGGTATGTTGCCAGAACTTGAGGAAATGGAGCGAATGGGAGTGTTTTCAAGTGATGAAATCAGGTGAGTAAAGTTTACAGCTGTTTACTCGTCTTTTGGTGGAGAACATGTTTTTTTAACAGCTGAACTGTAGAACTCATACCTGCTACTTACTTGCATTGCATTGAAAATAAATAGTATCGACTGTTTTTAACTCGTTCTTAACTTTCATTTACTCATGTTACTTAGTCTTGATTCGTCGACTGTGGATGCACAGTTGTTCTGTCCTTAAGCTTCATGCCTCTTATGTAGCTAAGCTAAGAAACATTAATTTCTTGATAATCCGTGTCATCTCAGAAGTTGGGAACCAGGATTCAATAGTTGCAATTTTGTGAAAAAACGTTCTCAACGTCTAACAAATGACCAAGAGTAAAACCCAACTAAATTTTCTTACATGTATTAAAGATGGTTTTGGTCTATTAAAGTCATAATTATTACTGATTTAATGTCATTTACCACGATACAGGACCATTGTACGTAAGAGGCGAGACTATGAATACCGTCTGCAAAAAAGAATCGTTCAGAAGTCAGACTTCTTAAGATATATGCAGGTACATACAGAACCGTGATCACCTACTGTAGTACATCTATAACAAAAGCTGTTATATTCCACTGATGAGATTCCCATTCTAATGATCAAGGCTTACAGATTCTTGGTTCGAACATTTAATGAATTTGTTTTCTTTTACTTATAGTATGAAATTAACCTGGATATGTTGAAGAAAAAGAGGAAGTCGGTGAGATATTTATCTGCAGTGCAGTATTTTTCAATTAAATTTACTGAAATCTTCAAGTGTAGAAATTCATTTATTTTTGTTTTGCAGAGACTTGGCATAAAAAGGAATTTACAAGCAGAATATGCAACAATGAAAAAAATACACAATCTGTTTCAGGTAAAGAATGTTGATATCCTTACTACAATCTCTATTAGGTATAATATGATTATTCTTAGAAATTTCTATGTTTGTAAACAGGATTTTTTTAGTTTTTTATGCGAGGCCGTTTGAGTTATTAATGCATTTCAGTTTTAAATGAGGTTAGTTCAGCTCAGTTAAATCACCTACAGAATTAGTTTTGAATTATTATTTCCTAAGCCTCCTAATCCCTCAGCACCTCCTTTCAAAAATAGCTTCATTCTGTCGACAAGGACTACAGCCTGCATAATACACATACACCTGTAGATAGAAGATGAATTTGACCCAATGTCTTAATCCTCCCAATAAGTTTGACCAGTTTTTTTCTTATCTAAAAATTAGATTTCATGATTCAGTTCACTTGTACAAAAATTAAACACACATATCTTGTTTTGCTTTTCAGAATGCCTTAAAGAAGTTTGTGGTAAGTTGTAATGGGGTAAATTTGAGCAACCGGTCTTTCAAGGCACATTGTGAATAAAAGTAACATATTCGCAATAAGGTGATTCTAACTTACTAACACTCTAACTTTTAACCTATCTTAGAATATTGATCACAGCAAGACCAGCTACATACAACTGTATATATAAATGATTTAGGTGTTAGTACATTTCTCAGGATCCTTTCATGCCTGTAGTTTACCTTGTTGATAAATTCTCTGTAGCTGAGTTGACAGAAGTTGGAAGGTCTTTGCTTGAAGTTTTCATGCTAAACTCAGGTTTTCATTTTTCATCCCACACCTGTCAAAAAAAAATTATTATGAATTTCTTTAGTTGTAAAATAGTATCAAGTGTTTAATAATGCCCTGATCCTTTAGGGAGACATCAAGCTCTGGATCCAGTACATTGAATTTTGCAAACACATGGTACGAATAGACTTAACTTGTTATTGATTTTTATGGCTGCTATACAATTTAGTTTAACCCTTTTAAGTCCCAAGATCTGATTGTTAATTCTCCCCTCTAGCTGCAACACATCTCCTTGAAAAGTAGCTATGAGAATTTGGTGTTGGATCAAGATCAAATTCTCCCTGATTAGTTTGAGTATTCTTATTACCTGTGTGCAGGTTGATGTATGAATATTATTGGGAGAAGTTACATGCTTATCTCTTGTGGGAATTAAACAGTTAAAAGGGTTTCATGGCTGCAGTAAACTCATGTTCAGCTCTGTTTAAGCTCTGTGGCCTTCTTCTGAGAACTGAATGTTTGCTTTGTCATACCATTGTAGTCTCCTTTGTAGCAGTATTTTAGATGTCAGGATTTAACTGCCTGCATAGTCACTACATTTACATGTACATGTATTTGTAATACTATTTCTTCTTTCAGGGAAGTTTAAAAATTCTTGGAAAAGTATTTGCAAAACTCTTGCAATATCATCCAGACAAGCCAAGTATGTTAACTACTCATTTGTTATAAACTTTCAGATCTACTGAATATGTTTCATAATAAGGCTTGGTTATGTGAGATTGATTTAAATTGAACTTAAATTGTGTGATACCGGTATGTTCAGTTGTTGTCAATGTTTAAAGACCATTCTCAATTTGAGGGAGTCACAGCAGCTCATTAGCTGACTCAGGAGCCAAAGCTGGATCATTGTAATACATTGTTAGACAAGACACTTCTCTCTATCCATGAATATAAATCAGCTAGGTACCACAGACCTATCAGCAAGACCTCATGAAATGCTCAGGAGGTTTTGGGTAGCCTGTGATGGACCAGCATCCATTATGGGAAAAGATGCCATGTTCCTTATTATTTACTGGGTAATAATTGTAATGAATCAGTAAAACCTGTGGCGCAGTTTTCTTCTCAATCCTGTATTTCCATCTTTTTGCTACAAGACATTATTTATTATACAATGTACTTTCAGGTCTGTGGATAATGGCAGCAAAGTGGGAGTTTGAAGAAAACAAGAACATCCCTAACAGCAGATCTTTATTACAAAGAGGTCTGAGGGTAAACTCTTCTTCTCAGCAACTATGGCTGGAGGTAAGATAAGCCAGAGATACTGTAACACTTGTAGTTAGTTACAAACCAATGGTACAATATTTCTTATTATGAAATTTTGTCTTCCAGTATTTCAGAATGGAACTTCTTCATGTGGAAAAAGTAAGTCAATTAAGATTATTTTTTTTAGTTTAAAGATGTTTTCAAGAGTTTTCAGTGTAAGTTCGATTATTCCCCTGGCTGGCTTTAAAGTAGGTCAGTTTTATTTTGTTAAGTTAGTACATTTTTGTCACACTTTATTGGTACAGTACATGCATACATTTCTGTTTTTGTCAGATTCATAATAGAAGAAAAGTTCTTGGAATGAGTGGAGGAGAAGATTCCCAGGTATGTTGACTCAGATGAAGTTTGCATGATTGACTAACTTGTCTTCTACTTAGTTAAGGGAAGACTGCTGAATTCTATTGTTTCTGTAGACCAACTTGTATGTTCTTAACAGTGTCAATATTCTTGAAAAGAAACTTGAGTGGTTTTGTAGATGTACCGTACATGCTCTGTTTCATTATATTTCTTGGCTCTGATTTCCCTATTTTTTTAATTTCCAGGAAGAAGAAGTGACTGCAGAATTTCTTGCTGGAAAAGTTCCTGAAATTGTCTACAAAAAGGCAATAGAGGCTGTGCCAGGTAATGTTTGTTGTGCTAATAAATGTAAGCCACAGTGTCTTTACACTTTACATTAGAACATAACCAACTGTTACTTAACCAGTGCTTTATACTGTACATGTAGTTACTTTTATTTCAATGCGTGTACTTGCCAGCACTCTTAGGTACACCATGTGTGTTTTGTGTCTGAAAAATTATATGCAACTTGATGACACCACATTTTTTTTTTGTACATTGCAGATGATATAAAGTTCCGAATATCCTTTATAGAAATTTATCGCCTCTTTGAAAACACGGAACATGGCTGTGATATGATATATGAAAGGTATTGTCAGTGTTAAGAATGTACTCATCACTTTTGCTGTCCTGATTTGACATGGTTTATGAAGGTGATAGTGATAACATGGATTATTGGAAATAACATATGTAGTTTACACTGGTTTTGAAGACTCTTGTCAGTTATGTCTCAGATACATGTTTGTATGATAGAGCCTTCCTTGGCTGGCAATTCTTCACTTGGAGCTGAACTGCAAGGAACCTTTTGCATCAGTGCTAAAGGAAATTAAAATACTCCTATTTTTAAAATGTTTTTGTTTTCCCAGTGAAGTTACAGAGCAAAATGTTTAAAGTATGGTTTAAAATTTAACTTAGTGCTTCCTTTTATTATTTTAGCTTAATAAAACATTTTCCTGAATCTGAGGAGGTGTGGAATTTGGTAGCACGTCGACCCATTGATGAAGCAAAAGCTAAAGTAAAGAAAGGAACAGCTGTTATTACAGGTGTTGATATTAAGACTATCACTCAGTGTTTTGATCAAGTTTGAAAATATAAGTTAATTAAGTAATTTCACGAATCAACTAAAATTGTACTGTAAATGTACTCTAGGTGGGAATTCTGGTGGATAATTTGATGGACTGTTTCATAGTCATATTTAATGACAAGGATAAATTTGTTCTTGTGTTTAATCATCATTTACGGCAGGGTAGATTTAAGAAAAAACTATGTACATAAGTATGTGAACTTCATTTACAGATAGCCAGTGGTCAGAGCTTCTGGTGGAAATGAACAAGTTGTTTCACCAGGCAGTAGGACAAGTTCAAACTGGTGAGCTAAGCATCCATAAATGATCAATAGTTTGTATGTTTTATGGTAAACTATTTTTCTCCTTAAAAGCAGTAATTGACCATTATTTGTTCATAAGGTGCGTGTTCCTTCAGTCCTTAACTTTTCCACTTTTATTTGTTTCTTCATCACTTTGTTTTTGTTTTGCGTTTGTAATATGATGTGAATTAAGATTTACAGTTATATTATGGCCATGTTTTAGTTGATTTACACATCAACTTTTTGTCAACTATTTGATTTTGCAGTTGTTGTTGTTGTTTTTTTTTTTCAACTAGATAAAATGTGGGAGTTATATATTACTACCTGTACGGAGCTACTTACTGATTCTTCTCTCGAGCAAGCTAAAGAGGTAAGTACATAACTATAAGATTCTTTCCATTTAATTGTAGGTTAAAATGGCAAGTTATTCAGTCCTACCGTATATGCACTAACACCAATAGTCTTTCTAAATATTTTTTGTTCTGCTTTTTGTTCTGTAGCAACAAGAGCAAAATGTTTTGTGCTTATTTTCTGAGGCTGAAAAAGCTAATTGTGTCAGTGAGGATCTCTACAAAACATGGGTGAGTCCCCCAACTGTCCAATTAGATGTGGACATTAATTACAATGATGTAAAGAGAACCTTTGTGCTCTTTTTTGCTGCCATTGTGAATGTACATGTACATTGTTTTTGGAAGAAAAAAAATCTCACTTTAGCCCAAGTTAGAGGAGCATCATTTTAAAAGAACTCACTGTTGTTGGTATATTTTGTTGACTTATGCATGTAGCTGAAAAGGCATACCTACATGTACATAATTCCCTACTATGGGAATTTGAACAGTTCACATTTCATTTATCTTTTTTTTTTTCCACGAGAACTGGACATTTTTTCCCATGGTACATTAGTACATACCTGTACTTGTCAGCCTTTCAAAATTGCCATGGTAGCCAATTAAAGGAACACTTAAGTATTTAGTATTCTACTTGCCTGCTAATGAAGGGTGACAAGTTCCTTGCATACTAATCAAGATCCCAGGTGAAATAACTGTAAAATTGAAAGCAGTACATGTACCTTGCATACAATACAGGTTGACCTCCTGCTTCAAAGAGATCAGTCAAAGAAAGCCTTATTGGTTTGTAAAAAGGCAACTAAACATTTTAAAACATCAGCGAGTTTGTGGAGCAAGTACTTGAGACTTAAACTGCTGAACAAGGGTAAGGTTATGTGAATCGATTGCTTAATACAATTGTAAGTTTTCCTTCTACACAATGAACATTTAAATGCCATGGAAGGTAATCATGCAGTGCATTGTGAAGCACTCAAAAGTAAGCAAGCTCTGCCAGAAAACTCTCTTGTGGTTTGTTGGAAAGAAGGAGAAGAGGAGCAGGGAGAGATTCCGTTCCTATACATCACTCCCACTCCTAGGACCCTTAGAAAGCTTGCTTGCAGGCTATCGATGTACAAGGTTCATGTATTTGGCTCGTGGACATGTTTATTCAGTTTCCTTTGTGTTACCAGCATATTGCAGGTGTTGGCTTCTGTTCATAGAAAGTCTGTACTTTCTTTTAATTGTCCCACAGCATTACGTAAGGGAAGGGTTAATGATCACAATTGGTGTTTTACTTTTTATTCACAGGCAAAATAAAGGACATTCAAAATGAATTTTCTACAGCTCTGCAGTGCGTAGATTCCAAGGTAAGAAAACTGAAGTGAACTAGGAAATTCCTCGATATCTGCATCACTACGTGTGTTACTACGGAGTCCACAAATCCAAATCCGGTTGGCTTATTTCAGAACAAAATGCATTTAAGCGAAGCATTTGGTCAAAGGTGCAATAGTGAATCAACACAAGTGCATATCCCAGTGTATCGCTTGAACTGTCTTTTTTTTCCCGAGATCATCGATGGTGCAGTGTCCTTGAATATTCTCACACAGTGTTTTTTCACGGTTTTCTCCTGATGCAGGATTCGTTATTTCTTTGGAATCTCTTGATTGAGTGGTGTATTGAAAATAATCCGGATGAGGTGGAATCTGTCTTTGAAGTGAGTTACCCTCATCTTTCAATAGTTGCACAATAATGTTAACTAAAATTACTAAACACGCTGAAATGGTGGGATTCTGCCAACTTTTCGGTTTTAAAACTGCATCAATATATTTCAAGGAAACTTAAGGTTTTTTTGTGTTTCCTCTCTTGTTATTATGTCTTATTACAGCTGTCATTGCAATCCTGTGCTGACGTACAGATCGAAACGAAATACAAATATGTCGAGTGGACCTCGAGCACAAAAGGGATCAAGAAAGCGAGGAAACTCTACAAAAGGTGAAATAATTACACTTATTAACTGTGTCCAATGATGACAAACAATTCTGTGCTACTTCGCTAAATTAATTTTCTTGTTCACTATAAGCTCATTTTGTTTAAGTTCCTCCTTATAACAAAGCATGGATATGTACCAGTACTTCTGGGCAACAGCTGTATACCGTCATACAATTATTAATAATCAAGTGTAACCGGCCTTTTCGCCTTTCCCCTTCAGACTGATTCAAGAGCGACCTTATACAATTTCTTTCTTTCGAAAGTGTATCGACCTCGAGTTAACACAGGTAAGCGATGTTAAATCGTTACAGACAAAAATGGCATCTGTTGAATGGTCCGTCGTTTTGAATGATCCTCAATTTCGTGATCCTGACAAAATCCTGGGGAGAGGATGACGTTTTATACTCGACTAGTTCTAACGCAAAAGATGCTGAAATAGTGAAAGCACAAAAAATATGTGACCGAATACTTGTGCGAAAGCGCCCGGCTTCTTCAAGCTTGAACCTGCATCATTTTTTTATACATCTTGTAATCGTTTTGACATTAAGGGCCGAAGATTAATCGTCGTTTGAAAAATCCGCCTTCTAATCGTTTGAAGTTCAGCCAAACGTTTAGCAAAGCGTAGTTTAAGTAAAAATGGAACCTTGCCTAGCTAAGACGACCATCGGACTGATTGATAACGTCTTGAAATAATGAACAACTGAATCTACACTTTCATTTATCGATCAAGGCATGTAAAACTGGCCGTGTCGACGGGACGGTCGTATGGCAGGATTTTCATTAAATAAACCTTTGTTAGTTAAACGTTGATATGATACTAATAGGAAATAACATGTATTGCCAAGGTGCTGGAGTATGTTTTGTTCGTGCGCATGTCGGAACGTCGTGCAGTCTACTAAGCTTACTTTACTTGGTTGCTCAGGTTGAGCCGAGTGCGAAGCGTATTCGTGATTTGTATGAAGCAGCCGTAGATCAGTTTGGTTCTTCTTATCCTGGTAAGTACGGCAGATCTTAGCAAAAGGACAGCGATACATTGAACATGCGCAGTAACTGATACTTTCTCAGCAGAGTTAGACTTTGGTAGGGAGGTTGGAGTTTCATTTGTGTGTGCTGTAGGAAAACGTGATGTTCTCTTGACGAGAAGAACATATTGTTATACTTAGTGTCGTATTTTCTCGAAAGGTTTTTCGACTTCCTTTGCCGACGAACATTTTTATCGATTTAATTATTTTGAGTTAGCATCGATTTGCCTGTGTCTGCTATAAATTTCCTCTGCTGACGAACATTTTCGTCACTCCCTTGTTATGCTTTTGCGCCGGCCTTCAGGTGTCTAGACACTTGTCTCTTTTGTTCGTAGTTGTGGTTTAGTTGTGAGGCGCTCACAGCTTGCATTTTCTGTTTAAAGGCGAGCGTAGGGCTTCGGCTTTTCTCTGCTTCTTCTCGTCAGTGTAGAGAGGGGCTGTTTGTAGCAAGTGCCTGGAGATGCTAGCTAAGAGAAAGAGATGTAATTTTTCTGTTTTGTTAATCTCCCTCCTGACTCTGTTAAGTTAATGGTTATCAACGCAGCAAAGCCTCCTACGTGATATATTTTTTGTGCAATTCGGCATTCTAGACCTAGTCGTTTTAAGCTTGGAATGGAATTTATATGGTCTAATTATATTGTGCATGTGTCGGCCGGCATGTTGCATACTTGGCTTCCTGTCTAGTCTCTGTTTCGCATTTGAATGTATATATATAGAATTTGCGCCTTAGAAGTCAATAAAATTATTATTACTCTGCATGCATGCATGCAACGCGCCAATATGTCTAATCCACAGAAATGCTTCAGTGAAAGAAAATATGACGTTTCAGAATCTTTGTAGAGTAGAAACGAGGTCAGCGTTCTCTCATTCAGTCATCCAGCTTTTTAATAAAATGTAGATGTTGAAAAAACCTTAGAACGTTTAAAAATACAATTCGATCAAAATGTTCCCTAAATTTTAAAGTCCATAAATAGGATTATTTGTTTTTTATTCATTAATTTCAAAGCTCTTTTTAATTCAGTTATTGGAGTGAAACGCAGTCGCGGCCCTCCACGGTAATTCTAAAAATTACATTCATTTTTGTGATAAAAAAATTATCCGTAGTGGTCAAAAGGGAAGTGATTTCAGTTAAGTTTCATTCGCAATTGTCATGTGAGGGAAACTAGAGTTGTATCCATAGTAATCTGTTTCCAAGTCACTGAATAGATTAGATGCAAACTACTCATTTCACGTTTGGAGCTGGCTCTTGGCAGTTAAAAAACTATTTGAAACTTGAATTCACCAAGAACCCAGCAGAGTTTCGCTCATGCGGCGGAAAAATTACAGACGAATTCAAAGCAGAAACGTTTCAAGGCAGTTTTGAGAGCTGAAGCGGTGCAAGTTAATCTTTTCATCTTAACAAACACACTATCAATTCGCAAGGAACCCACCAAGTAATCTTAAGAGTAATTCAGAATGCAGTCTTTTGTCTCATTACACGCATTCATTACACGCAGTGGTACTGTATCTTATGATCTCTAGGTTTTATCACGTTTTTATGCTGTGAAATGTAGAGTTTTGGTAGAAAGTAGAGCATTGTGACTGTTTCATCGTCTCCTAGTCTAAAGTTCACAATGCTTCATAAGAGGGAGATCGAATACTACTTATCGTGTCTTATAAGTATATAGCTCAGTCTCCTTGCTACGGATGTTGTGACTGGTTTATTTTGTTCATTGTTATTATTATTTAATCTTATTTTCATTGAACGGTTTCCATAAGGTTTGTGATGTAAATTGTGAACTCGGAAAGTAGTGGATAGACCATGGTACCCGGCTTTGCAAGCTATTAACATACGACATACATTTCCATAACAGACTGCAAACGACTGTTTCAAGTGCTCGAACTTTTTTCGTTGCGGTATTTGACTCTTTCCACGGCTTTTTATCCTCAGTTTAAATCCGATTGTCTCAGTGTTTTAAGTCTGCTGATCTTTTAAAGCGCCTCGTCGTGTCAACCTCCAAACATCGTTTCATTGATTAAAGATTGATTAAATTTAGCGTTACAATGGCGTCAGTTTCTTTTTTACGTTGTCAATTTATTGCATCCGCATTTTCTTAGCCTGTTTTATTTAATTAAAATTTCAGCAGTTCCGACTTTTAGCCGTCTGTGTGATGGATTAAAATTAAGAACAGTAATGAAAATACTCGTTTAAATCAACCTCCCTCCTAGTGGGGTTTCCTAGAGTTCTATACCAATGAATTAAAAACAAACATTGTGGATAAAGATAAATGACTTTAAAAAATCTCATCGGGATGGAAGTTAGCCAGTATGTAATATTCAATGCAAAGTCGAAAAAGTTTCCATGTGAAGACCGTGAACAGAACACAGCAACATCAGATAAGAAGTCTTAGAGCAAACTAACCTGATAGATTTCCTTTTCAGCAAAGCAGATTAACTTTGAACACTTAAATTGTTTTAGCATGACTTGGTCCTTTTTAATAGGAGAAAATAATAAGTTTAATCCACTGATTGAAATCATGTTGGTGTTCGTAAAATTTACGTTGGTTGGTAATTTAATCCAAGTTGCTTACTCCGGTTTTTCTTTTATGCAAGATTGAGAAAGATTCAGACGTCAACTAAAAGAAATTGCGCAAAATTACTTAAAGGAGCTATTCATGACGTTGCATGCTAAAAAATTTATATCTTTTGTCAAGTGGGAGCTGACAAGCTGTTTGGGAAACAGAGACTTAAGGACTTTGCTTCGAGTGGGCACAGAGGCAGTTGGTTCATTTTCCATCAAAAAATTATCTACTCATAATAGTTTCGAAAATGAACCGAAACTCAGGAAGCAAGTATAAGATGGTTAATTCGAGATTGGGCTCATATTGTTGTGTATTTTTTTTTTATTACAAAATATTTTTTCCGCATTAAACGACTGAAAGTGTGACCACATAGTTCCTTTTTCGGAACTGGCTGGGACTGGAACCTCTTGCCGAGGCCCAACGCATACATCAGAATTCTCGAACGTGATTGGCTATCAGTTGGCTGATGTGGGCACTTGGACAGTGAAGGCGTCATACTTGTAATAGGACATTTTAAGAGTCGGAGTGCTTCTGGACTATGTTTGTTATCTCTCCACATGTTTATTTAGACTGATAGGTTCGTTTTTTCGTGGAGAGAGGTTAACGGTTATGTTTTTATTTATGACTACGCTTCACTGATGGGTATTTTGTGTCTCAAATTTGTCATGTTTGTGATTAATTGTTATTAAGACTTTTTGCCGACCAAATCTGTCTGTAATATTACTCTTGATTAACAAAGTCGGACTACCGCTTCGCGGTCTTGAAATTTTGTGAATCACTCGTTACAGGCTTGATTGGACTCGACCTGGTCTTGTTACAATAATTCATACGTGTGTTTCTTATTTTCCTCAGATTTGTGGGTGGATTATATTCGCCTGGAACTCCTACACCCTGGTGGAAAGCCAGACAATGTAGGTCAGCTGTACTGGCGAGCCACCAAGACACTCGACGGTAAATTCACGGAGGAATTTGTGGGACTGTACTCGTTGCTGCAGGCGGGGCGAGTTTAAATCCAAATCAAGATGTTTCTTTATACTTCTAACATTGAGAATTATTTTAGGATTGCAATGATGGAGTTAGTCTCTTTCCCTTGAGTAGCATCAGGACTGAAGTGTTGAAGGCTTAGGCCTCTTAGGGAACAAAGGCGATCGATATTTTGTGGGGAAAAAACCGGAATTCTCTTCCAGAAAAAAATATGATAGAAAACGTTTATGTTTTTAAACATAATTAAAAATTAAATTATGGAGTAATTTTATTTGTGTAGTTGTGAAGTCTTCAATTATAGCCATCGCGGCTTTTCCATTCAGACATAGTTTGATTTATGAGGCGAATTCCAGTTTTATGACTGTTCGTGGTGCCAGGGCTTGCACCTGTTGTAATGAAGTTAACCAAAAACAATAATTTTGTGTTAAACTTGAATCAGAAAAATATGTATTTTTTTCGTTAAGATAGACAAACACAAACAAGGTAATTATAAACCAAGAGGGAACAAAAAAAGGAAAAGGTCGAGATGACTAACATGAATTGCTAATAACGATCTCGAAAAATTCAGACCAAGTGCCTAATAGTGAAGAATTCTCGACGGAACTCTCATAACGAGTAACTGAAATAGGACTGGCAGTTTGATCTTTTTAACTTTGTATTAAAACTGGGAGTCAGCAGTAGACACTCCACGGGGTGGCTTTTCTTGTCCACTGTTTCCACGTCGAATTGGAATTTAGAATGTGAGAATGTTCTGTTTTGACGCAATTTTCCCGTTTCTCGTTTAACCCGTATCAATCGTATTGTTATCGTCTTCCATCATCCTGGTTGCTCTCGTGTCTGAGTACGACATCTGTTACTCGGCATCTCCAAGTAATTAACTAAAACAGTTATCGAAGTAATTAACCAGTATTACCGAGAAAGGTTGAACGTCTAGGACTCTTCGCCGTCCTTACGCTATTGATGTTTCATTTGTGGTAAAGAAGATTCTTTTTAGCTGATCATCATTGCGAATGATCTGCTGTTTTTCGGTTGTTATTTATCATATATCCTAAAGGGTAGAACCATGATGTTAGCGAGTGTCAAACATCTTACGATATTCCGTGACTGCCGAAGTATCTTTTTAATTGGATATTGTATTTTTTTTCCCGCCGCTTCCCCTCTAATCAGGTTGTGTATTGGTGAAGTTAAATGATTAAAACTTTTCCCATCATTAGGGTCAGTATAAGCTAAGGAACAACCGATACATCAATGGACCTCTTACACGCTCGCTCTCCGAGAAAGAATTGCTAAAGCTGTCTTCTAAGAAACCGTTGACTACATTGCAGGCCTTCTAAGTTAATCGCAAATTGATAAAGACTAAATTGAGAAATAAACAAAAGAAATTAAACATCTGACGATCCTTTCCCCCGTAAGTCGGCCTCTAGGGGTAAACACGACGGGTGAATTAGCTTCTACTCTAAGGTGTTCTTCAGAAATGTCGTGAGGAGACATTCCTAGTGCACGAGTCTTATTTCTTTGGAGAGCGTTTTAGACAGGTCTTTTGACGTTCCTGAAGTGTTTGTCTGAAGTTCGGTGTCTTGTGGCACCAAGAGACAAACGAGCTAATTGAATATGCTGAACAATTTTTCTGATGCAGACAAAATAGTATGACAAATCATCTGTGATTCATTACGATGCGGAAATCTTTAGTCTGGTTCGAATTCCGGCCAGTCACAAAAAAAACTGAACTCTTTAATGGACTTTGCTTGACCTCTCCCAAGTGTCTATGTAGACATCATGATTATCTTTGGGGAGATGCTGTTTTACACTAAATTGTTTCACGCGATTAGTATTAACTCACAGCCAGCACAGGTAGAACCTCCTGTCCCCGTTTGTGGAACATTCAGCTGTAAAACGAGGTTGATATCTTAAGAATGGTTAACTGTCATTTCTCAGGCCCTTTCTAATCGGGCAGGTAACCAGATTTTCATCGCTCCGCAAAAACGTATCGCCAGTCGAGCTGGATAATAAAAGAGAATAATAAATAACTTGATTTAATTCTGTTTAAGAAATTCTCAAAGTCTGGTGTAGTAAAAGACACCTATGGGCGTTTTCCGCTGTATACAATTCACTCTCTTATATGAACTTTTTTTTCTCTTTTCCTGAATCAAGTAACTAATCGCAAAGAGAGTTTTTCAATGAGTAAAATTGTGAATTTTAATAATTTTTGTTTGGTGGGAATCTTTGTTTTTTTTTAATAAAAAGTCCTCAGTCGCCTTCAGTCCAAACAAAGATTTACACCAGAATAAACACTGTTTCCATCGTTTTTATTCTAACCGTTAGTCCACTCAAGAAAGTCCTCCATATAAAACCACTACACAAATCATTTGTTTTCGGTGAGTGACCTAGATTGTTCATCTAACTCCAGCTGACGCTGCGATGTTTAAAGTCATTCTTTATCAATAGCTGTTTGGTTTTGATAGTTTGTACTGCTTGATTAGTCGGTGCAATGATCGGATATCTTGTAAGATGATCGTCTGTCTAACTGTCTGGCTGGTAAGACGATTTTGAAATTATGTCAGGTTAAAAGCAATCTTTTTTAGCCACTTTAAAGTATTTTGCTAACAGTGTCGGTTCCTCGCTCGTTCACGATTTGGCGGGAAACTTTTAGACCGTATGCCGTCCGAAAGCTTAGATTTGACGGGAAACCAAGCGGATTTAACTCCCCGTCGTCGTTCTTCGACCAAAAGAATCATCAATTCCAACAATCCGTTTGTTTCTGCTAATTGAAATAAAAACGATGCTATTTCTACTGCTTAAAATAAGAAAATAAGTGAGTACTAGAAGAGATGCGTGGCACTGATCCCTTAATTAGATATCAAACCTGTAATATCTTTGTCAGTCGTTACCAATGGAATTCCAAAATGTGTACTTAAAGGTTTTCCTTTTTTCTGTTCAATTTTTGTTATTGTTTTTGCTATTAATGACATCGCGAAAAGTGCTGAAATATTAAGACAGAATAAACACACTAAGATTCTAGGCCTTGATCACCATCTCCAATTTTTTTGGCGAAACTAACAGCTTTCCTGTTCACCCTCAACGCTAAGTGGATGTGAGTCGTCAGAATACGTGGCGACCGCATTATTATCTTCGCGTGGGTGAATCATTTTTTGTGTTGTCTTTTTGAGAAGTGACGGATTATTCTTATCTGCCTGGTAGACACAATGCCAGCTTTCATCATTCAGACCCATGAGGATTAAACACATGTTATAGCACTGTTACATCGCAGAGCGAAATATGAAGCATCGACACTAATATGATAGTGTGAAACTGTTGCATTTTAGAATCACGAATACATTCCATTTAACAGTACTTATCGCTTTGTACACAGAGTAGTTAGATAATGGACTATGATTCGTACAAATGTTTCTTGTAGGGGATGGGAGGTATTTAGTAGCATGGGGCTCACAATAATCGCATTTTTGTTTAGTTTACTCGACGTCTGCAAATGAATAGGAATATTTATAAAGCATACAGGTGGGACGTAACTATGGCGGGGTTTAGCCAGGTGTCTGAAATATGCCGCGGTTCTCAGCTTTTTTAACGCTAATCTTCACAATACAAATATTTAGCTTAAAATCGGCCATTCAGTCGTTTCGCAGGATCAACGCAATTTTTATCTGAAGCGAAACTTTACGAAGGTCACAGTTTTGGCCGACGGACGTGTAACGAGAGAAAGTGCGGATATTCATTTCTAGTCGTGTGTCGCGCCAAACATTATTAGTGTCCAGTGTCTTGGCGGTTCGTTTACAGAGAGCACGTAGTAAACAACACTTGGCTATAAAAGCAGAACAAGCTTAAACTTAAGACATTTCCTTCATTGAGTCGCGACATGAAGACTTCGTGCTCGATATCGATCATTTTAGTTACGTTGTTACTCAGCGCACCTATTTTCACCTTGTGTTCACATTCCCATAAGTTAAAGCGCAGTCATGGTCTGCCTTTGGAACTACTGGAGAAGACACAGCCAAGAGATTTTATATTTGATGGAATTGCCAGGCGTCCTCTGAGCCCCGAATCAAAGATACAACCGAAACATATCGATGACTGTGATGAAGAACCCGTGAAGCCAACAGGGCGTGATTTGAGTGAGAGGAGGCTGAGCAAGAAACTCGGGGGCTCGATCGATGAGCGTTTTTTGTCAGTTTCCAAGCCCGCCCATATGTCAGATAGTCCGCAAGTGGAACGAGTTTCATTGCGAGGCATCACGACCTCAGAAAAAGACTTTCTCAGGCAGGTCATCAGAAACGAGACTGTTCCTTCAATGGGAGGCAAGGTGTCCATCTTTATGGAAAGGTTTCTTATGAAATGGCTAATTCACAAATCTGACTGTCCAGTGGAACATACGTGGACAGACCAGGGTATCTGTTATTGGCCAAGATGGATCTCGGTAGGTAGTAGCTCTTACCTCAGGTGAAATTTTGCACGTACTTTGTAATAACACTTTGCTACCAGGTTCTAAATGTGGTATCTGAGCTGGCTCCTGTCTTATGTCAGAAAAGTCCATTCTTTCATTGACTTTTTTTAAGTGACTATTGATTAAAGTAATAATCTTTGTATATGTTGTAGCAATGTCACGAAGTTTACTTAAGTTTTCCACCTGTCAAAGAAGAGCAAATGCTTAAGTATTCAGGCTGAGTAATAGAAATTAGAAGCTTTGCTGTGACCTTGATTTTGTAACATGGATATTTCGAGTGCAGGGCAGGAGAGCGCACTTGGTTTCTCATTGTATTAGAGGCATCTCTTATTTCAATTGCTAATTTTACAGAAAAAACTTCAGGAATATCTCGTGTTATATGGAAGGAAAAACGAACGGAAGATCAAGCGTGTATGAGGCGTAGCGCCAAAGAAAACCATCTTAGCGTGGATAGAATCCTGCTGCTATACGCGTGTCGTGGGGGATTAATTTAGATGATCACACGACAAACTGAAGTTTTCACTGCGGCACACTGATCAGCTTTAAATTTAGTGAGGAACACAGGGTCATTCATATTCTGCACGAACCCAGATTCACGTGAAATCCAGTCAAAATAAGGAAAAAATTTTCTGGTTAGTGGACAACAACACCAATTATCACAAGCCATGTTCTGTTTCTTCCATCAGTAAAGGAAAATACCACAGTGGAACTTGCCTCCGTAGAAAAAGAAAGCAAAATATTCTTTGCCATGGATTTAACAGGAATTTTTTTCAATGAATCATTATTGACCTGAAGCCACAAAAAGGAAACAGAACGTCATAATTCTTTTAATTAAGTGCTTTCATCTTTCGGTCTGTCTTGGCTGAATTGATTGGGTCGGAATAATTAACCACCAACCGCTTAGTTGATTTAGAGTGAGTGTTGAAGCGTTTTTACGTCCACTTGCTTTTTCGCGACCCAACGATTTATAAAGTGTTTGGGCGTGAAAGCCGACATGTATCAGTCATTTATTGGCTTATAAGGTTACAATTGTCAGGTCAAGTAAACATATTTCCAGAATGAGAAGAGATCAGAGAGTACAGTTGAAATATTATTCTTTTTATGGCTCAATCGCAAACTGGGCCTCCAACGCAAAGACTAAAAAGCTCGATTAGGGCCGGACACTTCTTGAAAGCAGTACATTTTCATTATTAAGGTTCAACAGTTGATGTCATAAATAAAAATGTCTTAAAAGCGGTTCTTCAATAGAGAAATGGCTAGACTATGAAATACCTTCACCTCAGGAGAATAAGATGAAAACCCACTAACCGCAAACAGCGACGTAGGAAGAAAAGGTCAAAGTGAGAAGAGAGTTAATATCAGATCTTTTCTATTGAAAGTTTAACCATTGTTATTTTTAAGGTTCTGCATATTTGATTACAAAAACTGAAATGTGCTCAAGGCAGCCTCGCACGTTCACATGTGTCCGGTCTAATTTCACGATCATTCTGTTAACCAGAAAGTTTTAGCCTCCGGGGCAAACACATCGGAAAGCCATACATGTTTACATGTACTCTGCCGGCGCGTGTGCTTGTGTGCTTTTTTTCAGTCTCTTATACCACGACTTCCTCATCTGTTCCGGAGGATGCTCTTGCATAAGTGAGGAACTTTGCACAATTGAGAGAAACAAGTGGAAAGGTGTTGGACAGGAGGAGAACTTAATCGGCAGTGCTTATTATTATTATTATTACACATGTATAAAACAATATACATGCATTAGGGATGTCAAAACTACCTCTTGAACTATACAAGAAACGCAGATCAGCTCTGTCAGTTTTATTTTTAGTTATCCTCGGAATATTCCCCGAACTGTCAACACGCAGCGAGCGGTGGAATGAGTAGCCCAGCAACGGAGGCAAAAGAGAAACCTCCTCATCTCTTCATGTCTTCTCCATTCGCCGCTTTTCTGTCTATTGTCACAGCATTGGTGTATTCTAGCCATGCTGACCCCTGTTTTTTGCTTCAGAAAAACTGTCAACATTTAAAAATTACTTGTTAGAAAGTTCCATTAACTTCTGCGTTGTTCGTTTAAGACAATTGTGGGTGGTGCGCGACCCCCTGAAAACTTTTCCACTTTGAAACAAAAAATGCCACATTGTGTATCTTATCAGACAATGACGCCAACAAGTGAAGATCATTTATAAAAAAAACCTCTGAAACGCCAAAAAAATTTTGAGACACAAAATGCCACACCGTGTAGCAAAATCCATCATGGGGCTGCGTTAAAACGCCTTTTGAAATTCTGTTTCATGACGTCTTCAAGTTACGATTATTTGTAAAAATTTTTCCATTGAATCCTCATTCCGACTTATCAATCAGAATATAGTTTTGCGTGACGTGAGGTTCTAGACGGGAGGAATATCAGAGCTTTTAGTGTAAATTTAAGAATCGTGCTATTGTCTTTGGCAGATGGGTCGCTGCATAGCCAAGCAGTGTTCATGGCCTCAGGGAATGTCGTGTGTGGCGTCTGATCCAATCGACGTGTACCTATTGCGATGGAACTGCCGTACGAACCGAAACAGAAGGAAAGGAAAGAAGACTGGGACTCCTGCTGCAGACGTAACGTGTCGGTGGTTAAAATTTAAGCGTTCTGTAATTAATGATTGTTATTGTAAGTGCGATTCTGCTCGAGCTGATTAAGGATAGTTTTTCGTGGCTCCGTTGAATCAAAGTTTAAAAGCAGGCCAAACAAAGTGTGCACAAAAGTTCCAACGAATACGATACTTCGTTAACTTAGATCGTTTAAAACCGTCAAGTTCTTAATCATGTCAAAGACGATGATGAAGAATATTAATTAAAACAAACAAAAAAACGGAAACCCGATCGATTTTGGATGGGAGGGGACTTTCGTTGTGTAGCAATAACGTTGCATTCGTAATCATTTTATGTTTTATTTTTAACCTCAAAAGGTTTGTTTTGCAAACCGACATATCGAGCGTTCAGAATCGCAATTCACTTCGTTTACTGCATGTTGTCTTTAGTCTTTTTTTCCTTCTTTACCGTAAGGATTGGTTCGCCGATGTTTACTTATATCTCCAGTAGGGTCCAGTAGTCAAATTGAAGCCTGTTAGGACTTGTTTGATATTGTTTATAATAATATAATCATTATATTATTATATTATATATATTGTCATTATATTGACGAGGGAAACAAGCATTGATGACTAGTCATAGTCATGTGTAGAGCCTCCTTTGTGATTTTTTTACATATCATGTAGATATATCCTTTCCAGATTAGTTTGCCATTCCCTGGCGGTAATAAGCTCAGCTTGTATTATTCTATGTGCCAAGTTCACAGGTAGGCTAAGCAAATAAACTGGGATAAGCTTAGAATTGGCATTATTTGACCCCAAGTTTATACTGTTGTTGCTTTACGATCAAGTACGTCGTGAAAGAGATGTCCGGCGTCTTTTTTATTTGTTCGCATTAATTAAATTTCTTTGGGAAATTGCAGCTAAACTACCTGTGGTCTATTTTTCTTTAACATTCTCCTGAGCATGGACGCAAAGAAAATTCTTTTAAAATTGCAGTTAGAGCGGGAAAGAGGCTGCATGTTTATCTTCTCAAGCGGAACACCCTGTCTCGTCCCAGTCTTTTTTCGCTCAAAGCTCCATCTCGGGAGATTAATCAGACTAAGAACAGTTCAATCTCTTATGTTTGACAAAGGATTTAAAGGCTTTATATCAATTTCCTTTAGAGCTAAGTATTACAGAATAGGCGAAAGAATGCCAATTATAACCTGAAGCAGTACGTTACTGTGCTAAGGGTTGGGTGAGTGGTGTATAGATGTACACGGTTGGCTTTCGTTTGGTAAATAAAGGAAAAAAGAAAATCGTTTAGTTAAAGCGTCGTGATTATGTGTCGCCAAAGGGTAAACACCTCCACGTGTAGGCTAGCAAGAGAAAGTAAAGGTATTTGAACATCGGAATTTCGTGTTTGATTCTGAGGAGACTTCATTGAGGTTTAAACAAAGTCCAAACCAATTCTTCCAAATCTTAGAAAATATGGCGGACGATCAGTTAGATTTGGCCGCGAAGGCGTTTAAAGCCTCAGCAAACTACGAGGAAGCGCGACCAACATATTCTGTTGAATCTGTAAGATTTCTTTTGGAAAAGGTCGGGATCTTAGAAGAAAAGGAAATGAAAAGCCAGCCACGTACTATTCTTGAATTAGGTTGCGGTACAGGGAAATTCACTAGGATTCTGATGGAGGTTTTAAAAGACACAGATACCCGAGTGATAGCGACTGATCCCCTGGAAAATATGCTGAAAGAGTTTCGAAAAATTTTCCCAAACTTCGAAGTGGAACAGAGCAGCGCAGAGAACATTGGTAAGTTTGGTTTTCTTTATAATTACATTTTCTTGGTGCACAAATCTCTCTGCTGTCCGTAGGATTGAGGATACTTCATTGTGTTTTACATTACCTTATAAGCGTTTTATCGAGTACTGGGACACTATGGAGGATGGTCATACAACTTCGGCCGCGAGGGCGTATAAAGCCTTAGCAAACTAGAAGAAACTCGACCATTATTCTCTAAAATCTGTAACATTTCTTCTGGAAAATTAAAGATCAGAATTTAAAAGAAAAGGAGAAAGTTAGAGCATAGAATGTACTTATCAACGTCAATTGAAGCCAGCTCAATCAAGTGCCATTTCAACTTCTGACACAAGTATAAGGCAATTTTTTTTTCTATGATAATGGTTCAAACAAAAGATGAATTCAAATTCAGCTGTGTTGGTGTATAAAAAACAGACCCAGTGGACGTCTATTTGCTTGTACAACTGCCATTAACAATTTCCTTTGAATTCTCTTTATTAATAATGGATCAAACCTTACAGTTATATGTAAAATTAATGTAAATTGTTTGGTTTTGAATTTTTTCATTTTTATTCCTCATTGCCCTGATATTGTGGACATTTGAAAGGGTGGATGTAAGGAAACATTGAGCTGTAGAACTGAAGAAAATATGGAAATGAGCTGGGAGTTATGTACAACTGTAAATACTTAAATTGTGGAAGTATCTTAGGAATGGACTTGTGGAAGGAAAAAAGTGTTGGAAGTCTGGAAGTGTAAATGTGTAAACTTTTGGAGGTTTTATGCATAGAAGTGTAAGATTTAGAGGTTGGAAAGTATGGAAATATAGAAACTTGGAAGTTTGCTCTCCTACTTTATAACAATTTTATTTATTTTTGCTTTTTTTTTGTTCATTCACAAAGCTTTTCCAGACTCAAGTGTAGATGTGGTCCTGGCAGCCCATTGTTTCCACTGGTTTGCAAATGAAGAAGCTGTGAAAGAGATATACCGTGTGTTAACTCCACAGGGAACTTTGGGAATGATCTGGGCATTACCAGATGAATCAGTACCTTGGCTAAAAGAGATGATGACATTTTTTCATCCATTGGAAGAAGACTTCAAGTATACTATTTCAAAAGAAACCATGGACAAAGTCTTTGAAGAAGTTGGGAAGCTCTTCACGATCGAGAAGGAGTCAGGTATAAAGACTTCTTGGCATCTTAGTTATGATGGCTGTTACAAGTACTTTGTATCAAAAGGAATCATACAGAGAGGCACAGATGAAGTCAAATGTCAGTTTAAGACTTGGTTTGATTATATTATAGGTAAGCATTTTCCTAACAGTGAAGGAAAGGAGTCAATCACTTTTCCTTTAGCTTATTTAATTTGCTGGTGCAAGAAAAAAAAATTATGATGAAAGGCTAGAGGTCTTTTGTATTAGTGCTCTCTTGAAATCATATCTGGTTTGTGGTGGACTTCTAAAATAGCTTTTACGTTTACGTCAGTTTGAACCATTGTGAGATTGTATAATCAAATTTCTCCTGGGCAATTTTTTAAAAATACAGTTAATAAAATAATACAAATTAAATGAGAGATAGTCAAAACAGGCATTATGCATAAGCTGAATAATGTATATTGACGTAATGTAATAAGTACAACAAATAAGAAGTGAAGGAATCATTCAAAAGAGCTCCTTAACTTTGCAAGGGATGTTACTTAAGTAACATAATGTAAAACATATATCATATTGTTAATTATGACATTATAAAAAATCGATATAAAACAGATCAAAGAGATAGAGGTCAGTTATTCTTTCATGTTCTCTGACAAATATTGTAACCGCGTGATTACGGTGCAGCGCGAGTTGTGACGGACTCAACTCTGTTTCATAATTCAAAGCAATGGACACTGGTTTTTAATCGAAACCATTACGTGATCAGTTCTTATTAAAACGAGGGTGCTAAATTTGTGAGTATAAAAGTTTCGGCTTGGGATTGTCTTAAGGATGGGTAGAAACCTTTCAAGTGACAGAGGTAATCTGAGAAAGTCAGCAATGTTACCTCCGAGAAAGGAGGATGATTTCACTTCCCCAACAGCAGCTTGTCATCGATCACAACCCTTGGACTGTACTCTCTTACCGACGCCACGATTTGCGATTTAAAACATCACCAAACTTAAAATACTGTAAATGTCGTTCTATTTTGTGCGGTTACAGGGATCAAGAGAGTTTTGGAAGAGTGAAGTCATTGCATCAGTAGATTCTAAGCATTTTGCCGTACGCTTCTTGGCATCAGGAAGCACGACACTTTCTTCAACTCCTTCCCAGTTTCCTCCTAAGGAGGAACTCAGCGCTTGTGCGCCCGTGATCTTGACCCACAACATGCTAACACGGTCATCGAGGAACCTTTGTTTTTCATAAATTTGACGGATTGCAGCCCTTTTAAAAAGCATAAATGTCGGTGCTCAATCAATAGTGATTGATTGTCGGCGCACGACCCTTTTTTGATCGGAAAAACAGGCGGCTTGTTAGCGGCGCTTAAAAGTACAGTACTCTGTGAAAAACGGAAACGAGAGCCGCCCCCAGTTTCCGTTCTCAGAGTGGCAGCACAAAAGGCATAGCAACCTTTATCAACTGTTTCTTCAATGCAGTGAACTACATGTTGTGTTTGCGCCTTTTGTCTTGCTTACCATACTAAGCGATGGTATTTGTACAGTGTGTTATTGATAGACCGCAGGAAGTTGACTAAGGTCGTGTAAGTTGTTACCACTCGGCCATAAAATGCTTCTTTGCGTATAAGAACAGAACAAATTTCATCGATTTCCGTTAATGAAACCTTGGCCTGAAACAGAAATATTTATCTTCCACCCCCACAATCAGAATATTGGACAGAAACGCGTCATAACAGAAGCATCTGTGATTGTGTGTTTTGAAGTTGTGCTGCATGTATACAGGTCATTTATTTTTGGCTCAGTTCTTCCGACGGTTGACAATGGCCAACAAAAGAACAATGGCGAGTATGAGTTCTATTCCGCTAGTTGTTATTAGTGTTCAAATTAAAACTCGGTCAACTGAAAATTCTGGAACAAAGGGAGGTAAACCGTAAGATCAGTTTTTAGCAAAACCTTATTAAGTCTTTTATTATCGTTTTCCGTTTTCGTGTTCATTAAGATTTCTTTGGATTATTTTTAGAAGCGCTTCAGGAAAACATACAAAAACGGCGCGGGGAAAGCATTGGGCTAACTTAGAGGATTGCAAGAAGAGAAAAATCGCTGCAATCTCTGAAACTTAAAACGAGTTTAGCTGGATTGATTCACTTATATTTATAACTTTGAGGTAAACAAAACGGGACCAAGGGCACTCTAGAACCGTGCTAATGAACTTCACCTATATAATGGTTTTTAACATTTCAGCTGATGCCGATAGTGCGATAGGTATACTTTAAACTATAACGTAACGATATGAGCTTTCAAAAATGGATTCAACAGTTTGCGTCGTACTTCCAACATAATAAGTACATTGTTCTCTTTGGGGCATTTCAGTCTCTTAGAAAGATCAGCTTTCTTACTGATTCGTGACCAATCGCCCAAAAATTTTTTACCGTCGTCAATGCATCTGAACCAGGTTCAGAACAATAGTGGTTTTTTAAATTGTTGATTTTAGATTTAGTGGCTTAAAAATGGCCGGAAACGGCTTTCTCTATCTTGCTACCGATCTACGCGTGTCGGAGACATTAGGAAGTGTTTTCTAAGGCGTTGATGGTATAGAGCGTAAAGTAAACTCAGGTGTTCTCTAATGGATAACAGAAAACTGACGATTGTAACATCATAGGTATCTGTATTAGAGCACCACTGTGCTGTTCCTAAATGTGGGTGTAATACCTCTTAAAAAGTTCTTATTACATCTAGGATGATTTTCCAGATTATATAATTAGTTCCTTGACATGCTGTAATTCTAAGCCTATAAATGAGGTGCGAATTTGTTTATTCTGACCTTGGTATTCAGCTAATTCAACAAGCCCGCACGAGACAAGCTTTTTGTTCATCCAAGAAAAGGCCGCGCATAATGGAACTTACCTGTCAAACAAAAGCTTGGACAACATTTTTTTCCAAAATGCACAAGTTCTAGTTCTGCCTTCTTATGACTAATTTCCTTCCATAAAAGTTAAAAGACTTCGAATCTCTAATTTTAGGATCGCATGTGTGACCCTTTACGTCAGGTAGTGAAACCCTAAATGGACTACTCCTGACTCCCATCGGTCTCATTAGAGACAGGCGCATTTGCATTCGGTGATCACAGGGTATTCAAACTTCAACCACGTGCAGTTAGTCTCGTTTCGTTGGGCGAATCTTTCCAAGCAATGCCAGCGAAGAACTCCGACTTTCCTTGTACTTGAGACCCGGCATTTCATTCCTGAAGGGAAGGAGCACGTTGCCTTCTTGGAGCACCTCCCGACGTTAATGAAATGAGGCCAATAGCGCACTCCCAAATCTTTCCACTTCTGTGAAACTGAGCAGTGCGACACTTGCCATAGCCAAAGCTGTAGTTTTTTACTTGCCTTAGGTCCAAGATATCTTTTCATACCTGGCATTTTAAAGTCAAGATTTTTAATTTCCTCTGGCATACTTTTGACCAACATTTTACGCATGAAATCCTCCTCGTGTGAAAGTGTGTCATTGGCCTTCTTTTCTAAAACCTCTTCTCTGGTTAGTGCAATATATTCAGGAACGTAGTCCTCGCCAAGTAATCTTTTCAGCGACTCGAAGTCAAAGTCGCTTTCTATCGGATCGCTAGGATACCGGGCTGGTTCAAGTGGAAATTTTAGTTTCAGCTTGTCTCTTGTGGGTCGCTGATCCACACCACCCTTGAGATGCTTCCAGGGAGGCAGCGCCTCTGATGAAGTCTGCCAAACAGTGCTGAGACAGCAAACCACGAAAAGTGCGAATATACTCTTGAATTTGGATTGATGCATCTCAGTAAACAGCTTAAGGGTGCTGTAAGGAGTAGACGTCGTCCAAGTCGTTTCTTCGTTTGCGTAGGGTTGCCTTATCGTGATCTAGACTCTTACGTGGTTCAACCTCAAATGCTTCGTTGATTCATGTCAAGCCAGTTATCTCTACGATTAAGACAATCGAGGGGCAAAAAATAAATAAATAGTATCACAGTGCTACATTTAAAAATCACATCCGACTACTATCAAGCAATTATTTATCTTAAGGAGTCGAGATGTCTAGACAAGTATGATAGCATTGAACTCAGCTGCTTTCCTCTTTACGTTACCTTTTTCAATGCACCGTCAGTTCAATCAACCATTCGAGGAAAAATCGCGCTACTATCGGAAATTTCCCACGGATTGCGTGGTTTTTGAAATAATCAAAATTATCCACGCTTTATTATGTTTTGTAGCATATACATACGATCAACATACTTGTCACTGTTTAAAGTAGGCTTAGTTCACCTAGAATAGCGAGCGCCCCGATGTCGGCGAGGTTTAATTTGAGTTTAGTCATTCAATGATGTTTCGATAATCAACTGAACATGATTGGCGAGGCCGGCACTGTTCTGTGTGTTTGCGGGGCACCGGCTACATGCTCAAAC
Organism: Pocillopora verrucosa; assembly: GCF_036669915.1. Lineage (NCBI taxonomy): Eukaryota > Metazoa > Cnidaria > Anthozoa > Scleractinia > Pocilloporidae > Pocillopora > Pocillopora verrucosa. Next base: position 1,095,968 of record NC_089319.1, read on the forward strand.
CAACATTTCTCTCTGGCCTGGCTGCATCTGGCTTTTTCGAGTTTTGTAACATATTCAAGCTCAGTAAGACACAAGGTCTTCGTTTATCAGATCACAACAGTGGGCGGAGATCTGAAAAACAGCTTCCAACAGGTCCATATCAGTCGAACGAACTGTTTTATATGCATGGCTACTCTTATCGTTCACATATTCTTGATCATTGTTCCTCGAAAATCCATTTAAGCGCTAATACCTCTAATCCTTTTTTATCGCTACTTGTGACATTTATTAAAGAAGATGTTCTCGGTGTGCTTCCGCGATCAGGGACAGGATGTAAATTGTAAGTGGCAGTGATTTTCTTCACGAATAAATGTTGTTGCATTCCGGATTGTTTGATGAAATTTATACCATTAATCTTGAGGATAATGAGTTTGAAGCGCCTCCTACAGCTTAATGGTAAACTTGCAACCACTGATATCAATGATTTGATGGGCTGACTGTTTTCCGAGCAAATCATGATCGTTAAAGGTCGTTCTGTTATCCATCAGTGAGCGACATAAGCTGTCAACGTCCTTTTACTGCGATCCGCCTCGTCGATAAAATGCTAATTTTACACAAACAGACTGATTTTCATAAAGCCTTGGATGAATTTTATACATTATTAGCGCTATTTGCAAGGTGAGGATTTAGATTTCAAGGACATTTCGTGTGAAATTGGAGAACACACTAAATCTTCATGGCACGAAGTTCAGAAAAAACCAGCCCAAATTCTGAAGCAGTTATGCGATCAACGTATTGTATTTCTCGCTCAAAGCAGAGATCAGGTTTTAGTTTGTAATGAATTAGCATGTTCCAAATATGTTCTTCTCTAGATACAGTTTGGGATTTCTTTTGCGATAAATAAAAACAGACCTTATCAAGTTAATCCCTCTTATTACCACTTGTAAAGCGTTGTAACACGGAGATACAAATGGACCGAGCTATGTTTCGTGTTCGGTACGTGTGACGCGAGAATATTCGCTGCCCCACCGGTAGGCCATCAGTTACGTGCGTCACAGTTTAATTATCTCCTTTCTATGCCGTGAGTAAAATCGCCTGCCATGTTCTTTCCTTCCGTTTCAATTATTGAACTTTGTAGTTGTAATCAAAGTGTGCATATTAACCTCGTTGTGGGTGGCACTCTGTGGACACACCCCAAATCAATTATGACGTTAAACCGCTCTTCAGGCATCGCTTAACTCCAATTAAGATGTGTTTATTTTCATTCTAAGCTACTGAAAATTTTCGTTGGCTTTTGAAAGCTTCCCGCCGAAGAGATGTTGAAAACGTGGTTTGTGTTGGATGTTTGAGAAGTGTGAGGAAATATAAAGTCTTACAAACTTCATCCTTTTTTAGTCCATCGAAGGTCCATCCTCCATACTAGAAAGCGATGGTAATAGGGCAATAGAATGGCAAGGGTTAAGTCCAAAATAAGAAATCTCCTCGCTCCGCTAACGGGAGTAGTTAGCTTCGATGGGTACTTCAGCGAGGAAATCACGCCTAGGAGCGTCTATGACTTACCGAACGAAAAAGTACCTTTCCTTCAGATATTAAGCTGCCTGTAGTTCTTAGGGCTTATTGTGGTAATCGTTTAGAAGGGTGAAACCACATCACTTCTGATTCATTAAATTTCACCGCGAACGAAGAAAAGTCGTACTGTTATCCGTGTATTCAGTTTTCTCAGTGACTGTGACATTTTTTTTGAGCTCCTACACGAAGCAATTGCATTACTTACTATGAATCAATAGAAAATAGAATCAACGAATTTAAGAAATGTTCAAATTTTCCTTCGGTTTATGCAATTTCCTCCATAAGCACTGAACAGGCAATGTTGCTATTAAGTGAGATCGGTTCGTTTTCATTGGCTGCCTTAAGTCAGAACCATTTCAGCTGAAAGCTGATCTAAACTCCTGGGACTCGTATAATCTACCAGCCTCTTCATGCATTTCATTTGTTCTCTCCTTGCTAAGACGCTGAGATACGTGTCACAAAAAGATAACATCGAAAGACGTGATTCAGGGACCTTTTCTTCCATGAACATTAATTAAGAACTTTGGGCGAGAGATATGTCACCGTCTAATCCGTTGAGACCGGCAAAGCTAACAAGCTTACGTGCCAACCGACGGACAAGATTTCGGTATCTTTTGCTCGACAACATATGGACGGAAAGGACTAGTCATCAATGAATTCAACTTACTGAAGATTACGAAATTCTTGTCATGACATGCTTCCAAGTTTATTCTAAGTAAGGATGACACAATTATCTTTCCAAAAATACGCAACGCAATGCAGTTTAACCAGGTCAATAGGCGTGGTTAATCAAAGACCGCAAGTTGTTGCTAAAACTGAATTACATATTTTCATCGTACATTTACAGAAAATCTGACTTCTTCTGAACCCCAATCACCATCACCTTCCTCTAACCGAAGATCAACCAGAGGTTAATATAAGGCATTTGGTTGGTTGTCAATCAGTAACTAACGCCCAAGAAACTAGTCATATTTTTACATTAAACGTGCCATGGTCGGGCCACATAGAGATCCATTCAAAGGAAAGATTAGTAAAAACCGACTTACGACTCAGCTTTAAAGGAGTATTACTTATCGTAAAACATGCGTGGAATCAACCACACCTAAGTAAGTTTTCTAGCTTTACAGACAAAATCACTTTGTCTCAAGGTCAAATCCAACAAAAATTTCAATTTCATTTTAGTTGCTGAAGAGTAAAAGACTTATCTTTTGTAAATAGCATGCCCAGCTCTTTCTGGGATAGCGTCGAGGTGCTTAAAGTCTATGAAATATGCTCCCATGGTCAAGGATCAAGATAGAATATTTCAAAGATCTAATACCGACATCAATTTTGAGTAAATAGGTTTAAAGCTGCTCACCAGATCACTGACCAAAGCGCTGGAATTAGTCGAGGAAGCAGCGATGTACATTACTAGTAATGACTACATTTATTTTTTCAAACGAGGTTAACCCTTTGGCGTCTCGACGTGATCAGTTTACCTAACGTCTTCCTGATAGCTTTTTCGCTGTCAATTAAAGAGATGATGAAATACAACAAAAAGCATCAACGAGGGGTTGCTATCTGGATATAACACCAAAATCTCGGGTCCAGTCAACAGAAATATTTGTTCATTTATTGTGAGTTTTTAGATCTTGGGGTTAACTCGCCGGCAAGGAACTACATCAAATGAGCTTTTCTCAAAAATAAAAGTGAAGTGCCATACCCAGTTTGTATGTCATTTTAAGTGTAAATCATTGTGCTTCCCAAGGCGTAATTTGTTGGTTGTTTTTCATAAATTTCTTATTCTAGTTTACAGACTCTACAAAATAGCGTTTCATCATCACAAGGGAGTGAACAAAGTGGGGATGGAACTCAGTGCATGGCAGAGCGCCAGCTGTAAACCACTTCAGCAGAAGTTTAACACACTTAGGTAGAAACTGACTACAAACCTGTGTTCTTCCTTGAAAAGTTGTGTAACAGAGGCAACACTGCGAGAATTGAGACATTGACAGTTCAGCTTTGTCACATCCGCACTAATCATTGCTCTTCGTTCAAGCCGATTTAAAATAAATTATCACATGATTTACATCTTATTAGGATTTTCCGGTTCAACGCAGTCCGCCGACAATTACTCCAAAAAGTGGGGGAGTTAATTTAAAAATATTGTTTAATCAATTATGAAATATAATATAAAGAGATCTAAGTTCCGACCTATCCTCTAACTGCGAAAAATAACAAATGAAGATGAGCTTCGAGAGCTACGGAATCAGACCTCTTCTTCCGTCGCCAAAATTCAGTTTAATCAGAGATAGAGTAGCCATTTTAAATAGAATTAAATGTTTTCGTAATATAATTACTACAATAAAAAACACCTAAACGTTAAAAAGATTTAGTAGAAATGTGATTCTTTACCCCACAGGGATAAAGTTAAGACGCGGAGAGCACTAATCCTCTTTGGTAAAAACATGTAGCTGTAGTTGCGCATTTTGAAAGCGTTTTCTGTCTTATCTTAAACTTGAATGAGGACTTTCGTGAAGAACACTAGAGGTATGAACTTGCAAACTCGGGACCATGTTGCATAACCCGACAGATGAGGACCATATGGTCTCTCGTAAGACGATATGAGGCACTTAAGTATTAAAATAGGGAAAGTGTCTCTAAATACTGAGAATTTAATCTTTTGGTTATTTCGCCGACTCATCGACACATAGTATTCATCTTCACGCCCCATTAGCGTTACCAATACCATAGTAAAATGTGCTTTTAAACTGTTCACTATCAGTGAGTTGAAAGCTAAATGCTGTTTTTTGACTAAACATTAAATGAATATCGACTTTTCCTCGCTTAATGATCACCCAAAACTTTGTTTTAAAAAAACTGAAGAATTTCCGGTTTTGTGATGGGCAAATGGACGCGCTCATCACACTTAAGTCCACATTCTTGAAACTTTTTCAAATTAATCTGCAGTACAAATCTTGTACTTGGTTATTTACTTGCGGTTTGATGGAAGTACAACGGTAGGTTTCGTGATGAACAGTTGGAGTTATCAAGTATAGATTCAAGTTCAGCGATAGCATAGGGTCAAACGTTTGTATACCGTAAATTCTCTTTCGGCCCGCTCCGGACGTGCTAAATGTGATTTATTGATCTGGTCATCCTCATCAAGGCAATGTTTATTTGGTTCTTTATTACAAAGGTTACGCATGATATGCTGGCAACTTGTTTTTGTATCATACCGCGTTTCGAGTGCCTTTCTCGTTTCCCATTGAGGTGTATTTCTTTTACTACAAAGTACATAAAAACATTGATGTAAACGCTACTACTGAACGGAAATCTAAGCTTATTCGTGTTTGTGTTGGAATCTGAGCGAGGTCGTGATGAAGGTCTTCAGTTTGTACAGGTGTCGGTTTGTCAGTTAAAAGTTCAATCGATTGGCGGAATTTCTAGCAGATGGCTAGCAGACATCAGGAAATTTTTCAACCTGAAAGTTTTGCTTGCCTACGCGGTCGTTTTGATTTGTGATAACCTAAAGTAGGTGAGGACGTAATGACCTTAAATAAGTCTTCGACTACAGCAATTAAGACGATATGTAAATACATGCAGTTACTTACGGGATCAGACTTAAAAAAGCTAGAAGCCCGTTACATTTTTCCAATTAAGTTGGAGACATTCATCTGGAGGTCAATGTTAAGCTGGGTGGCTGGTCCAGCGAAAGGAGTGAGAGTAGATTTTTAGTCTAGATTTTTCTCTTTGTTTAAAGCAATTTCTTTCCCTGATACAATATTCATAGTAGAAGAAGAGAGCATGCAATATGGAAATTGTCTATTGCTTTTAAGACTGGATCATTGAGCGAGAGTACTGACCAAAATACTAATCATTAGAATTACAATATGTAAAAATGTATTGTACAATTTCAAAAGCCAGCCGAAGCCCAACTTCGTAGTCTTGTCATTCTCATGGTACTGATTTCATAAAAATGAATCTGCTAACTGTGAACAATGCAAAATTTTGATTGGCTAATTTACTTGTGTGATCAAGTGCGAGTGTACAATGGCTATTTCGCTGACAAAACAGCATTTTCTTATTATTTTTAACCTTCTGATTTTATCTCACGATGATAAATATACATGCCTCAGTGGCACGATTAATGTTGAAAGGCGAAAAAACTAACCCGTAAACCAGAGAGAAACTAACTAACTGCAGAAAGGTACATTTATGCTATCATACGCGGAGTATTGGTCACAAGATGTCTATGAAAAAGATTAAAAATAAATCGCCTTAATTAAGACATGGACTTGAAAAGAAAATGTTGTTTACCTCTTGGATTCATGAATATAGTCACGCTCATGAGCTACAATTACTAAACTTTAAAACCAAATTTTTAAATGGAAAGAAAGAAAGGAAAATAATCAAATTGCTGTGGAAACAATTTTGAAAATCCCCCGTTCTTGTAACGATAAGAAATATTTTGAATGATCCACAAATCACGAAAGCAAGTATATATTTCTTTTTCATTTGACTGATCTGTTGCATACTTCCTCTACTTGGATCGTTGCTAACAACAAAGCTTGAAGAGATACAATTGAAATACTTATTTCCGATGCTTCCGTAGATCTAGAAAATATCATTGACTTGTGTCAACCCAGTAAAGTGGAAAATTTTACAAAGTTTGTTATTAACTTAAAATTCTTGTCCACAAAATCTACTCACTGTCTGGTTCTCCACAACCAATAATCTTCCAAACAATAGAATAACAATTTTAGCAATGAATGTGAACATATGGAACATGCAGCAAAGGGCTTTTCGACGTCAAGTGAACACCCGTGAGGGTCCTTGATATATTGTTGGCCGAAAGTAACTTATTGCTCGTGGCTAACAAGGTAGAATACAAACGCTATTTCCTTTACCTGATGTCTCTTAGTGACCAAGGATATTTTATGTTCCACGGGAAAAGGTCCGTTTTAGAGAAGGCTTTGAGTCAAACCACAGACAAGCTGCTCGCGCTTATATAGCAAGCGTTTAGGAAAACGACACGCTAGTTAAATGCGATTTATTTACTTGACTATCCATGTCAAAGAAAATACTGTTTACTTGGTACTGTATTACAAATCTTACACCGTGTCTGGGTGATTTTATATAATATTTCTGATAGCAGACCGTCTGAGAAAACTTCTTTATCGAAAGAACAATTTAAATGGTCACATTGGCTCAAACTGTTAAGGGGCCTTAACGTTTGGCTATGATTCTAGATAATCATTAGTACCTCACTTAGCTTCAAGGTTTTTCAATAATACACCCAACTTGATTAATATAAACAACCTCTTAGAGGGAACTGAACTGTTCTGAACATATGGCTAACAGACGAATAGCCATCATCTTAAGTAATCGGTTATAAAAAGAGTGAATGATGCATTGATTTATAATGATTTATAATTTTGCAATGGAATGACACAAATTAATGTTTTCCGAAGTAATCAGGTCGGTGCACAAGTGCTCGGTTTAAGTTAAAAAAACATAATTATTTCGTACCCATATCAACATTTTGATCTATGATTCTGAACTTACGTTTGGCGATCATCGTGAAAGTCTGCCACATCTTAGATTGGTGTCACCCTTACTATTTTTAAGCTGAGACACATCACCTTAGAATTAGAGTTAAGTAGCGAGATGTGCATGGTGACTTTCTGAAAATATTTGTCCATCGTCGATGCGTTCCGAGGATAACATTCAAGATTTGATTGTTCCTTTAATTACGCTGCGCCGTTTCAACTCTAAACCAATAATGACATTTCATAGACGTATGTTCACAGAGGGCCTCCGATCCAATTAGCATACAAGTCCTCTTCACCCTTTTGCATTTCTCTTAACCTTATTACAACCTCCTTCCTTACCCTGTTCCCTTAATCCCCTCCCCGCCAGAAAAAGGCTGTACGTTCATTTCCCGGCTACTTTTTGAACTGTTCAAAGCAAACAGTCCTAATGCAAAGCGCAAAGAATGTTGCTTGAAGTGAGCGATTGTTTGCTCAGCCTCCACGTTTTTTCTTTTCTCAGGGAAAGCGAGCAGAAAGGCAAAGCTTTTTGATCATCCTTTCGTTTCCCTTAAGTAGAATTGTCTTTTCCTAACCTTACCCTTTTGGTGAACCCACCGTGGCAGTCTCAAATTTCGTTTGCCAAGATTATATACGCTTGCACGAAAGTCGAAATTCCTCTCATATATAGCAGAATTTTTAAGATGTTAATTTTCGTCTTATTAATGGGGAGAAGAATAAAAACTTAATCGATCTGTAGGCCTCTTTCATAACCTTAAAATAGCTTTCGGCTCTCTTTGCTTAAGGAAGCATGTGTTCCTTTTGCGTCTGTGAAGATGTACGATTGAGGCCTAATACGGAACAGTAGGAACAAAATATTTAGCCAACTACCTTCATAAGTAATACCACACAATCCGTTTATCTTAATATTGCACAAGGTAACAATGTTAAATATTTAAAAAAGAAAACAACCTCTTGGATAAATGTTTGTCGATGAGTGGAGACAAGATAGCAACTAAAAGTTACAAATTGAATCAAAATAAAACGGTCGAATAGTATTTGTTATACCTATGGATGGTTCATCTTGAAAAGACGCAGCTCGTGTTCGAGTAGCTATTATTAGCTGCAACTTGGTATAAATCAGTCATTGTCATTTTTAGGTCTGATACTGGCCTCTTTCCAATCGCAGTGTGACCATTCTCGTGGACACGAAAGTCCGGCTCTGATACTATCATGCAATTTAGAGGAGTCATGAACTTTCAATTCTGTACCATTTGCTTGTAATATAAAGGTTCGCTAACGACAAAATGTTGCAGAAAACCTACCGTGCGTCATCCGAACTTTCTTGGTGAAACCTTCTTTCCCAACTCGGAGACCTGGGTGTCAAGTGAGGTATGAAAGTATGCCGTTCTCTTTCAAAGAGTCGGAGGAAGGTCCGTAGGGCCAGACCTCCTCCCATTCCTCCTGTAGGGTTCCTATTTTTCTTACTACTTGTCTGACGCCAAAATTCTTCCAACAACAGGATCGCATTTTACTACTATTTCAGTTTGGCAAATTTACCTGTCCTGAAATATTCTGATTCGTCTTTACTTTGTAGACATGTTATTGTTCTGTAGAGTATCACTAAAGGCACTGACATATTTTGTATCTTGGTATTTCTGGACTGTATATTTCCTTAATAAGGCCAGAAGAAAAAATCTCGCGCTCACTTGGTCCTGTCAAGCTCAGGCCGTTGCAAATGTTACTTAAAACTGAGTAAAACTTATTTAATGAGCCATTTTGAACTTTCGTCATCTGTCGGTAGTAACTTACTTTGATCATAAAATTTTATGTAGCGCTTAGAATTCTATACATATTTTTATTTACCTCTTTCAACCCTGATTGGTAAACGTGCCGAAATTATTTTTCATAGGGCAGTGGAAAAGTCGGCAAAGTTGGGCCCAAGTGTCACGGCAGAAATTCAATCCTGTTTGTACAGAACCCAATACCAACAGAATAAGTCGCCTCGTGGCAACAATGGAAATGATGGAATGGAGTAAGAAAGATAGTTATTCCTCAAATTAACAAATTCAGAAAATTTTAACTCTCTCATTTAGTGCATGTGCTATCTAGATTTACTCTTTCAAGACGGATGACTTTTCTATTCTCTGACCTTTTCAGCTGTAAGCTGTCTTGACGAAAATCAAACTGCTTAAAGAGCACGCCCCCAACCGCCAATTAACAGCAATGGTTCACTTTTGTGTGATGATTTTAATCTGTCTATGCGTGGAATTCTGCCAGAATCTGTCTTCTTCATACAAACCGCAAGGCCTTTTTTTTTCATGGCTTAAACAGTTGTGTCACGAAAACACTTCACGCGTTGTTGACACAATAAAATTATTTCAAATAGACAGATGTGCAAAAGTTGTGTCAGCCCTCAAGAAATTGAACTTTCGTTTTCGATTTGAATGGACAACATATGTTCGCTAGACAGGATGATCATGTTGAATTATTGTTAAAAGCAGTGCTGATCCGCGAATTTGTGGGCTAATTTTCAGCTCTTCTATCTGTATGATGTGAAAAATCTTTAGGTAGCTACACCATCATGACAGCTTTAGCGTAGGACGTTGATTAAAAAATCGTCACGAAACTTTGAAGCACGCGTAATAGAAAATTTGAAGGAATTATATATCCATATTCACTTCGTCTGAGTGAGTAAATTGGATTAATTGTTCAGTTACAGTCCTGGGTTGAGACTCCCCTAACACCGATGAAGAACAAATATCTATGTCCAATTTTGCTAGAATTTCTTTCAGAGGAAACCAAATGTAAATCCGATGAGAATAAATGCATGGTACAGGAATTAATTTACCCCGATAAGAAGCCTGAGCCCGCTTAGGACCAAGCCCTGTTCCGTGACATGATTCAAATAAAAAGACAGCGGCTTGCCACAGTGATAAATGGCTTAGTTGACTTACTGATGTCTAATTCTTCCGGATCTTAAGAGCTTATGATCGGAGACAAAATACACCCTTGATAACTCTATGTCCACGTCATTCATTTGCTACAAAAGAAACTGTTAGGCTTCTAAGATTGCAGTAAGGACACCATTAATTTGTATTATGACAGAATGAAGAAGTCAACCGAAGAGGAAAAATATCATTCCTGTGAAAGATCTTTAACGGGCGCATAGATGGATTAGCCAGCCGACTAGTGCTATCGGAGAGTTTTTCAAAATATTGTTGAAAGGCAACGCAAAAGGGTGCAGTATGTGAGCGTAACACGTAAGTCCTAGGATAAACTTCTCAACCTAAACTGACCAAACTTTATCGAGCCAAAGGGTCACTTGAAGAGAAACTCAGCTGGAACTAATCAATTAAGGGAAATACAGGTATAGCTTCTGGCTGTACGCTCCAAAGGGAAAAGGGCGTGAAATAGTAAATAAAAAAACTAGTTTCCTCGCCAGACCTTCTAACTTTCTAAAGGCAGAAAATGTATAGTGTTGTGTTTAGTAATAGACTTCATCAAATAAGTTTAATAAAGCCCAAGTCGCCTCTTTTTAAAATCGTCTGTCATTATACGACCTTTGGTATGATAACCTCCATTCTTAATGTTGTATTGTAGAGTCCAAGATTTCTTTACGCAATTAATTTATCAGAAACTCTGAACGAAATTCTTTAAAGATTTTGGGAAAAGTTCGAAGAGAGAAGCTCAAAACAGCTTACCTTACTAAATCTCTGCATGTCTTTTACTAAAGCGTGTTTGCTTTGCCTTCTCTGCGGAGCTTTGGTGTAGATTGAGCGCACGACACTTTCGTAAGCAGCTCTTAGTAGGAAGTATTTGATTTAAAAGTTTTGGCTAATTAGTCACAGATGACAAATTCTGTTTTTGACCTCCTTCTCACAAGACGTCGGTTAAAAATCTCTACAACGAACTTGATTATTTTTACAGTATTTCCTTTCCGCACCCATTTTATCTTACGTTCTCATCGAATTCATTCAGATTTCAATAAATTATACAGAGTTTGCTATCAGTGGTCACTGACGACTCCATAACAGTCTCTGTCATCATTAGATTTTTAAATCGTTTTAGCCGCTGCTTATATAGCGTTCAGAAGCTGACTCAAAGTATCATCCTCGAAAAGGGCAAACTCTTAAAGCTTATTTTAATACTATAAACCTTTAGGAGAGGATTCCAGGAAAGCTCAGGGTTTGAGATAGACACATGTGGTAACAGCTTTTATTGATTTTAAGCAGCAGCACGTATAATTTGGATTCGCTGACTTTCCGCGGTAGGAAAAGCTTGACAAGTGTTCGAGAAAAGTGTCTGGCTAAATTGGAACAGCTGGCTACTACGCGTGAAATCCAACGGATTAAACTCACCTTCAATCGTAGTTGCTCACGTTGTATTTTAGAGTTTTCCCAAGTTGTCAATAGGTTTTTACTCGTTGTAGCAAGGCGATTGGTTCAGTTATCTTTGTCAAGGAGAGAAAGCTTTTACAAATTTCAACTCGGTTTTTTACTGGTTCATGGGGATTTAACAGCAGGAGGCGTTTTTAAAGCTTTGCGTTGACGTGGGATGACGTTTAAGCTCAAGTCACTTACATTAGCAGTGTAGCAACAGTGATGTTGGCCTCCTAAACATTTCACCTCTGATTCCGGAAAACGGTTGACATTCCGAAGAGACTTCGCTCTCTCGCTGTCGTTAAGGTTGGCTCTGTTATCACAATTAAACCAAGCATGTTTGAATGAATGGCACCAAGTTTTAATTACTGTTTACGAGCGAAAAATAAAAGTGGCTTTGTCAACTGGTATAAGATCGACGCATGCAGTCGATTGCTTTTAATTAGCCTTAATTTACTTTCCAGCAAAAGAAAAATAATTGCGATGCTACCACATAATTAATACCGATGATAAATCCCCTCTAATTTAAAAAAGATGAAAAACTCGTTTACTTGAGGGAACCTGATGCTCCCAACAGATATCGAGTTGTAATCCTCTTTTATTCTTAAATAACGGATCAAAAAAATCCTGGAGTTAAGCGCAGAAGGCTGCACCCAAGGGCGTTTAAAGTTTCACCGATATCATTTTCAATGTTACAACACATACAACAAAATCCCGAGTTGTTACTTATTAAAATCTGATGGAGAACGGATGGAAGCAACTGACCTCTAAATGCTTGCAAAGCATTCTTTAAACCGAAGACACTTCTCTAAGGAGACTAGAAAGGGACTGGGAATAACAAACTTAATGCACTAGGGCCTTGTCGTTCGCCACTGTTAATAAAGGATAGCCGCCATTTCTAATAGAATCTTCAAATGAAATTGTCCATGAAATTTGAATTCGTTCCCTACTTGTGCGCCACCGACTTAGTTTCAAAAAGTTCTTGGACGAAAATCTCAGACTTACTGTAAACTTCAAGAAATCAGGAGGGTTTACGGTAATCCGTGTAACATGTACGCGTAAAGCCTGATTCAACAGAAAGCGGCATCAAATGATGAGTGATTTTTTTCAACATCATTAAATAAATCATGACTTGAAGAAATGGGACGTGTACAGCAAAGGTCTCGCTAAACGAATGATAGGTATATCTACCACATTCAAAATGGATTTTGTTCTTGAATTCTTCAACAATTCTCTTCGTGGTTCGTTGTCTAACAAGTCTGGTTGTTAATTTGTTTTGATTTGATAATGTTTTTCATTTTCCTAACCCCGATCCAGGCTTTGTCTTATTAATTATTATTAGTTAATTTTGCAGGTTAACACTCTGATGGCGATTACTATGATATTGAGACATGTAGTGTATGACCTAAGATAAATCGCTAACACATCTCATCAATAATATGGTCAGTGGACCGACAGTGAAAGAGGTCGCGAAACACGAAACACGAACGTAAGTCAAGAAACGACTGAGCGGATTACAAACGACAAAATTAAGACCTGATAAGCTATTTTTAACTACAGTGTTGCCCTTGATCTCACAAGAGTTCCCGTGAGTGTGTAGAAGTTAACAGAAACGGCTGGCAATTGTGCATTTAACTGACCAATTTGTGTAACTGTAATAAATGAAGGAAAATCACAAAGAAACGCTTTTCAGAACTGTATAGAAAATTGAACCAAACCCGTGATGTTAAGGTCAAAACGTTCTTTCTTTGCCGAGTTCATTTGCCCCTGAATCAAAAGGAAAAATGTTTTCGCGGTGAACAAATCGACCTTTCTTCGAATTTGACTTTTAAAACCGCTTTGAGCTGCCCTAACTAAAAATAGGAGTCATAATTCAGACTGTTTTGAAGCAGGTTCAGGTTCTACATGATCTACAAAGGCGTCACTGCACTTTTAGAATAAGTAATTGTACCGACATCTGTCAAAAGAGGTCGCTTGCATCTGTTGAACGGTGAGGTAAAATGATAACATTTCTCTTACTATGAGACCCCACTACAGCTGAACAGCTGGCAAATCAGTTTGGGTTTTGCAGCGTAAATATTTGATCATCATGGCTACTATTATTATTGTTGTTGTTGTTGTCGCTGTTGTTATCATTATTCTTTTTATTATTGGTTTTACTATCATTAGTACCATATTCATTCATCATAATGGTTCTATAAGATATTTAATTATCCGCCATTTTTTATCCTATTGGGGTTATTTTGGGGGTAAAATGAGAAATTTGGAGAGGTGAAGTTCTCACAATTTTCTCTGGTGGGCAAGGTCTCAGACAGTGACAAATACATGACGTTCATACACGTGCGTGCGTGGTTTGGCACGAAAGACGGACCGTGACTTTTTTTCCAATCATGGTAGGGGAAAACAAGCTTCTCTGTGTGATATGAATTCGAAGTTAGCACGATTCCGGCAATGCGAGAGGCTATCGCAACAACGCTCTAGGGACAGCACATGTTTTCTTTTACTTTGAGGTAAGCAATCATGAAAAGTTCGCTATGAATATTTGTTGTGCAAAAAGAGAGTATCGAATAAAACCGATGTGGCTAGGTAGGCTAACTCCCTTTAAGCAACTTATAACTAAGTAATTTGTATGGGTTTCAATTATTTCGTGATTGGCGCGAAATAAAACAACACCCCAAGATGAAGATAACTCTCAGGCCGATGGATGGAGAGCGCTGCAAACCCGTCAGGTGGATTTGGAATATTTTGTTCAATTGCTAATACGTTGATATGCTCATTCCATTATCAAGATTTGTGAAAAAATATATATTCACATTTCTACATGTATATAGAATACTGGAAACTCATGTACCCGTGTCACGGGTAAAAATATAGTTTTCTTTAAGCAGCAATATAACACAAAATCTATTTCATGAATTCGCTGTTCGTAAAGAACGTTGGAGAACTCAGTCAGAACCGATAACTCTTGTTAAATAAATTAAGAAATTTTCATTACGCGTTATCAGTGACTTTAACCTCGACTATTTACTTACTATTTACAGAAGAGTCAAGAGCTCAACATTTGTTAAAATCTCCTACCACTGCATTTTAAATCACCCTATATCAAATGGGACAACCAGTTCATGTATGATCCTGATGAAATCGAATACAGAGAACAAAGCTTGAGGAATTTGGTCGCAGAAGCAAAGTCTTCCGATACAAACAACTTTCTTTAAGTGTTTTGAAACATAGTTACCATCTTAAGTGCCTTTCTTTCATTTTGTTCTATTAAATGCAATTTCCCTAATCTACCACAATTGGACTGACGCTGTCATTTGTTGTAGAAAAGATCACAAATATTAACTGATATTAATGTGCACATACGTGTTTTATGGCTTACCTGTGTGGTTTTTCCGTCTCGTCTTCTTCTAAACAAAGCTTGAAGCACTGCACTGAGAACGAGATTGAAGTGTTGGGTAATCTACGGCTTCTCAGAAGGTTATGTACCCACAAGGCACTTCCTAGAGCTGACTGATCTTCTTTGGCACAATTTGAGAAAATGGTATGCCACAGACGCCCCAGCTCGCCTGGATGGAGGATGGATTATTTTTAATACGTATTAGACATTCCTCCATGTGAAAGTTATCGGAATCTTGGTAATTGATCCGGTTGCTTTTGTTTAAACCGGAGGGTATTTTCATTTCTCAAAGGACGTTCATCGCTCTTGTGGCTGTTTGAACCAGCTTGTTGAACTCTCTCGAAAATGGTGCTGCGAATCCTTCGTGCGAACTAAGACTACTTCAACAAGGTGTTTAAATCTCCATCTGATAAGGGCAGCTCTAAAGGTTGTCTGTAAGGTTGTTAATCCAATCTAAACAAGCGCTGTGATGGGAGTTTGTCTCCTTCGGTGCGTGACAGCAGTTCTTACCTTACTGTAGAGAGATAATCCTCCGATTCTCATTAGAAATGGAGAATGGCTAGGGGGCATTATCTCTGTAAAAATGCCAAAAATCCAATGGTTTTCTACAGGTTAGTTCATTAAGTTGATTATTCTTCTCTGCTGAAGATATATTAAATACGACTATCGCTATTTCTATCTCAGTTCTTATCGCCTTGTAGACTTAAATGTTCCGACCGATCAAGATAACGTGCCAGCAAAGATAGGGGGATTTTTTTCTCTTAGAAAAATTTGGGTTTGTCCATCGGCAGTTGTTGTTTTTTTCGCCCTGGTGGTCACCACTTATTTATCAAGACGCCTCCCTGGATGGAACAGAAAAAAAATCCAACTTTCATTTCTTTCTTTCCTTTTTTTTTTTTTTTTTTTTTTTTCCAGACAACAATGTGCGATTTTATGTTCATGTATCAGATCGTTTTTTGTAAGCGTAACCTACGAAATAAAAGCAGTCTCACTTGGCGGAAAGTCCGGTTCATAAACATTCTGCTGTGCCCAGTTTGAAACTGAAATGGTGACAGAAGGTGTTTCTGTCCTTAATCTCCTCACTTTGTCCCTTTACTCAACAAGAGAACTCCTCAACTCGTTTCAGATTGTTTCCAGGTTACCTGTACATCTGTTGAAACTAATAGTTTTGAGTAGTGTCAGATATAACCAGAGAAGCGACGAAGTATGATGAAAAGATCTGAATTTAAAAGCAGGAGGAACGAAGTCAAAAAAGCTTGTCGATGTTGGAGTATGAACATAAAAGAGCTGCTAATTAGCTAGTTCTATTTCAATTTCAAGTGTCTAAAAAATTTCAAGGCCCTAAACAGTTAACAAGGTTTTCTGACACGTACTTGAAACACAAATGTAGAGATTAGATCGTCTTTGAAAAACAGTCAATTGCCCATGTTTAATCTAGTCGTTAAACTTCACATGAGGCAAACAAAATCTGACTCAAATCGATTTATTAATAGAACTTCATAAAAAGTTCCTTTAAGCTGGTCTTAATCCGGATTTTAAATAAAAATTCAACAAACAGTTTGTTTAATATTATCTACTCTGATCTTGTCACTTACGTTTCATTTGATGGCAAAATTCCCAAAAACATGATCTAACTAGAATCGCATTTATACCAGATTTCTTTTCCGAGTCAAATAACATGGGAAATTGAACAGGCTCGAAATATGAATTCAAAGTAAAACCAGAGAGGTTGATGCATGGCACTATTAGCAAAGGACAAACTGTCAACGTCTGTGGAATTAAAACAGTCCTTAATTCATCCCACCCAATTGCAAGAACAAAAAACGCACTGATCATCTCACCTTAGCTTGATCTCTTGAAAGCTTGGGGTTTTTTAATTTTTTACTCATCATACCTCAGTAAAAAAGAAAAATGAATTAAATTAACCGGTTCTTAATAAACCCGTGAAGTGATGAATCAATGACTGTGTTTATATGGAAGTCATATATGTGAACTGAGCTTATTATGAACCAACATAATGACCAGCTCCCAGCTGGCTTGTTAGCTCAGTTGGTAGAGAACTGCACCGGTATCGCAGAGGTCATAGATTCAAATACCGCACAGGCCTGAATTTAGTTATGTTCATTGCTACGAATATCGATTTAATACTCACGAGACTTGTTCTTTACTTTTTAACCGAGGAAGGGTCGTCTAGGGGCGTGATCGTACTTATACTACGGCGGTAGGGCTGTGAAGAGATCGACGGTGATACTTCCTTTCACTCGCAGACACGAGCAAGGACATAAGAAGAGATATTTCAACTTGTTAAGTAATTAGTCTCGTCAGTTTACCTGACTCAATCTGGGGAAAATGAGCTACTCTTTGTTTTCTTCATCCGTTAAATTTTAAACTAGATAACATCGTGTTTTTCCGGAGAAGGTGCAGCTAATTGTATGAAAAGAGTCAGCTAGAGTAACTCAACTATCAATAGATCACACCCATGTAAAACCCTAAACTATATCTTGTTGTATATAAAATTCTTTTATATGTTCCACTAGTATTACAACTGTTTCGGATTACTGATAAACATAGTAATTTTTTTTATATAACTTCAAGGTTAAAGTTTTCACACCTTGACGCCGATTAACCTTCAAGATGATTAAGACAAAATATACTACGTAAGTCCTATGAGATAGCATAAGCCAGGGGTGGAAAGTGTTTGACACCTGTAGAGGCAAGATCTTGACAGTTTAATATATCCCCCGCACTGATCTGGTTATCATTTAAAACACACGATCAGGCCAGCCTTCCCAGCATTTACAAAATAGGCTTACACACCTTTGCACATCTTACGTGTAGTTATTAGTGCACTCAGAGAAAAAAAAAAGCCATATCATCTAATGAAAGAGCAGTGTAACTTTGAAAAAAAACCTTCAGAGGTATTCTATTGCTAACAGTATGATATGAACATCAAACGGCATCGTCAACATCTGCTAATGATCAGTAGGATAGCAGGCTTGAGCAGAACCATGGTTTTCGAAAGATGAATTTTGAAAGATGAATGCACTAGTGTGTACTGAGGCTTAAGATTAACTATCCCGTCCATCCCAGTGTAAAACTAAGCAATTTTTAAACCAGTCTTGGGGTAAAATTCGTTACACTAACCTGAATTGATGAAGCGTCATGTTCAAACCAGATGCATCGGACATCTTGCAAAAGGCAACCAGCTCAGTAAAATAGTGCTGGGTTTTCAATTTCAGTTTGAGCCACGAAAAAATGAATACTGTTTGTATTCAATTGCATATAGTTTTTTTTTCAATCAGTTGGGTACAATGTAGGGTGTCTCTCTGACTAATCCCCTTATGCTTTTTTTTTTTTTTTTTGGCAGAGTATTACACGATAATGAACATAAGTAGTAGTCATCGAGCATTCCTCTGGATGGATGGAGTCTACCGCAGAAGAAACTTTCAGGCATAGATAAGTAAAAAAAACTTCAAAAACCGCCCGTTTAGCTATTAGGGTTAAAAATCAATATAAGTTTTCGAGTGTTTGATTTACAACCCATGACAGATAAATTGGAATGAAAAGAGACGATAAAATTTTAGCCATAGGCGTGAAACATTACGAAAGAATAGAATATGTCAAGCTGAACGGCTATTTAAAAGAGACCGTAAGTTGGACTAGCGACTAGGCAAGAATTGCTTAGTATCTGACTTTTGGTATCAAGATTCCGATGCCTTCTACCAACCGGAATCTTAAAGTTTAGTGGTATGGTCACCTGCATGAGTTCGACCTAGAACCTCTGAGAACTGCATTATCTATTCTTCTTCTATGAATAGATCTGTTTGTCTCGCTTTCACAGCAAGAACAATGGGCAATTGTGTAAGACATAAACCTGCCAGCTGTGGTAGATACAAGAGTTTTCTTGGCTTAATTTATAAACGATCTATCGTTCTCTCCCAATCGTTGACACTCAAATCCAGCATTTTTGCTGTGGTTATGGCCTGAAAACATAGTCGGCCTGGATTAACCATTGCAGAAATTATCGATGATTTCTGACAGTATAAAGCGAATCATGATGTGATTTCTAGCTTTTAAAGACGGTAAAAACGACAAAAAAGGCGCTTTTTAATCGATCCCTGTTGAAGAACTCGCAGTTTTTCATGGAATTTCCAAGTGCGCAACGACACGTGTATTAAAAAAAGCATCCCCCACGTTCTAACCACGCGCTTAGGTTATCACGTCATGCTCTGCTGAACGTGCAGTATCACGATGACTTATCTTGAACTTCAATCTTGCTGGAAACACATTCTTCACCCCCCTCCCCCCCTTCCTTCCCCCTAAAAAAACATAACCGAGGAGACGAATTAATTTGTGTCGTTAACGTGTCGTTGAAGGTTATCTCGTCATGCCCTGCTGAACGTGCCGTATCACGATAACTTGTGCTTTGAACTTCAATCTCGCTGGAAACACCGTCTTCACTCCCCGAAAACACAAATATATCCTAGGTACAACACACGAGACACATTCGGCAAATTTGTCTCGTTACTGCGGATCATTTGATGGTAGAAAAAAATTAACAAACAACAATATCACTTTCATAACTTATAGTCACTGTTGGCAGCCATACAGAAACTGTAAACACGTTCGGACAACTTGTTAGTTCTCTGCTTCACATCTATTTGACGGTGATCATTTTAAATTATACAAAATCAATGCATGTGACCCGCTTTTTTAAAAATAGGAGATCACAATTGACGAAAAACGACACAATACACTTCGAAACAGAGTCTTCGTGAACGCAGAACGGAAAACATGACGTCAAGAGTTTTCCCAGTGATTGGTAACCAGGCTTTGTCGTTTCGAATGAACACGCATGGGGGGTTTGACCACGAGACAGCGTTGCGAAAACATGATATGTGATCGAAGGCGAAGTGACGTTGTTAATTTTGTAGTTCACTCGGTTCTTCGACGAAAGAATGTCAGCTCAAGTGAAAGAAGGTGTCAAGCCATCCGGGGCTGTAAAAGTAACGGCTAAAAAACACAAATGGTATCTTGGAGGAATCGCTTCTGCCATGGCAGCCTGTGTCACACATCCGTTGGATTTGCTCAAGGTAATTTACACCATCAAAACAGTGATCAATCTTAAGGCGTGGACGGTTATTTTAAGGATTATTTTTGGGTAGTACTGTGGTGTATTCTTTATTCTGCCTCAGTTCTTGCTGACGAAAGGCCCAAGTATTTTTATAAATTGAAACGTTTTGTGTTGTGCATTTTCTCATTTATGTTTGATACGAACTATCTTTTGTTCCAAATGGAGATTTGTCCTTTAAAAGTGAAATTGGCGTGACACTTCGATGTCCTTAAAAAATCGTTAAAAGTATTCCCTTCTCTGTCTCAAAGTGGATAGAGAATACTGGCTTTATTTTATCCCGAGAAAAATGGCGAAGATTTCATGCGCGAACTGCTTGCATTAATTTAAAATAAAGTTGTTTTCTTTCAACTTGGTTCAGTGCTGACATCTCAAATGAAGTAAATACAGACCAAGTTTTACAGCAATCCTTGTAATGATTATGAAATAAAATTTCGCTTTTTACAGGAGTTCATTTTTTTATTCGTTCAATAAGGTCAAATTTTTTATTTAATTTTTTATTTTGTTATAATAAATCATATTTAAATGTTTTTTTTTTTACAGCCTAATGAAATGAAAGAACGAGAAATCCTATTTTTTTTCAGCTCTTTCCTCTGCAGCCATCCTACTGTTCTCCAACTTATTATGATTATGTTATTTTTAATTCTATTTCTTAAAACAAATTTATTTATGCCTCCTCACTTGTCTGTCAGGTTCATTTACAGACACAGCAACAGGTTAAACAAAGACTTTTGTCCATGGCAGTTCATGTTGTTCGAACACAGGGTGTATTTGCACTTTACAATGGACTGTCAGCCTCTGTCATGAGACAGGTATGGAAGTGAGATGTGGCCATGAAAATGGCTATTTAAATACGATTTTGGAGAAAGCTTTACTGTTGATATCACTATTGAAATTATTTCATGAAATAATGTATGGGAAAAAAGTACACACTTCTGATTAGCTGAAAATGAGCACATTCTCATGTAACATGAGTGCAAAGTTGTAACACAAATAAACTACAAATTTATTACAAATTGCACTGGCTCTACAGGCTCTTGCAATTTAGTTGTCTTTGAAAAATTTACTTGAGCTTATTAACACCAAATTGCAGTTAAAACTATGTTATTACCTATGCTTAAAACATAGTTGCATAAGATGTGTGTTACGCCACCGGAAAGATGTAAAAAATATTTCTATGAGTATGTCTTACAGCATAGCTCATCATGTAAGAATGGGGTGTTTTTGAATGTTTCTTCAAAAGTCTGAGAGAACTAGGGCATCATCAAGAAGTAATAAATTTGTCTAGACTGAGGTATTATGGAAGCTTAGTTTTAAATGTCTCAACTAATTGATCTCCACAATGCTTAATTCTTAGACACAGCAAAGGAACAAATGGAATGAGCTTGTTATTAGTAATTAGCAGTTAACTCATGGTCAGTTCACTTTCAGGAAAATATTTAATACATTTGGAGTAATTTCATGATAATCATTCTGAATTGGTTAGTTCTAAATAAGCCACTTAATGAATACACTCATAATTATATTTGTTTTTGGTAGCTTACTTATTCCACAACACGTTATGGATTGTATGAAGTGGTCTCTGCAGAGTTAAGAAAAGGAAATGGTAATTATTTTTTTGTCTAGTTTAGGTAAAGGGTATTGGGAAAAAATCTTTAACTTTCAGTGAAGAAACAAAACAGGTTATGTGTGTCTCGTTGAGAAAGAATTGTGAAATAAACAGTGTTTGATTAAATAAGTCGAAATATTTTGCCAAAGTTTGTTATAAGCTGTATAAGCTGAAACTACATCAATGACTTTACATGTAGTGTAGCACACCACCTGGGGTTTGTTGGAAGAGTTTGGAGACTTGTAATATTGTCAGGTATTACAAGGTTTTTCCCGGTAGTGAGGTACTTTGGATGAATGCTTATTATAATGATTACCTTAAAAAATGAATAGAGTTGGGGAAGGGGGGAGACAAAGTATTGTCAGAGTCCACTTTCTGTTAGTTGTTGTTTATAACTTGTGGAAAACCCTGGCATGTTTTTATTATTACCTTTTTACTAGCCTTTATGGCCAAACAAATTTAAAATACTAGAGGCTCTATTTCTTTTCTTTCTAGAGCCACTACCTTTTTACCAGAAAGTTGTAATAGGATCAGTATCAGGTAAGTTGTGTAGTTATAAATTAAAGTGGATAGTTTTATTGCTGATCAGCTGTTACAATTTTTTTTGTGTTGTTAGTGTGAAAGCGAAAAAGAGCTTTGGAACTGAAATTATATGAAATATCTCTGTTAGGTTTCTTGGGCGGAATTGTTGGCAACCCTGCAGATATGGTCAATGTTAGGTATGTACCAAAGTCAGATAAGGGTAACATCTGCCATTTAACTCAATTTTGAGTGTTATTCAATCAGTTAATGGTATCCTAGTGGTTAGTACACTGGACTCTGCATAAAATGAGAGGTAGAGTTCTGACCTTGTCACTGTGTTGTGTTTTTGGGCATGAACATCTTACATTCCCTCCCTCTCAGGAGAGGAGTATTTGTAAATAGATACTGGTAAACTTTCAGGGAAGTCTTACAAAATACTGTAGGCTAAGCCCTTGATGGACTGGGATCTGGGCAAAGTGGGAGAGGTAGGAATTCCCTTCATGCTAATAAAACTTAGATAAGCTCTGGCAGTATGGATTTTCTGGTTCATAAGCCTCTCTTTTTTTTCCCTAGTGGATGTAAGTTTATGACACATTATTTTTGATTACACAGGAAGGATGCATCTGTGATTCCTAGTTGTCCTATGATAATAACTGTTGTGTTGTCCAACTGTATGCATTATTTCTTGTTTCTTTCATTTTACAGAATGCAAAATGATGTCAAAACACTTGATAAAGCACTTCGAAGAAAGTAAGGTTTCCAAGTGGATTTATGTGATAATACTTGATTTTTTGAGATTTAAGTTTCCCCATTCAGTACACATACATGTTCAATAGTTTTACATATTTAATTCAGCCAGTAAAAAGTTGGTGTTACTCTTTTTTTTTTGTAGTTATAAGCATGTGTTTGATGGCCTCTATAGAACAGCAACTGAAGGTATGTAATCTAGCTGAAATAATTGAAACTATTTGTGTTCTTTTAAGAATTCACTTAAGTGCAGTGAGCTGTGCTGGTCTTGATCTCTCTTAACCCTTCACACCCTTGCATTAGTATGCATATTGTCCATACTGTTATCTATGTAACTCCAAAGCTACTAACAAGGAGAATTTGTTTAACAATCAAGAGTCTCTTTAGTTGGTGATCATATTTATTATTCTTGTGACTTCAGTGTATGATTCAGGGGTGATGTTGTAAGGAGAAGTTAGATGCTAGTCACTCCTAGGGGGTCAAAGGTTAAAGTTCGAAACCCTTTCCTTTGAAAAAAATTTTCTGAACATGTTTAATTTTTTTAGTAATACTTTTGTGTCTGAATTGATTATTGGTAGAGGGTGTGTCAACTTGGATGAAAGGTGTTACAATGACCTCATCTAGAGCTCTCCTGATGACTGTGGCTCAGGTACATATTCAAATAAGTCATACAATTTTCTTTGGACCAAATAAGCACAAGACTTCAGCTAACGACTTTTACTGAGAATGGTCATTATTTGATCAATTGCAAATCAATTGTACATTTATTTAGGTTAAATGGTGTTAAAATTACAGCTGCATGTAGTTACTAAAAAGTAAGTACCAGCCTTGTAGACCAAATTGATATAGAAGCACAAAGTGATATTCTTTATCACCTGCTCTCCATTGCCATGTCTTCTGTAGGTTGCATGTTATGATCAAGCAAAACAGCTGTTACTTGCATCAGGGTAAGTGTTACAAAATGATTAATGTTTACGAAATACTAAGAGTTACTCTCAGCATTTTTAGAATCTGTGACAAAGTTATATTGGGGTTTTTCCCTTGCTAATACATGTGTACAAACCAATTCTGGTACAACAAAGATCATATATTGCTTCTTTTGTAGATATTTTAAAGACAACATTGTTGCACATTTCACTGCAAGTTTTATAGCGGTAAGAGAAACTAGATAGGAAAGGAATAACTCATTTAAACAAAGAACTTTTTTAGACCATAAGGTACAGATGTATTAACCTTTTTTAGGAAGCCATAGACATTTCCATTCAAAAACAATAAACATTTTTGCCACAAAGAGACTTACATTTATCACAATCCATTGATTTAATAGTATATGTTTGGAGACAGTGTGCAATATATGTCATTGCATGACAATGTTGATCCCTTGCTGTGTCAATTTGAAACTTATTATAATTTATTTACAGTCAAGGTACTTAATTGTTGGGAGATTAGTTGTTGTAGTCTAAATCCTGTGATACCATTTCAATTCTTTTTGAATTATGAACTTTTGAAATGTCTGTGTAGGGTACAATTGCTACAAGCATAACACAACCTGTTGATGTTATGAAGACAAGACTTATGGAAGCAAAACCTGGGCAGTACAAGGTAAACTCTATTTGAGAAGAAATATTCTTATTACAAGTAAACCTCTCAGTTACTTTAATTTACATTTCTAAAGATGCTTTGGTATAGATGGTGTGTAATTTTCCCCTTTTCTTACAGAGTGTGGCCCACTGTATACTTTTTACGGCAAAACTTGGACCTATGGGATTTTATAAGGTAACTATTGTTAGGAGAGAAGAAGCTCTTGTAATAATGCCATGAAAAATTCTGATGTGGCTTCTGAGCTACTTCTCAGTACCATACATACACCCTATTTGATGATTTGATTAATATAATACAAGTGGATATTTTTGTGAGGTGAGTAGTATTTTTCTGAGCAAGGAAATTACAAGCAAAGGTTGGATCATTCAAGGTTGGATTGTTCAGTGTGGCCAATTTGCTGCTTTCTGCCAGTATATTTACCCTGTCTACAGTGTAATCCTGTGGTATATTTTGCTCATTCCAGTCTTTTAATATGGTAAAATGGCGTAAATGTTGCATGATAAATTTTGATATATCATTCACCAGTTGAAAGTGCTCTGTTTTAGTAACCCTTAATGCTTTTTTTCCCTCCATTTATAGGGTTTTATCCCAGCTTGGGTACGTTTGGCACCTCACACAATTATTACTTGGATCTTCCTAGAGCAACTAAGATTGCTCTTTCCTGTGAAACAGGCAGTGATGTAACTGACTTCAGAACATATTAATTAATATATTCATTTGATATCATTCTTACTTCAATTTAAATACACAAATTCAGTGAGGGTTATTTGGCTTTTATGGAAAAATTAGTTAGGTTGTATTATAGATTCTTACCTATTATTTTAACTGTTTTGAGACTTGCCAAAAGCCATATACATGTATTGATTAAAATTGGATTAAAAGATACAGTCATAAAAAATGTTTATTAAATAACCATTCAGAGGTTGCTTTTCCATAAAAACTAGTTGCAAGATGGGGTATGGTGTCATGTGTAAGTAGCCATTGATAACATGAAGAAATGGATTTATTATTTAACTTTACTATGTTAATTATGACCACCAAAAAAAATTGACCACTTAAAGTTGGGTTTTTCTTCTCCAGCACATTTAAAAAATCTTGTAATTTTTTTTTTCTAATGTTTTCTGCATCTCATAACATAATGAATCTGAAGTGCACTTCAGTTCATGTGGCAAATTAATTTTCTTTGAATGGTTCAAGTCTCCAGCTTTTTTTAAAGTAAGTAAGGTGAATGAAAGAGATAAAAAGGTGTAGGTAGCGCTTAATGTTGTTAGGACATGTTAGAGGATGAAGTGCTCAGTTCAGAAATGTTTAACTAAATAATATGAAAAATCGAATATGTAGGAGTAACAAAAAAAAATATGAAAAGATGATCAAGTAACCCAAGAAACTATGAGGGAGAAGTAAAAAAAGCATTGATGTTGATTTTTATTTTCATATCGAGGTAACCAAATAGGTATTCAATTAAATTATTTCATACAAGTTCAGTGTAACTTATGGAAGTGAAGTACTTTAATTATGGATCAAAAGGAGATGTAACCATAAAATTGGAGAATAAATGTGAAATGCGAATGTATTTTACTTTTCTTAATTTTTTATTTCCATTAATCTTATTTCAGTTTCTTTCCCTTTCAAGTTGTCCGGGGATGGAAATTTTCACCCTATAAATGGTTTTTCAGTGAAATCTCTTACGTGCATTTTGGGGTTAATTCTACGAACAAGAAAAAAAAACTGTGGAGAAAAGTGTCCTTACCTAAACAGGGCCAAATGTTCAAACAGTTGAAAGCGCGCTGTGAACCGAGTTAATAATCTTTCTTGTACTACTCTTAACTCACGAAGCCTTTAAGACCACTCGCTGCACGGTAAACTTGGATAGTGAACATGTTGGTTTTAGTTATTTTTGGTTTTCGAGGAAGGTGAAAGGTTCTCATATCTACTAGGGGTGAAAAGACAGTTCAGTTTTCAAAACTACAAAAGAAAATGAATTTTGTTTCGTGCAACCTTACCTGAAATTAACGCAAGTTTTCAACTCCTTCGGTATCCAATAACCCCCAGTTGTCGACTGCTTTCTTTGAGCTTGAAAATATATAAATTTCACTACCAACAATACTGTAAACTGGTCACGAAACTAGCTGTTAGAAAAGTAACCTGACTTACAATACAATTGCCTCATTCAATTAAGTCTGTTTTTGCTTAAGGAGGATTGCCATCCGTGTCGCAATTGAAATGCGCACTAAAATACTCGAATTTCATTAGCTCAGAGTGGCGCGCTTTGTTACACCTCAAACTCCGCTTCGGTTTTCCAGAGGAGGAAGGCAAGAAAATCACCTGAAACCTGTTGACGATTGGCTTTGCCGGTATAACCTTGCAGTATACAAAGGTGCAGCTGATTACAACTTCGCTCTGCCAAAAGATCTTTGCTTTTTCCAAACGACAAATTTTCAGAAATATAAACCGACGGAGAAAAACCTTAACTTTCCAATACGAGTCTACTTCCCCACAGTTTGAACGAAAGACATCTGTAGTTTTACCGAAGGAGGTAAGTTTCTGATGCAACTGTGGTGCTGCGTCGGTGGGAGAGTATAACAGGGTAATTTAGTGTTATCAACTGAGTTGAAAAAGTAAATTGGCCACCGTAAAGAGTTTAAAGGCTGATGTTTCGAGCGTTAGCCCTTCGTCAGGGCGATTGGAGGAATTGCGGGTTGTGTGTGTGGGTTTAAATGGAGTTACGCGATTGGTGGGAATATGGCGACGAAAAAACAAGAATAAATTAGTCGTCAACCAATTTACTTCAGGCCTTTACTACATGGTTGATGGAAAAGCAACGAAGCAATTCGATGTTCTCTCTTCATACTGAAGTAGCTTTATTCATTATTTTTAGTTTGATGTGTTCCCCTTACCTAACCTTGAAACTCAAGGTCTCTCCATTTCAAGGGCTAAGACCAGTTTTTACCATCTGAGTGCGTTTTTGATAAAGCTACTAACGTCCACCGATTCTATCACCTCTTGGAGGCTAACTAAATAACACATAATATTTGCACTCTGACATCAATTTTGTGTAACAAATGTAATTCATATCCCGTAAAGCCAAAACAGACTTACCATCGATTCTGGTTATATGATACGGAATGTATGCAAAAGACTCAGAACAAGTGATAATATCAAGACTGACATCTGTACGTGTCTGCATATCGAGTTAAAATAATTCCAACTCAGTTATATTCTCCGACTATCTGATGCGTACTCAAAATCTAACACGCTTGTTATTTAGAGTGAAGACTGGAGGAGAGGGCCTGCCCCCTCCCCCCTCACCCGTTACTTACGCATAAAAAAAGTCCCTCTTCAATCCCAATCGCTATTACAAATACAGGCCAGGAAACACTCCACATCATACACATTCAGCAATGAGGCCAGCTCAGTGATGTATAGCTTACCTATATACGAACCAGCCGCATATTACTTTCTATACAAAAACAAGTTTAAACTTTTTTCACCCAGGTTAATTTAGTGGAGCACCTCCTTGCCTTTTCCTTGCAATTACTGTACAGATACTCAGCCTACACATTGCGAGAATGATTCGCGTTTGAGATACCAACTGTTTCCACGTCTCAACAAGTACCTAAAAACTGTAGCCTTTGAGTTTCTGCGTGTCACAGTCTAAAAACTGTTATTAATTTCTATTGTACACCGACTTTTTGAGCTATTGACTTCAACAACGTACATCATGAAACGTTAAATACTTGAAACTGTCATGGACAGAATGGATCTTACACCACAAACTCATCAGTATGACAAGTTCCTCGTAAGTTAACTCCTTGAGTGTTCACAATAGTGTCGCTGCTCGTTGAGTCTGACCGCTTGCATCTCTCTAGATTCCTTAGACTTTGAACGTAGTCTGCTTCCTCATAAACGTGTTCACTTGGACTTAAGGATGCACCCTGTTGTTCAGGGTCTCCTTTAGTACCATCGACATTTTCAACCACGTCACTTGCCTGAGGTTCCTGGGACGACAATTCTGACACTGTCGATTCTTTCTCACATGGACCAACACGCGATTCATCCGTTTGGTCCCGGCGTTCATGATTCTGCAAATTATCCTCCACTATCAATGTAATCCCCTTGTTGTTGAAAGCACAGGGAAGAGTATCAGGGCCACTGCAAGTACTTTCCAGTGTGCCAGATCTCTCAATGGGGATCTGAAGATCAGTTAAACTCTGACGATTCTTGTTATCTAATTCCGTACTATCGGACGCGTCTGGTTTACTTGAAATAATATCTATTGGTCGTGCATAGCCTGAGCTAGTTTCCGATACCACACTGTTTCTGCAGCTGTCCGGAATGAGCTCCAAGTAAGTATGAGTGCTAGATCGCTTAGAGTCAACACATTCTTTAAGATCCTTGCAAGTACCTATACTCGACCCAGAATCCTCCTTTTCAAAGACCTCCCCATAGTTGCTTTCTTCACCCGTTGAGGAGCGACACTGTGACGCGACCAATCCTGGAATCTGGCTAATTCTCACCGAAGCATATGGGGAAGCAGGATCACTGTCAGGCTCAAGCATGGCGGAAGAGACTCCACTATCTCTTCCATCGCTATCACGATTTGAATACCGCTGGTCCCACCCATTTAGGCTTTCGGTCTTTCGCCTTTCGTTATCCTCGGTGACACTTGCGTATGGGTGATCTTCTTCAGCATTATCTTCTGGCGTGTCACTCTCTATCGGACTTGCAGACCGAGTGCTCGCCTTGCTTTGAGAACTTGCTCTTCCACTGCTTTCACTGCGGGACGCTTTCTCATCACTGCTAACACTTGCATAGGAAGGTTCCACAATATTGTTGTTCTCACCCACCTGGTTACCCGGTACACTTTCATAAGGGTGGTAAATGTCCACGTCAAAGGCGGTCCAGTTGATTTCTCTCAAAAGTAGAAGAGTGTCTAAAGACTTGGAGTGCCTGCGGCATAGGTTAGTTTTCCTGGCATCACTAATATCATATGCTGCCAATTTGTCGATGCAACCCATCGAGCCCTTTCTTGGTGGTGGTGGCACAGGTGGCAATGACGGTGATCCACAGATTATTTTGTTGTATGTGCCTCCAAAACTGGACGATTTCACCAACATTGGATGGGCCCGCATGGGCGGTGACTTCTGATGAGATGGGTACGTTCCACTTTTTCCCCTGTTTTGCGAGATTTCAAAAAACCGCAATCGATCAAGGCTCTTTGAAAAACGTTTACTAGGAGCAGGTGGTAATGGCCTATTCTGAAATATGTTTGATACACTCTTTGTTCGTGAACCAAGTGTGAACGATCTTATCTTCAGATCTAACTCCTCTGGAGAGGGTGATCGGCCATTGAACATGGGTTTCAGTGAGCTGCTTTTACCCAAGGTTTGGCAGGATAATATAACAGGAGGCGTGGTGCACCCATTAACATTCCTGCCCTCGAAAAGGTCTCCTGCAATGAAATTATTGAAATATTGAAATGTTCACCATTTAAATAAAAATAAAAGAACGATGATTAAAAAATTTCCCTCAAAATTGCCGAGCTTTTTAAAGGCCTAATTTCATTGAAAGAATAAACAAAAATTGTGAAAACAGTAACGTCAGCTACACTGAACTATATTTAAAAAATTCAACGAGAGAATGTCTTCTTATGTAAATATGAATTTTGGGATATTATTCTATATTAATGTTTGATGTCTGAATCAATGGATAACTTTTAGTTTTAGGAGTTTTAACATATTCAGCAGATAAACGAGGATAAATCACACAACCTTTTAGGTCCCTAAATGGTCAAGGCATAATACAGAGCCTCATTTTTGTCTAATTGTTTGAGATGCCATTACAATACACATATTAATGGATACAGTATCATTAAGTCAATTAAGGATTCCTTTGAAACCACGTACAAAGCTATCACAACACATGTCAATATTTTAGATGCATTTTTATGATGTTTCTATCAAATTTTACAACTCAATAACTTGCAAAGTATTCTCTTTTACCGTCACTTAGGGCACTGCTGACTTCATCATTCACTGAGCTGTAAATATGATCCCTTTTCCCTGCCCTTGGCAGAGTGTTTCCTTGAAACTGTGCATCCTTCTTTCTTGACTTCTTGTTTTTAGTAAACTTCACAGCTTCCCTGTGTTCTTCACTTTTGGGCGCAATTCGTTTTGTTCCTATGTATACTCGTTGGTGGCCAAGTGAGTCCAAAGGAATCTCATATATCTGAAGTTCAGGAGTCCCTGGTTCTTGATTAGCTGCAAAAGATTAAACAAAAAAAAGAGTTGAAAAGTAAGAAGATAATGAATGAAACTAATTCAAACTTATTTAACTTCATCGTTGAAAATCACTGAAGTGATCAGGATTGGTATACACTGCCAAGCATATTAAATGAGACAGATTATACAAGCTGACCTTACAAGAAATGACACATTGTACTATCAGTGACAGGTTGCACTTAGAAAAAAATTTACAGCTTGAGAACTTTGTACAATTTTTACGAATTTGTCAAACTTACTTGCCAAACTATCAAGGAGGAATTCTGACTCTCTGTGATAAAAAGAGGTAACAAATGATCACATCAGTTATAGTGATACCATGGTATTATATTTTTATTGTCAAAATTGCATTTTCCTGTTAACTGTTGATTTACTAGTTTAGACCCATAATGAATAAAAACAATATTTGAACAACAAACAATAATGAAATGCATCCTTATTGACAGCTATATCCAACAGGTAACAAAAGATATTCTGAGTCTATATGGCCCTTCAAACAACATATGACATCTACATTCTCACCTTCCTGAAAAACACACTGATTGGACCAAAATATCATCTAACTTACACATACTGACAAGATATCAACTACTAACTAACTTGAGGACTTAGCACTAAGAAGGACCTTCCTGTTTAGAAATATTCCTTTTTTCAAACTAACTTATGAGAACAACTTGGCATTCTCATGCATGACAGGATTGGCTCAAACTTTTCACAACTGTCCCTCTCATGGTCAATTTTCATTATCAAACTGAGCTCTTTTCCTATGCAAAACCCTCCTTTTGATCAATCACTCACCAAAGTCGAGTGTCCTAAAGATAATATTATTTGAATGGAATCATCTTTCTCACTTCCTGTTCTAACTGTTTATATTTACCTTGTGAAAGCAGGGCTCAACTCTAGCTCATTGTCATCCCAAACCATGTATGAACCCTGGGTTTTCCTACAAAAATAGAACAAGCATTAAGAGGAGCTAACCTAATGCTGCAAAATAGACATGGAGTCAGGCAACTTACTATTATTAATTTTAATAAAAGCCATACGGATGTAACAACCACACTCACCACCTTTCCAGCCGTGCATAAATGACACACACTACAATAGTGATGATAAAGATCACTCCAAAAGCTATGAGAATGTAGACCCAATATGGAACTCCACCTGTAACAAGATATTTAAATTGAATAGGATTTAATTGAATAACACATTAAGAACTTTTAAAAAGTATCACGGTCATTTGCTGTAACAATACCCTAACATGACCAGCCAAAGAGGAAAAACAAAGATAATGGAGGAAGTAGATAACAGCATTGCATGGGTGGTATAAGGATGTAATTACTGGGTGGAGCACATAGAACATACCAATATTTTGTTACAAAATCATGGAGTCCCATTAAGATTATAAAATACCAACTAAACAATTAAACTAATTTAAAATATGTTTTGATGTAATAACTTGACCACCAACATCAGGTTTACTTAGTCATTAGAGGTCCAAATCCAAAATTAATGCATATTGAAGACGATGATTGAAAGACTAATTTACATGTAATGAGATAATTGTGTTTGTACCCACAACAGACAGATAACCTTTGTTATAAGCATAATAACTGTTAACCAGATGTGTAACTTTTAATTTGGGCTTTACTGAAATGGAAGCCACAACAGACAAGTTAAGACAATTCACATCAGCATCTCACTTCACTTGAATAGGCTTTTAAAGTTGTCACTATAGACTTAACCTTTTTCTAAATGCCATTTATACATCTTTTATTTTCTATTTCTATATTTATCACCTTCATCATCACTTTCTTTGGTGGCTGATGGGTCACGAACAACTGGTTTAGTACTTATAGTTTTCTCTGGCATCTGAACAGCATCATTCTCTGTGGATGATGCAGAACTCAATCCAGACTTCATACTTCCTTTAATAACTCCAGGCCCTGATGTTAAGGTCATTGAGGTATGAGTAGTTGGTTTTGAGGTAGATTTTGACACAACTGTACTGGTGGAGTTGCTGGTTGTATTTGGTGACATTGGCTTATTATCTACTCCATTACTTGAAGTAGGACTTGTTGCATTGCTAAACCACACTGATGAATTGTTGCCTGCAACAAAATTGTTTCAAAATGATAATAACATTGTTTAGCTATGAGTTAGTATCATTTTAACACTGAAGTGGAACCATAATGAGATGTCATGACAATCAGACTGACAAACATTTCCTTCATTTCAATGCAAAGTGCTGACTGTAAAGTACAGTCTGCACACAGCTCAAGTGGTCTAAATAACATAGTTAATACTTCCAATAAACTTAGGGATAAACAGACAAACGGGTAACTGTTAATCTAATCATTACTATGTAATTATTTGCAAAAGTAGCATCGAACCTCAGATCACTCAGTTCTACATTTTCACAAAACTTCAACAAACCCATGTGCACACAATAGTAATAATGTTTTTACGTTCAACCTCATACACATACTCTAAATCAAGAAATTACATTCCCAACTTTTCGGTTCTCATATTATGTCTTCGTTAAGTCGTGGACAACTCATTCAATATATCTAAATATAACGAGTGTTTTGCTTGGCTAAGCGAATCATTAAAAAAATAAGAACGGCTGAGAAAAATTTGAAAGAATTACGCGCATCATTAAATTAAAAATCAATATAAAAAATTCGATTTCTTCGTTTCTTGGGTTCCCGGAGACTGAAAAAAAAATATTGCGATAAGACAATGCTCAAAGAGGAATGTTGCCAATCAGTAATTTACTCCAGGGACCCTCAAAGTTTTTCACTTCATTTCTTGAATAGTCAAACCTTAGCCCGCCCTTTATCTGAAGAAGTTTTGATCTATAATTGCGTCGATAACTGCCATACAAATACATATCAAATCAAGATGAAAAACAGATCGTCAATGGCAACACGTATGTCCTGAACGACATCAGTAACTCATGTAAACAAACGTTCTTTTCAAATGAATATGTAATTTCTATCTCGAAGTACGAATCTTCTCATATAGCGGAAATCTTCCCATTTTCCTAGTTGAGGGCTAATATATAATAGTGTCTTCCAATCCTCAGGAGAAAGGAAATCCTCAAGACCCAATCAAACCGGAAAAAATGGACTGAGTTCACAAATGAATGCGAGCTTTTAGATCGAGTTTGGCAGGCTTTCTATTGGGCACAGTACCTGAATGGGATTTGTAGTGTTGCGAGAGCGAAGTCATTTTCTAGTTACAGATGATACAAGAAGCTCTACTCTATAAATTTCCCAACGCTATCTAAATGTGTTGAGTGTGTCACCGAATAATATCAAACAACCACCGAATCTTTACCGGCCCCTCTGACTACAATCAAGTTGTTTTTCTCGCAAACACCTGATAAGCTTTGCGATCTGTTTTCGCTCTAAATGCACGTACCCAAGTACTTACCTTCGACAATTAAAGCCTTCCGTAGAATTAACAGCTGAAATATAGCCACAAGAAGAAACAGAGTCGCCATGATAATTTACTGCGATAATATTTTCGAAGTCTTGAGAAAACCACAGCTTCCTTGAGCTAGAGAAGATACAATTGTTCCCAAGCAGAACTTCCCTTTTCCATTCACCGTAAGCCTTTTAAAATAAAAAAAAATCGCTTCAGAAATTATTTTCCCATACTGATGGACAGCGAAGAAATCGGGGAAATCTGTAACAGAAAGAACAAATTGTAGAGTTCATGGCGATCAGATAGGATGAAAATGTTACCCTTCGGGGAGGTATGGGTTAAATTTCAGCGCCCTCCAAGTAAATAATTACCAGAAATGAGCCTCGCGTTTCTTCCCGATTTCTATCCTTTCCACAGCTTTGTGCTAAAAAGAATTGCCATCATTTAAAAGCACTCGCGCGGGATAAGTCGTAAAGCACATACAAGATAATAACTTAACAATACACAGCTACATCCTTATACCGGAAACAGGGAAAACTTTCTCAGGTTGGGCCTTGGGAGACTCGTATGTCAAAAATGTGACGTATTTCCGGGGTTGTTTTTCACCTAACATCCCTCCTAATTTCCTCAATGAGAAATCTAGGGACGAGATTGAAATTTGAAAATAACACTTGAGAATTTATGACATTACTTTTCCTTCATCTGCATTTGTGATGTGAACTTTATTAAGGCAATCCTTTCAAGACTTGAGTATCGTGCGTTTCTTTTATTTTTCTACACTGGTTTTCCGCTGACCCAAGCTAGCGCACACCCACTTTGGCAAATACCAACATGGCGGAAACTCTGTGATACGTTTAAATGTTGGCCGATACTCTGTTTTCCTCTCTCTTTTTCGTTAAAAGCGGAGTACAGATGATTATTTAATGATGAAGAAACAGTTTTATCGTGTGAAACAACTGGCTGACCAAAGGGTCGGAAGGTAATGGCTGCTCTTTATGAATTAGTTAACATAGTGGACGGAAGTCAACCTCAGTTGACTCCTTCAGAACTCGTTTCTTTGACATCTTCTAACTTAGCACTCATTGATATGACACGTAAAGCATGATTTGATTGGTTCTTTATTTTTCATGTGTATATAAATATGTTCTTAGAGCGGAGAAGACTGAAATTTTAACAGAGGATCTACAGCATGTGAGTAAACACTGATTGCATGATTTTATCTTATCTAACAAATATGCAGACAAATCGAAATAGAATAATATCAAATGTTTTGGTTTCCAACATCTTTGATGCATTTTATATGAAAGCAGCAACTCAGAGGTTTTAGATATAGCAAGCTTGAAGCAAAATCAACGTAGCTTCCTTATCCAACATACTTATTTACAAAAAAAAATAATAAGTTTTCTACTACTGGCTCTTTAGTATCAATTACTTATTATACAATACCAAATTATTTGCAAATTATTGTGTCCATAATTGAGCGAAGGAAGATGATACAGTTAATTGCAGTGCATGGAATGAAATTTCCTCATTCTAAATTGTATTCAGAAATTTCACGCTAGGGATACATACAGTATCAACAATCTAAGCATGTCATAACATTTACAGCCTTAGGCCTCCTTATGTAGACATTCTTCAAAAGCATTTCTATTCAACTGCACCTGATTTTCACTGATCAGTCAATCATAAGGAGCCATATTAGAGCTGTTTGACTAAAAAATGGAGCACAGACTGTATACAATACATTGGATCCCTGTCAAATTTAATCCTAATACATAACCCATGTTGTCACTGAGTTTCCTGAAGTACACTTGATTACGTATCATAAGGTTAAATTGATATAGGTCTGAGGTTACAATCCTCATGTGGAACTCTGACATCTTCTTTGCACCACAGTCGTGATAAATACTTCATTATTCCTAAAAGTCTTTGGTTGTGTTTAATGTACATTATTCAGTAACTGCAAGAAGAACTCATGAAATCACTTTGTTAATTTGATTTACTATGAATTTTTTTAAAAGGTTGAGAAGACTGTTGACAAAATCAAACATGCATGTCAAACAACAAATAAGAGGCTAGCTGCCTCAATGCAAGGCACTGGAATGGATTTAGAGAAAAGATTGGTAAGAACAGAAAATCCCCAGATTAATTCAGTCATCAAGTTAATACATTTTCTTATAAATAGGTTTATAAATATGTGATGTCTCATGAACCAAAGAATTGGACACCAAGCCTACAGGTAGCTGAAGAGGCAAGCACAAGTACACTGCTAATGGCCAGTCACATGTGAGGGGAGGAGCTCAAAAGAAAGACCTTCCCTGGAGTGATTTGCCTCTTGTGCTTGCCTTAAAGCAGAAAAAGACATCTTTTAAGCACTTTAATGTCACTAGAAGCTATCACTCAGAGGGTATTACTATCTGTTGTAGGCAGTACTATTCCTCAAGTCATTACGTGGTTCGGATGATCTTGCTATGCTGTGGCCTCAAATGAGATCTGAACTTATGGTAATCATCTACCATATCCATCACATTAAATGCATACATTACCCCCTTACATAATTGTTTCATGTAATTTGACCTTCAGTAAAACCAACAGAAATCAAAGGCATTCTCTGGCAGAGGCCTTACGTGCAAAGATGCATGAAAAGGACTTACTAACTAACTTTTATGCCGTGCTTCATGTCTTTGAATTCGAGTTTAACTACATGGTCATCAAAGTCATGGTTTACAACTGTAAATCTTGAATTACATTTCTTTCATTTCAGGTAACAATTTGACAGAAAAAAAAAATCAGTATTTTTCTAAGGATTAATCTTGCATGAATTCACAGTCCAACCATAGGAAAATGCAAAATGGCTCTAACACGTTAATGTCTTACAAGTATTTGTCATCATCCATCTGTTGCTCACAGCATAGCAATGAGGTCAAATGTTTTTTATTTTATCATAAAAATAACACCTAGCCTAATGCATGATGATAATGCAGTTATTATGATGCACATTGTCAACAAGAAAAAAATAATCATGGTAAAAACTTGAGGCTGAAGCCATCAACCAATCCAAAGCAACAGTTGAAAAACTTATTTCTTTTGTCTTTTTTAGTTACTCTTTTAGCTCTATGCTGGTGTATGTTGTCTAAAGTATTTGTAAGCAGCTGCCTTGTGTTTTGCCTTCTCCTGGTTGGGATTTGTTTTCTTTTATTAATTTTTGTCTCTCTTCTCTTTTTTTCAGAGAAAACTTCACCAAACAGCTTTGGCACAAACCATGTTAGAATCAGGACAGCAGTTAGGTGAAGATTCTCTTTTAGGGTGAGAGCTAGATCTCTTATTTCTTGTTATGTGAATGGTTCTTATTCATCATCTTTGCACTTGAGTGTTCTCTTATTGATTTGCAATTACCAAGTTTGAATAAATTATAATTAATATCTACTCATGAATACTAAATGTTATTAGGACAGGGTAAACAATCTGCACCTGGTCATGCCAGGTATTCTCCCTTTTTCTTACTGCAGAGAATTTGGTGTTAGATCCAACATTACCCTCCTGTTTTGTTACCATTCTTCTTATCACCTTTTGCTCAAAAATCTAGTGATCATTTCAATAAACTCCTATTTGATTATTTAAGGAAGTGAAAGGTGTAACTGGTTATGTACCAACAGATAACAGCATAAACTGTTTCTTTCAGTAAAGTGATGCAGAAATCAGGGGATGTACAGACTTCACTGGCAAGAGAACTTGCAGAGTATGAAATGCAAGTAGAACGGGATGTCTTAGCACCCATGACATCACTTCTTGAGGTGAACAAGTGTTTCAACAATATATAACTTCTGAATCATATGTGGTGTTCTATGTGCACACATTGTATGGTCATCTATAGTAAATATACTATGTGCCCTAGTGAAGTGAAGGAACAAAATCTCTTTGAAAAATTCTTAGAAAAAAAAGAAATTTATTTTTGTGGTGTTATTGTTTTTATCCTTTCCTCTGCATGCACTCTAACCCTTTGGAGATCTACATTGTACATAACATGCACATAATCCTATTTTGCAAAACTGTATATGTTTTTAATTTTAACAGAATGATATCCCAAATATCACACAAATAAAGAAGAAATTGACAAAGACCAGGCTGGATATGGATACCGTTAAATCAAGGTAAGACATCTTATTTTCATACAAATGATTAAAGCAGTCAAAAGTATTGCTCACCTTTGTAAGATTCTGTGATGCAATAATCAAGATATTGATCTATAGTATGAACACTTATACTTCATGTGAGATCAAGCTACATGCACAGTTGAATGAGGTCCCTAGAGCTGTTTGGGAAACTACTGTTAATGAGTGTCAAGGTTTAATTCTGAAACCAGCAATTATTGCTCTTTATGTTGTTATCATGATTAATATCATTAAAAAAGTTTACATTTGTAATACTTTTTCTCAGTAAGGGTGGCATGCAGTGACTAACCCTTGTGTGGGAATCCACCAGATCAGGTCTGGACTAAATTTGATAACTCCCATAGTAGCTGTAGGCCTATATTCAGTGCAATTTGATCTTGGTATTATAACCTTCCTTTTGTTTCCTGAAATTTGGAATGTTACACTTTAAGATGGACAGCTGCTGTCAAAGTCTCCCATGGAGCAAATAAGGACATGTTAGCTGCCGCATCAAAGGCAGATGCACTGAAGGATGAGTATGAGGAAGAAACTGCCAAATTTGAAGCCTGTCAAGTGAGTGTTCCTGCTTTGAATTAGTTATATGTTACAGATGAAACTATCAATAAACATGTGACCTTGTTTGATAGTTACATAACTTAAAAGAAATCTGTGCATTGGTTGTTTCTTGCATTCACTTGAATTGACATGTCAGAACAACAAGAACCAAGAACAGTCCTGATCTTCTGTACAACTCTTTTTTTTTATCAGACTTTATGATTTTGAAGGAGAGCTCCCCCAACCAACTGTCAGCAGATTGTTGGCAGGATGTCAGCCAAACTTTTGCATCCTAACTAAATAGTATTACCTAGTTTGTTCTGAATTGGGCTTCTTTTAAACCCACAATAGCTTATTGAAATAATTACAGGGTAGTTAAAATTATGAAATTTAATATGTGGTTATAGTTTTTGTTCATATAACAAGTACCTTGAATTATCTTTTTCCAGGACACTCTCACCACAGAACTTTTAAAATTTGTTTCAAGGGAAGGAGAATATGCCAACTGGATAATAAAGGTGTTGTTTATAACTATCTAAGAGCTAAATGCTAGTTTCTTTGTAATAAAGTTAATTTCATCGTAGAGCCAGACACTTATTTCAAGGTGAACTATTTTACATGCTTCTTTCATGTTTCAGTACATTGAAGCCCAGCTGGATTATCATCAAAGAGCCACGTCAGTACTTGATAAAATCTTGCCTGGTCTCAAGTCTCTCCTAGGTAAACTTGGCTCTTTCTAATATTGGTTTTGGTTTTTGCAACAAGGTATGACATAGTGATACATATTTCTCTGATTTGACCTCAGAGAAGTAAAATAAATAGGTGAGTTAGGGGGATTGGGCATATGTTCCTAACTGTATTTTTTTACGTCATTTTCTGATGCATTTAGATGAATCAGAACTTCAACCAGTGTATGGCTGTCCACTGGAGGACCATCTTAGAATACAGGAAAGAGAAATAGCCTTTGTGATTGAAGAATGTGCCACATTCCTGTACAGAGAAGCCCTTGATGAACAAGTAAGGCTGTGCCCTTCCTGCAATTTATCCTACTATGTCACTGGTATAAACACAGCTTTAAATCTGATTTTCACCCATGTTGACTTGGTGGCTAATATTGTTGTAGGGAGTAATTAATAATTGTTTTTATTGATTTTCTTTTCTTCTTTTCAGGGACTATTCAGACTTGCAGGTAGTACTGCCAAAATCAGAAAACTTACAGTAAGTTTTTTTCATGGCTCTCAGTTATTTGAGAAAAGCGAAAGAGCTAGTGTTTGAAATAAATTTTATGATTTGTAACATGATTCCAGTTTACCTGTTCACTCATTGGTTTACTTGTTCATTCATTTATTCCTTGATTGTTTTTACTTTTATTTTATCAGTAATAGTAAATAAATGTGGCATCAATTTAAATATTACCTTGTGCATCATTGTGTTTGTTACAAAATTTCAGGCTGAATTTGATGCTGGCTTGGTAGACTTATCAGAGTTTGAAGGCGATGTTCATGTTGTCACAGGTATCATATCATTAATTATAATCACTGTAACATCAGTGATACTTGCTAAACAGCACCAAAACTGAAATGAACAATTGCAATCAAACTACACCACATACATCTTTTGTCCTAGTAAAAAAGAATAATGTCCTTTTAGTTTTTAACACTAATCTACTTCTTTCTTTACAGGAGCGCTTAAGCAGTATCTTAGAGAGCTTCCTGAGCCCTTAATGACTTCTAAGCTATACAGTGAATGGATACAGGCTTCAACGTAAGGAAATACCATGGTTCCTTAATGTAAACTATTGAAAATGCATGTTGTGCAAGGTTATGGTTGTTGTGACTTGCTAAGCCTTAGAGATAGCACAAGTGTGACCCACATTTGTGTACACTAAAGGGCGTGACAGGTGGAAAAAGTCTTGCCTCGTTTAGATCTCTTTCTCTGAACACACCTTTTCAGAATAACACTTTGTGTTGTACAAAAACTCAATTCTTTCCAACCAATAACTTTTAAACAGGTGGTTGGGGCTAGAACCTGTTGTTCAGCTTCTTCAGCCATTTCTTTTACGTAAGGCAGACACATTTTTAGACAGTTCCTCAGTACTTTGCTTGGCAGTGATTTACCTCCTATGAGGTGACTGTATACTTTTTTTTGATTACAGGATTCAAGATAATGGTACAAGGTTACAAGCATATTGGACTATTGTAGAAAAAATGCCATCTCTGTATAAAGCCAACTTAAGGTGAGAATATTTGCGGGTGCTAAACAGTGATGTATACCTGTTTTTTTGGAAAATTGACAGGTGAAACCTCACTGTGGAGGCAGCTAATTTAATTTGACTTACAGTGATACATTATGGTCGTGCCTCTGTATAATTCGGGAGATGCACGTTTCACCATGGAAGAAACGAATGTATAGGTACATGTGTTAAATTTCTGCTTAAATGGTGGACCAGGATGTCTCCAGCAAAATGTAAACTTCATAAATATTCAGTTCACTTGTGAGGAATACTCTTTTATTAATTATTTATAAAGCAGTAAATCAATTAGTGTAAACTTTGTCTGTCAGTGTTCTTTAATAACTGAGAGGTTTGTGTTTGATGTGTTCACAGGTACCTGATAACTTTCCTTGGGAAGCTGTCCGAAAACAGTGATGTAAATAAAATGAGTGCTAGTAATATTGCTATTGTCATAGCCCCCAACCTCATCTGGTCTCCAGAGGACGATGGGTAAGAATTAACGAGTCAACCGAACTAATTCAAGAAACTTACCGGCAACTGATTGTTTAATTATCATTTAATTCGAATTTTGTAAATGTACGCCGTCGAACTGTTTCCAAAGTAAAGTTGTCTGTTTAAAATGTTATTTTTATGTATTTGATCTCCTTATCTTTGCAATAGTGAAGAAATGGTGCCTTAATTTTCAATACGCGCATGCCTCAAAGTACTTTCGCTTGATCTGTTAGTCCAGATTCTTTTTCCCCTGTTGATGTCCTGTCAGCCACTCAGCAACACCCATACGAAGAACATTTACTGTAACAGTTAAACTAGATACTCGTGGAAAACACAACTTTTTCGTGCAGTGTCCATGACTGTTTAAAATTAAGTTTGTTCCGTTTAATTTTAGTGGTGTAAACGTCCAACACACTGGTGTCCAGTCATCCATTGTAGAGGCGTTAATTCAACATTACAGCTGGTTCTTTCCGGGGGGTAAGTAAAGTTTATCTTACGTTAAGATAAACCTGTTTCTGCATATTTGTCGGTGTCTAGTTAATTTTCCCTCATCAGTCGACATGCTATGTTTCATTCAAGCCACGAAATTCCAAACTGATTTTGTTGAGTTTTGTATCGATTGTTCAGAACTGAAACGGAAAGCGGTACCCGGTCACGTCGCCGATAGGTTAACTCGCCATCAACCAACTCGCCGACATCTTTGGTCAAGTCAGGGAGTTTTCATGTCGGCGAAGAGATTGCTTACCCAGGGACCGCGCAGAGGGAGGGGCTGGGGGGCTTTAGCCCCCCCCCCCACTTTTTTGCAAGAATAAAAATAAATTAAACAAAAAAATAATTTAACAAAAAAAATTTTCCTTCACGCATTCTTCTTTGGCCCCCCCACTCGAAAACTTGCTGCGCGGTCCCTGTTACCATTGAAGCAATGACTTTAGCACAGTACATAGTTACGGCTTAATTATCTTGTACTTCTCACTTATTCACGGAAGGTTGAATGGTTCTTATTTAAAGGAAGGTTGAATGGTTCTTTCCCTGCAGAAATCGACTTCTCTCGTAAAACCGCCTCAGCGACAAATGGCGTGAACCAGGGTTTTCCTGAGAAGTGCAAGAAAGGCCCAGGAGATTATAAGAGTGTTACAGGCGACTTCTTAGAAGAGGTGGTGAGTCTTGTGAATATGAAATGCGTCGATGACTCTGGCACTCACGCCCAAAAGTAAGTTCCTTTTGGTTTTGTTGTTTTTTATCATTGCATAAAGAGAGTATGACAAGATATTAAAACTAGGAAAGTATTTCGTGTAAATGAACGGACCATCTGAGGCACCATCTGATTCAGTGGCGGGCGTCCAAGCTGGCAGCGAAACAGCTGGGTGGATGCAAGATTGCAACTTTATCCTCACGATTAACTGGTTGAAATACAGGTGGAGGCATTTAACTGCTTTTTTTTTCTGATCTGGCTTTCTCTAGTTCTTTTGTCAGAATACTGCCCGACTTATCGCTGGCTGAGCCTGGTTAACTCGTACAGCTGGCAGGCATAACGTTTCCATCTGTATCATAAATGGTTTTTTTTTTTAATTCATTACCTGATTTCAGTGACAACTTAGTGTGGTCTTTCCCTTGTGTGATACTTATTTCAGTTCCCAAGAATCAGAAACAGCCAAGCCAGCGGTTATTGATGTGGAACAAACTAACACCCCTCCACCTAAGAAAAAAGGCACCCCTCCAGCCTTGGTCAAATTCATGGGCTCTTCGAGTCCAGGCCCTAGCACTTCTGCTCCTCCTCTAGCCGGTCCCAAGCCCATCGCAACTTCAGTTGGACCACCAAGACCAACGAACGCCCCTCCACCACCTCCGTCCAAACCACTTAAGAGAGAAAGCAAGTAAACGTGGCCATCTAAGGAAATAACATTTAAGCAATAATGCCAATGACTGAAAAAGCTAATAGTAGGCTTCTGTACAGTTAAATTGGCTATTATTTGATTATTACCATTATTAAGATTAGTGGCCGTTTCGAAAATGATTCATAAAGACATAGAGATAGCCGTCCACCTCCATCCTGCGAAGACGAGAGGGCAGTCTGTGTGTGGGGGAGGGGAGGGGGGGAGGCTCTCGCAAGTGGACAACATGAGCAGGATGAGTCAAGTTTCAAGAATTTTCATCTGAGTTAGGCTCGGTTGTTCATAACGCAAGATACAGGCAGATTATTCGTCCGTTGAGTTGGTTTTATTTACGTTGGCATTTCTTTCAGGAAGTTGATATTTTTATTTGTATTACAAGGCTCTAGGTTGGTGCAACTTTCTAGACGATGTCATGGTATATAGTCTAAGAAGTTTTTAGTGAATTGATATAATTTACGAGACGAGGGTTAATCAAATGATGTGCCAAATTAGAGGTTATTATCGCTGATTTAGTTCGCTTTTTGAGCTATGAAATCGTGTTTATTGAACTTTTAAACATATTTTAAAAATGAAACGTCATGCATCCTCTCGCGACTAAGGAAGACAAGGTCGCTGTTCCCAGGAGAAAAAAAATCAAGATTGCCTTTTGCTCGGAATGATCTTGTTTTCTTCCGCTTAGGCACAGTGGGCCTCGCTTGAAGTTGAAATGGCCAACTGGTAAGCAGGTTGCCATAATTGTGATTGGTCAGATGTGACAACTGTTGTGTTAGCGTACCCTAACAAACTGACACTGTTAGCAGTCCTCACTTCCGATTCAATTTTCTCAATTTGAAATTTTTGTAACGTTGAAAAAAACGCTCATCTTTACACATATGCTTTTCTCGAGATTGTTTCGAGCAGGAGTGACTGTTTCATGTTCTATGAGAGATATATGCTCTATACTTTTGAGTATAGTGATTTGGTGATGATTTTTATTAAATCAATCAACAAATCATCTTGGTTAAATAATAGAGTACAGCTAGTTTGTGATAAGATAAATATTAATACAAGTCAAATTTTATAAATCAAGGAAGTAACGTTTGTATATTTGGAATAGGCTCGCTACTCATCCTATGTTTTAACCAAGAACTACTTTGTTACGTTTGAACTAGAAGAAATTTTTATTGGTGACATGTAATTCTCCCAAAAGTGACATATTAAGATATTGCATTTTTAAATAAACTTAAAATATCTTATGGTGCCTTTGATTTCCTGTGTCATTATTTTCTCTGAGCGTAGCATTAGTTACAATTCTAACTTTATTTATCTCCATTTATTTACCATTAAATACAGTGGGAGTTGATACCCGATCTCTCGGGCTGGAGAGACTAACTTTTCTTAAAGAAAAGTAATACCAATTGAATGAA
This sequence comes from Pocillopora verrucosa, assembly GCF_036669915.1. Taxonomy (NCBI): domain Eukaryota; kingdom Metazoa; phylum Cnidaria; class Anthozoa; order Scleractinia; family Pocilloporidae; genus Pocillopora; species Pocillopora verrucosa. Next base: position 1,140,852 of record NC_089319.1, read on the forward strand.
ATGTATAAGAAAAGCTAAATCTTGGGATGGATGAACCTCTTTCATAAATGGAAGGCTAAATTGTTATGCTTTCAAATTCATGCAAATTAGCCTTCCTGACCTCGACGACATGCATGTGTAATAAATATTGCAATTCTACTCTAAAGCGAAGCCAAGAGAGTGATTTACGTGCACATAAAAAGAATAACATTAATGCCCTCCACCTAGCCTGCGTTGCTGGCGGTCTGCGATTTGGGAGGCGGAGAGAAAAATGAATTTTTTGTTCTCTCCGCCCCCAAAATCGCAGACCGCCAGCAGCGCAGGCTACCCTTCAACATGAAAGAGGTATTATCGGTCTGTTCAAAAGGTAGGCAGCCGCTGTGCAGGAAATAAGTCTGCACTCCATGGCCGAAGGAAGTTTCGAGAACAAGATACGAGATAAAGGCGGATATGGAGCCTCAGCTAAGGGTAATTAAGAGAACTGTCCCTCAGGACTATTTGAACGCGAAGACCGCGAACGGTCACTCCGCCCGAAAAACATTTCCGGCTTTAAACTATTTACTGAATCATTGGTAGAGAAAATGCCTCTGCCACAACAGATCAGTTCCCGAGAAACCATCACGGCAACGATAACTTTCATCATGCAATCGATTCTCTTCTGGACACTTACAAAATCCTGCTTGAAATTTTAGCTGACTCAAAATGACCTGACTTGTGTACCCTGTCTCTGAAATGAATGCAGATTTCCATTAAGTTTAGTGTAATGAATCTTCTCTATACAGAGTTTGAAAATACATATGTACTGTTAAAAATAGGATGTCATCGATGGTTAGTTTTTCTCGATACTAAATTGTACAGCATGCTAAGGTCTTCCTCAATTAAGTCATTTTAATGCTGTTGCGAGCATTTTATTGTTTTGCGTGGGCTTTCTTCTCCATTAGGTCGATTTATCTTTAAGTCACTTTAGTATTAAATCGTTTAGAAAGCTTTGCGATTGAATGTTAACTGTTGGTAAATCAAACTTTTCTAATATTTCCAAATCAGTTTTCAGCAGTCCCAGTTGTTGTACTTCGTGTGGATATCAGTGAAGGCCTGGACACTGGTTCTAATTGAATGCCACACTAACTGACGGATACGTGAAGCAATGCTCGGAAAAGTCGGAAAGGCACGTGATGTGTAGAGATTTCCTTCGCAGATCAGTGGGTTACAGATAGTTAAATGAATATTTGAGCCGGTAAATGTCACATGTTTATGTGCTCAGTGATAAACGTGGAGTAGAGTTACCGTAATCTCAAACCGTAAGGATGCTAAAGCCGAAAGTTCTCACTGAAATCTTGGGCCAGGCAATCAGTGGAGGAGTCATCAGCTCACTGTAAGTCTTCCAGATAAAGCTTTTCTCACCTAAAGATTGACCCCTAAACACTGAGTTCAACCGCTAAAGGTAATGAAGATTCTTCATGAATGGTAAAGAACACTCTAAGGATGATGGACGAATATAATGCTGGTTATTAAACTCGATTGCTATAACACTTACTCATCGTTAAACGTTACATGCTATAAATCACATGCGAAGGCTTGCATGCACATCAGTGTAATGAAAAAGCGACCTATTCATGACCATTAAACTCAGAGAATGGTTCAGAAATCACGTGTCATGGAAGGTAACGATTTGATGATCACACGAGGTATGAAAGTAAAATAAAGCGAGTTTGCTTCGAACTTAGCAGTTACCACATATATGTTTATCCTGAGTGTTACTAAATAAACAGTTTCTATTAATTAATCTTTGCTAGTTCTTCCACAGACAACCTTCAACAGAATTTCCAAAGGACCAAATGTTACATTAGTAATTAAAACTGAACCAAAAATAAAAATTTGGCAGCACCATTATCCTTTTTTTTTCAGTTTAGTTTACAATGATACGAAAAACTGTCAGAGATAGTTGCTACAATGTATATGGCACTGTTAGTTTTACTCTAAATCAGTCTCATTGAACATTAGGACTGATTTCATTTTCTAATTAATTATTCACGTGATGGGCAAATCTTTTGGGTCAAAACAGTGTACATCCCAATAATGCTTGGCAACATGAGATGACTGTTACTTGTGCTTATCTATACTCTGGTGTCAGTGCCTGGATGTATCTTTTAACTAAATTACTTTAAACAAGTCAAACGAAAATGTATAAACCATACTACACCCTACTGGTTTACAACAAATTTTTAAATGGAAAATTTTACCAAATACGATTTATCCAATTTATTTGTTTGTTTATTTATTTACCTAACTATTCACAAGTAGACAATTGTGTATGTTGCTTACTTTATTGTAAAAATATCCCCCTTAGACTTATCAACCAAGAGGGCTCACTGTTATCATATGCTGGATCAGGTGATAAGGATGCTAAAGTGACAGCAGCCATTGCATCTAGTATATGGGCAGCATATGAAAAGAATGGAAAAATGGCCTTCCATAGTGATGAGCTTAAAATGATCTTCATGGATTGCGAGGTTTGTATCTGTTCACTTTATCTTATACCAACTAGTCTGTTCATGAATACTTTCTAACTTTTGGCTGTTTGGCCTCTTACTTAGAGTCAGGTGCAAATATGTTTAAAAGTGCTTAGTAGTGGTTGCAAGTATACACATGTCAATATAGACATTCACAATTTTTTTTATCAGCTAACATTTAGCTCATGGGAGATGCACCAGCCTTTGGTTTCTGAGGCACCTGCTAGTTTACATAACAATAAATTACCTGTTTTGATCTGAAATGCATTTTATCTGGTGTTGTTTTTTTATGCCTGGCTACTAAAAAGTTTCAAGAGAACACTTTTCTAGTGATATGGGCCACTGGATTTGAAAGAATACTTTGCATTTTCCTGATTGCACCTCATGTTAACTACACCAAATCTAAGGGAAACATCAACAACTTTTTCTTAGAGAATCAATACTTTACATAGAGATGTGCCTCTCAGGTGATGTGAGTCATATCAGTACTCAAAGTGAGAATCTCCAGATCATTGCAAGTGTAATTTTTGCTGTTCTTACTGAAAGCAATGCAAAGTAAGTGTCAAGTCAGAGTCTGCAGACTTTGAATAAAACTCTGAGATAGTATTGAGAGTTTTGTTCTTTTCTGTTATTTTCTCCAGGCGCTATCTACCAAATAATAAATTTGCAAGTCCATGATTTAATAAAATAAGGCAATTCTACCAAAGAACTTCACACATCAACTCCTGTTTTTCTGTATACGTGCCATCATGTTAAGATAAATGTTGCACATCTGTTGATTCAGTAGTTCTATGGTAGAACTATGACAGGTTTAGGAGATTCCTTTAATACTGAATGTCTTACTTCAAGACTAGAATTGAATGGTTATGCTCATTAATTGAGTTTGTAATAATTGATGTTTTCTTTTTTGTTAAGGAGGGAAAAGTTGTCATCACAAGGGTGGCTAATCTAATCCTTTGTCTTTATGCACAACAATCTGTAGGACTAGGAATGCTCAAAGCAAAGGTATTGTCAATATTACTTCTGTTAAATGCCCACTACATTTAATTGTGAACAAAAGAAATAGACCAGTTAGTACAGGTTTAAATTTAACTTAAGTTTTTTACAGTAAAGTTTATTTTGTGTTTGAACAGGCAGAAGCATTAGCTGAATACCTCGAGCAACCACTGAAACAAGTTGCCACGTCATGACAAGATGATTAATTAATCAATTTACCCATACACAGCCCTCAGTTAATAAAACCAATTAACACAACCGAAGTGATTTGCAAGGAATCATTGACTCTCACTTTACCTTGTGCTCCCAGTATTTAGATTTGTGTCAATCCTCTTCTTAAGCTGAGAGGTTGAGTTTCAGATGTGTTCAATAAGCAATCTATCATCTCTTTAAAATATCTAAATATTAACCTCCATTTGGTGTGAACATTTTTTGTGATATTTGGTCATGGACATTGTCTGTTCCAAGAAGTGAACAATTTTATGAAAGCAGAGCTTGAGGAAACTGTGAGCTTCAAGGTGCAAATGTCCAAGGGCAAATATACATGCAACATGTCAAGCCCAGAGAAAGCCATTGTGCTTATTATCCTTCAAATACTTTTCAAACCACCTTAAATGAAATGTGCTCAGTCAACTATTTGCAGAGGACTTTTTTGCCTTATTAATTGTTGAATATTGACAAATATTAATAGACATTTCCCAGTTTTAGTAGGGGCATGTTTAGACACCTGGCACACTTTAGCCAATTGTACTTACTGTGAGCTAAAATGTTTGATGGACCCTTGAAAGACATTTCCAGTGAACAAGCACAAGGTCTTAATTGATGTAAACCCAATTCTGGCAACTGAAACTAAGGAATGTATAGCAATCGAAAAGGAGAATTTAAAATTGGATTTTGAGTAGTTAGACAGGGAGTTTTATGTTGGAATTCACAACTGAGGCCGATAATTAGAATTTGTGAAGGCACAACCAGATGCATTGATACTCTACTATTTTTAAAATAAATTAAGTTTGAAATCTGAGGTTAATAAAACACAAAACATGAAAATGTAGAGTTGAGTTGTCAAAACATCTAAGATATAAGTTAATGATGGGACTTTGATAATGTTGGAAACATCAACAACTTTTTCCTAAATACTTTACAGAGAAGTGTGCTTATCAGGTGATGAGTCACTGTTAGTATTTAATACCACTTTAAATGAGATTCTCTAGATCATTACATGTAATTTTTGCTGCTCTTACTGAGAGTAAATCTAAGTTAAGCATCAAGCCAGAGAATGCAGACTTTGAATAAAACTCTTTGACAGTATTAAGTGTTTTGTTCTTCTCTGTTATATTCAGCAACTATTTACCCAAATAGTAAATTTGAAAGTCCATGATTTATTAAACTGGGCCTGCAGTATTGTTTGCAAATGAATACTCCAGTACTTCATTAAAAAGTGCCTGCCAATGCTTTGGGTTTTAAAGCAGAAGAATGTAGTGTAGTAAATATTATTTTTACAAGATTTCTACCTCCCTGGGAATGGTGAAAAGGATGATAGCTTGTAGACTTAGCAGGATGCCAATTGTGGAATGATATTGCTGTGCACTTGTCATATTCATGTAGATGTACTTAGGAGGTGGCATTCTGAGAAGTGATGCCAAGTAAAACTGGGACAAACAGACATGCAAGGTACATGTATGACATTAAGCCATAATCCTTCAAGATAGGATCAAATCTGGTTAAGATTTTATTTTAAAACAACAGAATTAATTAATCAGAGTGGTCACTCAAATGACCTCTAACAACTCGTTTTACATGAAGAGTGTTTCCTTTAATATACTCGACAACACAATTAAATCAAATGCAAACAGTACAAAATTTCTAAATATAACACAATTTTGATCATCAAAACTGTATTCGACTGAAAATCTCTATTAGATACTGACATTGATTAGAGTAGAGAGAACTTTACATAAACTCTTCCACTATGAACTTCAATTCTGTGTTTGGTTCAGACATTCAAGTCCACACACAAGAAAAAATCTCTAACAAATGTGGTACATTTGCAATCACTAAAAACTTCAAAAAATTGTTCAATGGACAGTTTTCTATGAGATGTATTTGGAACGAACACTGGTTGAAATGTAGCCTATGTAAACTTAAACCAATGATGACAATCAATCGTCACTTTCTTCACGTCTTTCATCGCGTCTTTCGTCGCGTCTTTCGTCAGGTGATGCAGCCCTTGCTGGCTCAGGAGACCTTGAAGGTGTTCGTGAATGCTTTGTTGCACGGGCTGGGGACCTTGATGCAGAGCGACTTCTGGAGCGAGAGTAAGACCTATGGATCAAACAGTTAAATGAACAATAAAAAAACAGTGCATTTCTGATAACATTATTTTTCATATAACACTAACTACAATTGTTCAGCTACATAAAACACAAAGATTGTAATGAGCACAAGTCACCCCTTTTCTTGACCCACTCTTCCTACATGTACATTCAACTTGTGTTAGACAATACAACACAAGTTACCTTGAACGCTTCTTCGGTGATCGAGAGCGAGAACGAGATCGAGATCGTGAACGGGACCTTGAGCGAGACCTTGAGTGAGAGCTCTTTCTGTAACTACTGCGTCTCGGAGGGGAGCTATGATGGCCTTTATCCTGTGAAAGAGAAACAATGTTTTACCTTCTATTTTCATTTCAAACATATAATGGTTGCACAAATCTAGAAGTAGTTCATCAACTAATTTGAAAAGAGCATGCACTGAAATTGATCAAGTAAGAATTATACATGTTATTAACACTATACATGTTATTGACATTATAGTGAGCAAAAATTTCTCAAGATTAAAAAAAATTGTTAGTTCAGGCCACAAGGGATGCTGGCCAGGTGACAAACTCATACAATGCATGCATAAAGTGTTCACCTTGTGTATTTAATGCCAACGAATTCTAATCAAAAATGATGAAGGAATATAATGAACATCCTCTTGAAAAGACTCGCACACTCACTTCAACAAGGCGAATCCTTTTGCCTCCAAGTTCTGTATCATCAGCTTTCCTAAGGCAATCCAGCATGTCCTCACGACTCTCAAATTCTACACATCTATGAAAACATTCAAAAGTTTCAGTACACACGTTCACTAATGTTTTAATGAATAAACAACTTTGGTAAATTTTATGCAAACTTTGCTACGTTGCTATTAATCCTCAAATATTTTGTTGAATACCGTATTTTTTTTCTGGTTATACACTCACAGTTATAAGACACACCTTGATTTTTTGAATTTGTTTCTTTAAGTATGAATAAATGATTCTTTTCAGAACCACCAAGTCAAGTAAAGTTAATAACCAATATTCCTAGCCTTTTACTTATTTATCTTTTGTTTTTTAAATTAGAAAATAGGACATTCTCAAATTTCATTGCATGAAAATACTTAGCTATAAGATGCACCCAAATCTGAGACAGTTCAAGGGTGATCAGGCAAAATTTCTTTGAAAAAGTGCTACACCCTATAACCAAAAAAATACTATAAAATTTATTTTAAAAATCCTCACCCTTCTCCAACTCTCTTTTTATGTGCATCAGCATAAGTTAGTCTTGCATTGCTGACCTGGCGAAGGTGGTCTTTCAGATCCTAACAGATAATCAGACGAGAATGTTAGTGATTCAATGACAGTCTAGCTCGAAAGAAACAAATACAAGGTCTAACATGTTTGCCACACAAATCATTTTCTCTAATATTCAAAGACTTTGTGATCTCCCCAATGAGAAAAGTTTCCAAAGATCCAACATGTAATATTCAAGATTATTCCTCAATGAAGAATTTCTCACCAGCCATTTTATGATTTGTGGCAACCATGACTAACAAATAAAAGTATTGTGTTAAACTACTCTTTTCCTTGAACAATTAAATAAGGTTACACATATAACCATCTTGCTAGCAGAGTTGTCTTCTACCTCCTCCAAAAAGAACCTTCCATTTCTTTGGAGGAGGTGAAGGAAGACTCTGCTCAAAGGGTAACCAATAATTTCCTTATACTGGTGAACACACTGTTTAATTGTTTGCAAGAATTCTGATGACGTTCTCAAGAAATCAGAAACAAATATTAATTTGTCATAATTTAATAACAAAAAACTGTCACTCATCCTGACTCTTTTACAGCGATCAAAGTTACCAATCACCTTTCAGTCTTAAACAGCCGAGAATGATTGGCTAACTCTTTTGGATTGAAACCCAGAAAGGGAAGACAGTGGCCTTCCCTCCATCTTACCTGAGTGTACAATACAATACATCTCTCTTCAAATTCTCACATATCACAGATTTAGTTTAGTATCTTCAGAGATGACAAGCAGACTTCTCATCAATCACTGTACCCATATCACATTAAGTCACTTCACATCGTTAATTTGCAAGCTTTCACAACCATCGCAAGGCAGTGACACGCAAAGGGAACCTCCCTCAGTTTAGGAAAAGATCCAACATCATTTGTAACCTTTGCTTAGTGAATATCAAGCGCTTAATCCTTAACGCCCTGTCAACAAACAAATGAAAAAATACTAAATTGGGAATCTCTTCTCCATAAACTAATTGCCTGCTGTCAATCCCTGACAAAACTTTTGTAGGAAAAACAAACCATCTATATCAAATCAACAGGTCCTTTAAACAAATACCTGGCATTTTATATCAAACCCTTCATTTGTACATTCTTAAAATTCATAAGGTATATTATTATACAATGAAAATACAACAATAGCATAGCAAATTACACAATTACATAAACAATTAAAGTCAAGTAAAATATATTATAGTGATTGAAAAGGGAAAGCAAAATTTTCACCATGGAGGAATAATTGGAGAGGATCCTTTCCCAACATTGTGACAAGAATCTCCAGATGTTAATTCCAATTTCCCATTTACTCAGATTTGATTTCAATGCAACTCTATACTCATAAAACATACAATGCACCTAGGTAATAACAAGTACCTGCCAACTTGTGCGACTTGACATGTTTTCCACGATAACACGGTACTGTGTTCTTACTGGAGGCCCATACCTTGACCCCCAGTAGGGACAAAATAAAAGAAATTTGTATAAATTCAAAGTCTCACCAGTTTTAAACAAAACTAAGAAAATAAATACAGTAATTATATTTGGGATAAAAAAGTGTCTTAAAAATATTCGCAATACTTGTCCAGCCAAACAGGTCTGCGACCACCATAGCCCCCTCCACCTCTTCCTCCACCACGCCCACCACCACCACCACTCCTCTTTCCTCTGGCCAACTCTAATGCAACACTGAAAAAAAATAAAAACACATAAAAGTTACTTCAGCTTTAGATTCTAAGAGGTAATCTTAATTGGATCATAAGAAGCAGAAATATGGCCCCTGCCAAAGTGAAAGTGGTGTGTGGGCAAAGTGATACCTAATAACACACAAGTCTTGAAGCAACACAAAGAGTTCATCGGTATCGTTGTGTTTCGTTTCATTATTGATCGGTTTCTTTCAAGAATAGGCCATGGGAGCCTACGTATTTTGGCGAAAATTCAGCTTCGTGATATATGCCTATTTGCAGGTGGCTGGATAAAAGCCAAATCAAAGAAAATGACTTTCGTGGTGTACTTTAAGACTGTAACCCATCTTTAAATTAGACAGGATTATATGTTCTCTACCGTAAAACAAAAGAGAACTGCAGTAATAAAGTCGTTACATCTACGAGGTACTATGTAATATCTGACAAGGTTGATTTCGTTGCTTATGAATTATTTAGCCTAATTTCTGAATTTATATTTAGCTGAAAAACTTTCGTTACTTCACTCACTATTCTCCCAGCAGTTCCTTGCCATTCAAATCTGCAATCGCATCATCAGCATCTCGATGATCATCAAATTCCTACATTGAAAAATCATAAAGTCTAGAAGTGCAGAGTATTCACATGCTCGTACTTAGCTTTCTCCTACAAGAATAAACAAATTCGCCCTCTCTCTTACCACAAATCCGTATCCTCTTTTCAAGCTTATGTCTTTTAATTTACCGTATCCTCGAAGAAATTTTTCCACATCGCTTTCTCGGGCATTCATTGCCAATCTCCCGATGAAAACACGAGTCATTTTGAGAGAAAAGACTGAACAATCGCCAAAGTGCTACCTCGTGCGTGAGATAGGAAAAGATGACAAATTTATGCAAGACGCTACATCACGTGATGACTCATGTGACAACTCGCACTCAAAGGAAGAACACTGGACCCCAACAAGAAAGACCCGCGAGTGACTTCCTTGTATGTTTTTGGTTTTATAATTTACCATCATTCGTTTTACAATTCATTTATTTGGAGGGAATATATTTTTCGACATTGCGTAGCTGAAAATGAAGGTTCGCATTCAACTGTGGTAAGGTCCATTTAAGACTGATCTGATTCCCTACAAAAGCAGAACTGTATTAAAACATGCAGTCAGATGTTTACAGGGGCTGTGTACTGGATCCAACTACCGGACGACAAAGAAAAATAGCCGAAAGGAAACCACCTTCGATGTGATTTTTTTTTCGCTGATACAAAGTATAATTCGGTCCCGCTTTAATTAAATTTTGATGATCACTTTCACGCAATTACTTCCGATGTAATGATTATTTCGAGGTTGGCAACCCTATATAGCTTCATTGCGGAAAATTCTCTCCGAGAGCCTAACATGTATTTGAACTTCATTATATGAATTTTAAGAAGATACAGGCAAACAATCGCCTAGCTTTAAATATTTGAGAGAAGGTAACTCGTTTAGTCAAGATGGAAACGCAGCTTCATCACAACAAGGCTTACAGTCAAATATCCTTATTCACGATTTCGCACAATTGGTGAGCTGTACTGTGTCGATTATTAAATGTAGGCCAACTGACGAAAATTGTTGGCTCTCAAACAGTGATTTATTTTGTTTTCAAGGTGCATGTTACTTATTTCCTGAGGCAAAAGAGATGATCTCATTCCTGAAAGGCACGTACTGGAGATCCAACTGCAAAAATGACTAGTAAGGAGTCACATTATTCAGTTCGGGTTTATTTACATTCGAACTCGGTGTATTTTAATCATTTTTCTTATTGTGAAGTATTTTCTCGACGATCGGCACATTTCCTATTCGAAATGACACGACATTTTGTCGCCATCGATATAAATACACATGACGTACCCTTTCCGGCGTTCCAGTCGAAACTAGAGGTAAACCTACTAATGATGAGTCACGATTTTTTTTTTTTGCATAAATAATTTAACAACTGGCAGATTAGTGGAAACATGTATTTTAGGCGAGCCATGATTTAACTTGCGATTAAAATGTCGTAAAAAATTATCCTCTATAAAAAAAATTTGGAAAAGGAATTCTCTATCAGGACTGTCTACTTTACTAAACTTACTTCTAAAACTCTAATCAATTGGAAGTTCGTCCTTGATAATAAATGAATCAATTTCGTGTCCAAACTGAAAGGCTCCAGGAAATTAATTTAATTGTCAATAAATAAAGCTAATCTTGTGAGTTGTTTAGTTATTTGAATTTTGAACAGAGAGGAGGAAATAGATTTAAAATAAAACAAAAAGAAATCTTGAACTTTAATTATGGTTATAGTGTGCTTGGTCATCATATTTTCGAAACAATAGCAGACAGAAAGCAGATGCCTCATCAGCGGTAAAGCCTGTAAAATTGTGATTGTGCCAGGTAGAACCGGAAAAAAGAAACAACACCAAAGCTTTCTATGTTGATATACACAGCTGATTGATCGTCTCGAAAAACATTTCACATTAGTAGTGAGAAGCACGAGTTGGCACGTGATGTGACTCAACAATTTGTAAAGCTGTTGTATGGATAAACTACATTGCACGGGACAAAATGAAATCATGTCGCCGGAGGAATGTAGCCACAGGACTACGATAGTTTTACACCCGAAACTGAAAGCATACTAATTAAGGTCAGTTACGAATCAAAACAATTTTCGTAATCAAATGCAAGCAATTTTTTTAAAGCGAGGTGTTTTTGGAAAAGTGTGGAACTGAGGTTAAGAAACTATTTATTTACCCGCGAAAATGTTAAATAACATGTAAATTAATAAGACAAGCCATGACAAATCTAGAGGGATTACGAATTTACGTGAGTGTTTTTATTCCTGAAGAGGGTGACATGGAGTGTTTACAAAATGTTTGCGACTTTGTGGCGCTCAGCATTTATTTTGTCACAATAGAATTGTATGCAAAGTTGACTGCTTCGGTTTTCTCCCAGCGGTTTTGGCGCCAAGCTTTCGCCGAGAAACAATAGTCCGGTAACATTGGTTTACAATACAAAAAGCTGAAAAGCTTGACTCTCACGTGAAGGTCACTGATATTGTAACAAGTGTCACTACGAGCTTGCTCAGAAAACAAATTGCTTCAAACTAGCCTGGAGGCAGGTAGCAGTAACACGCAGAGAATTTCAACAGGTGTGTCGAAGAAAATATTTATATCGAATCTTTTCAAAAATACTGTTTTTTACCTATGTACGGTAACTACACTAAGACAGTAAAAAATTTAGACATGACAGCCCAAAATTTGATTGTTAGCTTCTTCAATTTGTTTCCTATGTAAAAACTCGCAAATTGGATGAAGAGCTTTACAATTACGAAGTTTTACTTTCCTGGAAGATTAGAATCTCAATGGTTTCAGTTTTCCAAACTAACTTTACTGTTTTTTCTTGCTTTTGAAAATCGAATTTCTATTCCAAAAATGTAGATAACATCTAAAAGAATATATCTTTGTTTTGAAATATTAAAGTTGCGCGACAAAACTTCGTGACTGCGAAGTTAAAAGAGAGAACGTGTACGACCTTGGCCCAAAAGGGCGTGTTCTCTCCCTACGTGTTTTATTTTATGATCATTGTATTACAACCTGTTTCTGCGACGAAGTAAACTTTAATGAAGTTATTTCACGTACACACAGGCAGAGTTCACGACATATTTTTCCATCAACAGGAGCACCCCTACAACATAACATACAAAAATAACAGAATACACAAACAGGTTGATTTTTTTCCAAGACTGAAATAAGCGCGTAGTAGTTGTAAGTCAGTAAAGCAATATTATCTTGAAAATAACGAAACCCTGTGTCATGGTCATTTAGAGAATTTTAATCCGTGAACTTCCTGTTGTAATGAAAATTTCATGGATTTTATCATTGACGCACAACTTACTACGCAATTTGTTAAGCCTTTCATTACATCTGCGCTTCACTTTCGGACACGACTTCATAACTAACTTGCTCAAAGACGAACAACTATAACTTTTTTCATCACTTCTTTTATCAAAGGACTGAAGCGACAGAAAAGTACTTGGTATAAGCAGATTCTACAACACATCTAAAATGCACACAGAAGGACACAAAGACAACTCTGGGGACGAACCCTCTGGAAGTGATATGCAAGTTGAACAAACACCAACGAGAGAAGTAGGAAGATTGCTTGCTAACATTGGAGACAATTTGAATCAAGAAGTACGAGCTCGAAGGAGTGAGGAAACGGAGACGGTTATTCACGTTTTTCAGCTGGCAAATTTAGGAGGTGTCAACATGTCCTTTCTCATACCAATACACGATTCATTTCAGTACGAGACAGATGTTTCACTGCTTGTGTTTATAATTAGTTTCTACACCAGTAGGAGGTTCTTCCGGGTACGAGATTCTTAGAAAGAAACGTGACAACAGAGTTTCAATGATAATATAAAATTCCAGTTACTAACGCTTGAAAAATTATTAAATGAGTTTCTAGTTTTTGTCGAACACTTTGACAAATAGAAATGATTTTTATTCTTCTCGTCAAAAATGGTTTTGTCAATTGAAATAAGAATTGACAAGAAGTCAACACGTACACACGTTACTCGTACTGGTGTAAAATATTCGCAGAGATACCGTTCCGTTGAAGAGAAAACACAACAGCCCAGGAGCACTGAGGTGAATAACGCCGGTTTTTTATCATTTTACCTTCTCCTACATTCATTGTATGAGAAAATTTATGTTTTGTGGGATGAAGTGAGACGCGGAAATCGAGAAGAACCGTTTCAAGACATCTTGTGAGAAAGACCTTTGAACGACTTAATTAAAATGCAGTGAACTGACTTTTCGAGCAAGTTGAGGAAAAAGTTTGCTGCTGAGAAAGAGACTGATTTACAAGGTGTTGACAAGAAAAAGAAAATCTAGAGGAACCAATCATGCTGAATAATTTATTTATTTCAGAGACGTAAATTATTATGATAGAGACGATGCTGGACTAATTAGCTTTATAACAATGTTAATCCAAATACAGAGTGACTTTCTATGTATATAATTTTGACTTACCATCTTTTTTGCTAATGTTTTGTACCCTTGAAGAGGGGAAAATATTTTTTTGTGGCGAAAAAAGTGTACATACTGTACATAACAAAACCTGCTAAAATTAGCCATGATGTTCTATCAAATAAAATCGCAGAAGTTTGCATTGTACATTCTTTCGTATGAATTTATTTCCTACAGAAAAAGAATACTCAATATTTTAAATCCGATTAATATGGGCTGGTGGAACTATATTTTTGAAACTCAAGGTGCGTAAGTTCGGCAACGAACAAATGAAACGGAACATGCATAATTAAACTTACCCTTCACATTCATCTCATAAAATTCATGGCAAGCTGAATATTTTCGTCATTCTGCGAAATACTTAATATTCTTTGTTTTCGTTTTATCCCAAAGAAAAATTCCAAAGGCAAAATTTGATCATTTATCTGTGGTGAGTACTTCCGAATTTAGCACTAATCAATGTTGGTTTTATCTCAGAGGCGACAGAAAACACTCGATTACAAATGCGTCAATACAGCATTGTTTTTTTTGTCGTAAGATTGGCAAAACCGGTCTTTCATGGGATAAACATTTCCAATGCAGTCTGATTTTCTATTAGAGATATCACTCCTAATAAAGCACCACATCTACAATCTCCTCTTGCCAAATTAGATTTGGCAATCCGTAGCGTGCCTAATACTCGAATTAATTTCTCGCGCGACATCCCTGTGACAAAATTACACGTTTATATTAGTAGAGGGAATAACGACCCCCGTAAGGCTTTGGTACCGCAAATCAAGTCAAAGAAAACACCAAATAGGTATATGAGTATAAAGAGAAGACCTACAAATTATCTTGCTTTTATCGGTGAGTTGATCTAACCCATCTAAGATATATTTCTTGAAATGTTTTGAACAATGTTAAGACAAAATGCGCCATTATAATCGATTGCGTAACATTGCAATATCAGGATAAGGCCGAGCGTATGATATTCCCCTTTTTGGTAAAATGATAAAATCAGCAATAAATGATCAGGATTAAAAATATTTTCTTCATCAGGCCACATCAGTTGAGTTTCTGCTGACATTGAGTTCCAGTGATTCGCTGGCTAGCTCCGGCCTGAAGATGATTAAAAACAAGTGCTCGACAAGCTTGCACAAATCACTTGAAGTGTACACTTCATATTCCTCATGACTCTTTGTTGCGTTACTCTAAAGATCTACAAGTAGCTCATTAGCTTTGTGAATCAAGTTGTTTAGCGAAAAATAAACAATGAATGAATCCGAACAAAAAACGGTAAGATTGGTAATAACGAGTAGACTAACTGAGTATCAAAAGAGCATGAACCTTGTGATCACGCAAAGAGCGATATTTAGATGTTATAAAGAACGTGACAATAAAGCTGACTGTCACTTTGTTGGTTCTTCAATCGACAAACTTGAGAACTTTCAAGATTCAACTTGTTACATATGAACATTAATTAGAGTCCTAACACGTACAGAAGCAAAGGATTATAAACTAGCAAGTTTATAATCTGTTGATTCAACTAATTACAAAACTAAGCCTGGTCATTAGATTTTCTTGAGAGGTCAAACTCCTCTCTATTGCTGTATGAAATTTACTCTCGTTTCTCGCCTTCGTTTTGTGATTATAGGTTCGCAAAGCTTAATTTTCAAACATTATAAATCGAATTATAAATATCTAATCTAAGAAGGCAAATAGAAATGAATTCCTCATAACGATTCATAACGAAAGAATATTTTAAAGCGCAACCAATCCCCCCCCCCCTTTGTGCCCTCGAGTGACGATGTCTATTATCTTTTAGGACAAACAAAGAAGAAGAAAAAAAATTGTGACAGTCAGGAACAGTTTATTTGACTAAATCATTACACAATATCTCTCTTTCCTTGGAGGCTAAGAGCCTTTATCTAAGAACCTTTTAGCTCGATACTTCTCCTTTTGAGTTCATTAGTCCCACAATGATAATGAACCCATGGACTGGAATCAACTTAACTTATACTGGAATCGAAAATGATTGTTAAGTTCATCTGAAATGAATCAAGAAAAGTCAACGTGTTACTTTTCTTTTTAAAACTTGCAAGAAAATGGATAAAACCCGAGAAATAAAACTATAAAAAAATTGACGTCACCATTCGCTGTGCATGGCAAACATATGCTAGGGCAGCCCAATCTATGAAAAATAATTCAACACACACACTATTTTTGTCTCTAAAATCACGTAAAGTTAAAAAAAACTTGCTAAATTTGAGAGTAATTCACCAAAATATGATTCACTAATTGACTAAATAGCAAGAAAGAAAATAACTTCTTGTAATGCAGAAGTTTAGGTGCGGCAAATGTGTAGTTGAAAAATTAATCTGACTAAGGTGGTGTAATTGGACCATCAATAATGTTGGTAAAGATCTTCATAAAAGTGACAAATTTGTACTGTGGACCGTAAGGCAGGGGGACCGCTTTCCTTGGATCAGTGATCGTGTTTCCCTTTCCATCCTTGTTAGTCACAGCAGTTTGTCCAGGCTTCTGGGACCATAATCCACCCTGATCCAAGCGGTAACAATGAAAATCTACGCCTGAAAAATATAGAAAAAATGGCGAAAAGAAGATAGAGGTCTGAGCGTCATCAATACTAATGTACTTTTTAATGTTTATGAAGCATGTAAAATTTGCAATGAAATTTCCGCGTCCACTTAATGTGCCAAAATGGGCTTGATTTTGCTAGAGGTGGTTACCTGTATTAAATGTCCGTTTCTTAGTTTATCTTGGGGAGATTATACGATCCCCATGCTGTTGTGTTTTAGTATGACTGGTTGGGTGATTTACCCAAAATATCAATGTTTTTGGGAACTCAACAAATCAGGGTTTGTTCCCTACCTTCTTGGACCATCAATGCAATTAGGCAGTTGGGCTGTGGTGGTGCTTCAGGCACAGGCGCACTAGGATCCACATCCATCTTCACCAAACCATCGCTTTCACAGGCCTTGGTGGCCTCGGCTGGAGTAATATCTGTAATGGCATGGCCGCTTGCATAACCAGGCTGGGCAAAGCTGTTGGTGATTTTTTGGTTTGCGTAGTTGTAGCAGTTGTTATACGTACGGATTAGATCGGATTTGTTCCACCTTTCTGGGTTATATTTAGGTGCATAATGCTCTATCACATCGACGTCTTTTTTAACGTCTCCAGTGCTGGGAGCGTGCGAAGAAGGCACGTTCAAGTTAGGAGAGATAGCTCCTGAATCGATGGCCTGCTGAATCCTGTGGTGCAAGTCATTATTTATCAATCCTTCTGGCATGGTGCTAAGCAGAAGCTTTTGAAGGGCGGTTGTCTCCCTGCCTAACATCAATTCTGCATGCTCAGCTCCTGGTTCATATACCAGAAAACCTTTGTATCCAAGAATAGCAGGGAGATTCTGGTGACGGTAGGCGACACCTTTGGTCCTTGCGTCGTCGAGAAGATGTTTCATTTCCTTAAATTTTCCATGAAGAGGGCGAACCGACCAAACAGGATCAGGAACACCACTGTACACCACTAAAGTCACCTTGTATTCTCCTGTTTTTTATACCAAAAAAAAATTATTTGCCTCCACCTAAGCATGGCTAAACATTTGCGAATACGCTCGGATAATCCAAGATTCTTATCAAGACACTGGGATGCGTCAAGCCCAAGAAAATTTATTGCTCTCCTCTAAAAAACAAGAAGTGATTTTGAAAAGCATTTTACTATAAAAAAATTGCGATAAAACATTTCTTAAAATCATTTCAAGATTAAAAAAAATTGCTAAAAAGCGACGACGTTTCGACGTTAGCTGAACGTCATTATCAAGTCAAAATAAGTTTGTGATTTTTGCTCTATAAATACTAAAAAAAAAAAAACAACAATAGCTGATTAAGAAAAATTGTAACGTGAGAAAATATCAAACAAAGAGTTTCGCACGTATGGAGTCCGTCTGAATATTTAAATTGGGCTTAAGTTTCTTAATGAAGAGCATTTCAAATACTAAGCAATCAAATTTGCTCTGGCACTTTCTTAAAACCGTGAATTGGCTTTCTCTCAAAAGGTTGTTGTTACCATGAGCTTCTAAGAAATGTCTACCGATTGCCGAATTTTTGTGCTCAGCAATGCGTTGATGAAGGTGTCGGGCTGTATACCCGACATAATCTGCATCGCACAGATCACATGAAAAATTGTAAACAACACACTGCTTATTAACAATTGACGGCTTGATTTCTTTGGGTCTGAGGTCTTGCCCCAATTTCTTGCTCACGAAAACTGGTTGCAAAGTAGGGCCAATCTTATGGCTAAGATCGCGTAACCGCTTACGAACCGCATTAGCGGCCACTTGATCTTTAAAAGGAAGACTAATTCTTACTGTGCTACTATCATCATTGTTTCTTTCTGCTTTGTTCGCTGAGGAATTTAGAAAAAGAAACTTTTTGATAGCAGAATCAATAACACTCATTGGATATTCAAGGTGACTAAATATAGAAATCAAGCCGTCAATTGTTAATAAGCAGTGTGTTGTTTACGGTATCCGGTTAGATCGCACCATGGTTAGATCGCTCCCAGTTAGATCGCTCCAACCAAAAGTTAGATCGCTCCAACCAAAAGTTAGATCGCTCCACTCGAAAGTTAGATCGCTCCATCAAATAAGTTACTTCGCTACCAACAAGGTACTTCGTTTCATGTTGTAATGTGAAGTATTGCTTAGCAATGATCTTTAAAGTTCATAGGTGATGATGTGTCTTGTGACGATTCGAGTACATCGTATTCACTCTGTCTATCAGATTAACCACCTATATATTTATATATATATAGAGGTGACTAGAAGTATAGCGATGATGGAATAAATGATCGTGGTTACACTTCGTGAGTCCGTTACATGAGGCTTCATTTGTTCTCTCTGCGTAACTCAGATTTATTTCAAGGGCGCGCGAGCGATATTAATCGATTGTTAAGTAAGATATACACGTCATTTGATGAATTGTAAATTTAGATAGCTTAGTTTTGCTACCTTTACCTTAGTTTTCTACATGGAGCGAAGTGACTCATGTTAGGAGCGAAGTAACTTATACTGATGGAGCGATCTAACTTTCGAGTGGAGCGATCTAACCTTTGATTGGAGCGATCTAACTGGGAGCGATCTAACCATGGTGCGATCTAACCGTAATTCGTTGTTTACAATAGAGCAAAAATCACTAACTTATTTTGACTTGATAATGACGTTCAGCTAACGTCGAAACGTCGTCGCTTTTTAGCAATTTTTTTTAATCTTGAAATGATTTTAAGAAATGTTTTATCGCAATTTTTTATAGTGAAATACTCTAAAAAAAACACTTAAAATCTGTTTAATTTTTTTTCCGGCCCAATGTTACATAACTTTAGATTTGTGTTCAAATACATCACAAACATTCCCGAAATCATGTCAAATTCTTAGAACACAAGATCGCTCCATTTCCAGGAAAGACAGTTGCGAAATACATTGGAGAATGTACATCAAGTTGACATCTTTAAAATTCAATGCGAAGTGATGAACTGAAACAATGAATCGTACTGAAAATCTAACATCCTGAGGACTTACCTTCCATACTTGTTATACGATTTCTATCGCTGTGAATAAGAGCGGATTCCAAAACCTTTACTGATCAATGCGGAAGTTCCTCGAAAGAAAACGTTCTCTCCTTCGCTGCTCACCTGATGAACTGATAAAACTACTGATCGACGCGTCTTTAAATATCAATTGCTTTGTCATCACTGATTATGTAAATTGGAAGCGTGCCACTTTTGAGTGGCGTGAGTTTCTCAGGAAGTTAAGCGCTGCCTGAACACATTCTGTTCAAAATAATAATCAGTCGATGAACTGATGAAGTTGTATTGTCATTCCACTAGACTCAATACGGGGGGAACACTCCACAAAATTTTCCGCTGAAGTGTTCGTCCCTCTTCACCATTCTGACTCTATTTCACACCGAAAACTATATTTAGACTTGACCCAGCAATTTCACCTTATTCAGTTATCTCTCGAAGACACCTTTCTCACCGCTCAAGATACTCTTTCAATTCACCGTCTATCGAGCCTCATTTGAGACCAGTGTTTCAATATCAAGTCGTATATTCGCCCAAAGAGAATATAAATCCTTTAAAAGACTGCCGGTCGCATGAGGTCACTTGAAAGACGAAAAGACCAGTCAGTGATAAAATAACTAGTCGATCTTGCATTTTCGGGCTCCGTATTTCTTTGTAGCATAATGTTCTGATGAGCTAGCGTCTCCACACCTTCCCCCCTCCCCCCCCCCTCCCCCCCCCCCGCTTCCTTCTCAACTTCCTGTTTACAGCACTCCTCGAATAAGAGCCGGAAGTTGTATTGACCAGCCTGGTCAAGGTTTGGTCCACTAAGCTCCACTTCAAAATGAAATGATAAAACTGGCCATCACTATATGATCCGTGTTTCGACGAAAATTACTTCTGTTCGGACACGATTTTTCACTTCGAATGATAAGCAGTATGATACGCTGATCTGGTGACTGATACTGTGCAAGCGGAAAATATTTACGTTTCCCCTTTCGCTTTCTCGGGGAACAAGTGTCTACTTTATCGAACTTAAGCACTGCTTAATCATGTTTGGTTTTTACTACAGAGAACAGGATTAAAAACTGGCTGTTAATACAGTTTGGAATGATTTACGATAAATATTTTCGGAGCAGTGGTAAGAGGCTTTCATAAATAATTCGTGAGCGAATTGTTCGTCAAAGTTCAAATGCTACGTTTTTTTCCCATACATGTTCCATCAAGTCTTGCTCGTGCTGTAGTCTCTTTGTTTAATTTCTGTCAACCACCTTGTTGAGTTGAGGTCAAAGGGCGTAAGTCATGCATGTACGAACATGTACGAATGACACTTGATTACATGAAAAACTGGTTTCACCTCACAATCAAAGAATGAGAAATAAATATAAGAATAAGAAACAAATTTTCCATCAGAGCCAACCCCAAAATTTCGGAATATCAACGTGTTTTGGTAAAACGGTCGTCTTTATTTTGTGCTTAAGTGTGGGCAAACGAGGAACGCGTGTAGACAGTGTATTGGCAGCCTCATAATTCGCACTCATACGAACATAATTAAGCAAGAATTAAAAAAAAACACATGTAAGAAATCTTCTCTAGTTATTCAAACCATCGGCCATTGACGTTGACATTGACATTGACATTGAGTTTCACCAACCAACTAGTTCCAGGGGAAACTAATTCAATTGTGACAGGTGATGTATTTTAACAAATATTAAACTGCAGCTGTCTCATTTCGCCCAGTGTTTCCCTTAAGTAGGAAAAACTTACTGTAGCTGTTCGCTGGAATTGTAACGGGCGTTTTTTCTGTGGAAATGCTGTCTGTATTCTACTGTTTTGTTCTCACCGTTTTAGCTTCCCTAATAACAGAAGGACAAGGTAAGATTTTCCAACACCCAATTTTTTCCTACACCCAATTTTTTCCTATACCCAATTCACACCAATGCTTAAAGGCTGTTTGGTTAAACATGGGTATAAATTGTTTTCTTAGCATCTGCTTAAACCGATGTTTTTTAACTTCAAATTTAGCAAAATGAAAATAAGAATAAGTGATTACTTGAAACCTGTAGAAAATTCAGTTATTCACATCTCTGTTTTAATTCAACCCGGTTGATGTTGTGAATGGGGTATTATTTGTAGATGTTGTCTAAGAACTATTTCAAAGTTTTCTTAATAATCATTTAACTTTTTCATTATCTTTATCTACATAACTAAGCCTTGAAATATTCACATAAGCATCTCGTACTGGTACTCAAAACAACAATTATTATTTTCATCTAATACCCGGAGTGGCATAAGACAACCAAATATTTTAAAGGAAGTTTTCATTTTATTTTGCACCATATTTTGAAAAATGACAAAATTGAAAAAAATAAATTTCAGGGAACATTGTTTTAGGGCTGAGCCAAAAGGGAAGGTTTACTTCGAATAAACAGTCACTGTTTATACAATGATGTCCGTGAACCGTGTTTAATTTTGGACTTTTTGCTCCTACACGATGGATAAAATGACCACTGACAGACTTGTTTGGCTGTTTGGCTTCAAAGTTCATATAAAGGCTGGTTCCATTTTTCATAAAACGTAAATCGAGGGGTTCATGTACTTCAGTGAGCGGGCAGAAGAAAGGAATAAGTTATTACCGATCCCCCGCAGAAAGAAAGTTTAAAATTAACCTGCGAAACAATTTCACTTCACCCAACCAAAAGAAAAATCGGTAGAAAAATCTGCTAAACAAACTTTACGCAGTCTCGTGTGTCATAACCGAGACTGATGGTAATGATCGAGTCATTTCAGCCTTTATAGTGCACGATCCAGCACGAGTGTGCAATCATGAAGATTCCCCACATGAAAATTCCCCACGTTTACTTAAACGATGTGACCACTACCGTTTTTCTCTTTTGGTTGGTTGAATTTATTAAGGAGCGGAAACTTGAAGAGGCACCCAAAAGAAAATTTGTTTGAAACTAGTTTGCACTTACTGTTATTCAACCTGGTCGTCCACATATATGACCAACTTAAATATAATTTTTTATTGCCAAAAACGTGTTGTGCGAGCTATTACCAACTCAGACTATCGAGAACACACTGCCCCCGTATGTGCTAAATTAAACATCTTAGTTTTTTTCTAAGTCAACGCATTGCAAATAGCTAAATTCATCTTTTATTATCATAATCAACTATTGCCCCCGATGTTTCTCAGCTTGTTCCCTGCAAATAGACTGGTACACAGTTATGATACAAGAATAGCCAATTTCTATCAACCACATAACTGTCGTACTAATCTTAAACAATTTGCAACACTTTACCAAGGTCCTCAAATTTGAAATTCTCTTCCAATATCGATCACTGGTTTAAGTAGCTTTTTTACTTTTAAAAGAAAGATGTTTAACCATTAAAAATTGCGATATGACACTTCTTAAAAATATTTAAGATTGCTAAAAAGTCGACGACGTTTCGACCTTGGCTAAACGTCATTATCAAGTCAAAAAAATATTTGTAATTTGCGGTCTATATATATACCAAAATAACAACGGGTGATAAAAACCTATATCGTAAGAAAATTTATTTAAATTAGGCTCTAAATTCTTGATGAACAGTATTTCAAAGACTAAACAATCATATTTTCTCTGTCACTTTCTTAAAACTCTAAATTGGTTTTCTTTCAAGAGGTGGTTGCTACCGTAAGCTTCCACGAAATGTCGACCGATTGCCGAATATTTGTGTACCCGACACCTTCATCAACGCACAAGATCACATGAGAAACGATAAACAACGCTTTGGGTTTAAGATCTTGCTCCAATTTCTTGCTCCCCAAAACAGGCTGCAGTGTTGGGAGAATCTTATGGCTAAGATCGCGCAACTACTTCCGAACCACATTAGCGGCCACTTTGTCTTTGAATGGAGGACTAATTCTAACTGTGCTACTACCATCGATGTTTCTTTCCGCTGTGCCTGCCGAAGCATTTCTCAAAAAAAGAATTATTGTTAACAGAATCAAAAAGAGAAAGATGGTTGATTTTTTAATGAAATGAATCCGAATTGGCCAGGCCGCACATCTACAACTTAATTACAAAGGTATTGATAACCAAGGTGGCCTTCCATATAAGTCTGGTGGTTTCCGGAAAGTCTCCTCGCCCTACCATACTGTTAAACCCGTTTAAATATTATATCTTAAGTGGCTAATAAATGGTGATGATGATGATGATGATGATAAAATTGTACGAAAGCCTTTCGTGGGTCCCTTAAGAAAATATATATATATATATATATATATATATATATATATATGAACAGCGTTATTTCATTGTATTCATACAGACATGCATAAAGCCAGAATAGAAAAACACATTAAGGACATCTTCCCCTAATAATAAAAAATTGAAGGCTATTAATACACATTATGTATAATCGCCAACCAGCAACATCTTAGGGAAATGTATTCAGTCGTGACAACCACTGACAACCTCATAAATAAACAAAGAAGGTGGCCCATTTGAACGCACATTAAACTGCAGCTGTCTCAAATTGCTCTATGTTCCCTTTAAGTCGAAAAAGTTCACAAACGCTGTTCGCTGAAATTATAACAGGCGATTTCTGAGGATATGTTCTTTGCATCTTACTGCTTCGTTCTCGCCGTTTTGGCTTTCTTAATACCAAAAGGACGAGGTGAGACTTTCCTACAGTTATCTTCTTGCTCATGTCTGAGTACTATTTGAAAGTTTACTAAACCATTATGTTTCATTTTTGGTAGCCTTGTATATTAATCTAACTAAACCTTGAAATATTCATACAAACTACTCCTGCAACTGTTAGATATAATAAATTACTTCAGTCAAATAGTTCTCCCTTGGATAACATGAAATAACTTGCATATTTACGAGGAGTTCATATATCGGTTGAATTCATTCTGCACCTTATGATCATTATTTCGAAGCGACAAGATGGCGAACAAATCAGAAGCGAAAGTGTACTTTATAATCGATAATCACGTCTTTCTCTCAGCAATGTTGTCCGTGCACGTTTACAACTTTTCGATCCACGCAATCATTACGGATGAAATGACTACTGACAGGCCTTTGTATCTTCACAACTAGAAAAATAACTTTTCGTGGAAAAGTGTGTTATTCCTTTATTACAGCGCAAGATACGCTCTCATTTCACCGTTTATCGAACTTATTTGAGACCAGTGTTTTAATATCAAGTCGTACATTCGCCCAAAGAGAACATAAATCCTTTGAAAGACTGCCGGTCGCATGAGGTCACTTGAAATACGAAAAGACTAGTCAGTGATAAAACAATCAGTCGATCTTGCATTTTCGGGCTCCGTATTTTTTTGTAACATAATGTTCTGATGAGCTAGTGTCTCCATCCCCCCCTCCCCCCTTCTCATCTTTCTGTTTACAACACTCCTCGAATAAGAGCTGGAAGTGGTATTGACCAGGGTCAGTTGTTATAGAGACTATTTTCAGCAGAGGGGAAATGATAAGTGCAAATGTCAGGGAGGAGGGTGCAAGTCATTCATGTACGAACATGTACGAATGACACTTAATTGCATGAAAAACCAGCTTCACCTCACAATCAAAGAATGAAGAAATAAATATGAGAATAAGAAACAAATTCCCCGTCAGAGCCAAAACCCAAAATTTCGGAACATCAACGTGTTTTGGTAAAACGGTCGTCTTTATTTAACGCTCAAGTCGACATGCATTAAGTATAATCACTGAGAACTTCATAATCAGACAAAGGAGGTGACATATTTTAACAAAAATTAAACTGCAACTGTTTTTTCATTTCGCCCAATGTTTCCCTTAAGGAGGAAAAACTTACTGTAGCTGTTCGCTGGAATTATAATGAACATTTGTGTTTTACTGTTTCGTTCTCACCGCTTTAGTTTCCCTAATACCAGAAGGACAAGGTATGATTTTGCTATACCCAGTTTACATCAATGCTTAAACATGTTTTAAAGCTGTTACGTTAAAAATGATCAAAAATTATCTTCTTAGCAGCTACATATACCGATGTTTTTCAACTTCAAATTTTGTAGAATGAAAATAAGATTGGTGTTTACTTGAAACCTATGTCAGTGATTCACATATCTGTTTTAGTTCAACCCGGTTGATGTTGTGAATGGGGTATTAGTAGTTGTCTAAGAACTATTTCAAAGTTTTCGTAATCATTATATAACTTTTTCATTATCTTTATCTACATAACTAAGCCTTGAAATATTCACATAAGTATCTCCTATTAGTACTTAATACGATAATTATTTTTTTCTTTTACATACCTGGAGTGGCATAAGGCAACCAAATATTTTAAAGGAGGTTTTTATTTTATTTTGCACCATATTTTGAAAATGACAAAATTGAAAAAAATAAAATTTCAGGGAACATGGTTTTTAGGCTGAGCCAAAAGAGAAGGTTTACTTTGAATGAACAGTCACTGTCTCTACAATGGTGTCCGGAATGGAATTTTTTTTTGATCCTACACAATGGGTAAAATGACTACTAGCAGATCTTTTTGGCTGTTTGGCTCCAAAGCTGATGTAAAGGTTGGTTCCGTTTTTCATAAAACGTAAATCGAGGGGTTCATGTACTTCAGTGAGCAGGCAGAGGAAAGGATTAAGTTATTATCGATCCACTGCAGAAAGAAAGTTTAGAATTAGCCTGCGAAACAGTTTCACTTCACCCAACCAAAACAGGCTGGTGATTTCGACAGAAAAATCTGCTAAACAAACTTTACGCAGTCTGGTGTGATCGTAACGGAGACTGATGGCAATGATCGAGTCATTTAGCTCCTTAGGATATTTTAGGTTCAAAAATATACTTTCAGCCTTTATAGTGCACGATCCAGCGCGAGTGTGCGAT